>NC_034604.1:39463714-39516253 GCF_900095145.1 Mus pahari
ACCACCACCACCACCACCACCACCAGCAGCTATACTTTCTTCTGGGAAGTCATCTTTCTCAGTTGCACTTAACTACTTCAAACCATTTCTCTGAAACCATACCATACCAACTTGATTTTCAGTTTACTGACCCCTCTGGAGGCTCTCATGAGGGGTGATGTATAAAGGGCAAGAGCTTCTCCATTCTCAATAGCTCCAGCAGCCATCAACTATCTACCTCAAAGCCCCAGTCTTAACCTGCTTCGTGCCATTTCAACTTTAAGGTTCCAAATCTTCTAGAAGTTTGTTAGAAGTTAAACTATTTAGCTAAAGCTAGCTGCCTCGGTCATCCAATTCCAGTAACAACAGAGCTGAAAAATATAACCCCAGAAGCGATTGCCAAAACCAAACCTTTTCAGTTTGGGAGGCGTGGATTCATCTCAAACACCTGCTAGTAAATCTTTGACGATCTGGAAACTAGTTTTTAACTGGTTTTTAAAAGATCTAAACACTGGGCTTAAGAGGAAAACAAAATCGGCAGTTAAAAGACAAGGATGTAGAGGACCCAGAGATTTTACTCAATGGCTCACTGATTGGCTAGTGCTGGACCGAGGACAGAAAGATTAACAAAGATCTCTGTGATCTATAAAGGCCTCACTTATGTATCTGAAAGGTGAGAAACAAAACACACCAAAGAGCCAGAAGAAAATCATCAGCAGAAATCAGGTGGCAAGGGCAATGGCAAGCAGGGTGGCTGGTATGGTGGCTCTGAGATCAGCTTTGCAGCCTCAGGACTTCGCAGCACATAAGGACTTTTCTGCTCAAAAACAACTGTCAAGGTTGTCAGTTTTAGAGGTCTCTCAACAAGTGGGAACTGGACCTTTAGACCACAACAGGCTTTCCTGTGGGGAACCAACTGCCTACAATAAGCTTGTCCAACATGACCCAGAATGATAGGGAATGATTAGACAATGTCTTTAATTTAGCTACTGCTATTGAACACATCAAACACGCATTATTATCTCTAGACTAATGTGGTTCTCCCCCCCCCCCACAGTCACACTGAAACAAATGACTAAATGGTGGTAGCTTTCTAACCCTGATTAATGTTATTCAGGGAGTCCCACAAACTGTTTTGCCATTTATTACACTTGCTAATTAGGATCTGTCCAGTCTTTATCTTCCGCAGCCTGCAGTCATGGGCTCAGGATGCCTTTCTGTAAAAGCAGGACTCCTGGCTAATACAGTTAATGAGTTTAGCACTGCCAAAATGTCAATGGTTTATTATTATTATTATTATTTGTTAAGAAAGGGACTAATTTATCTAGTTGAGCTGCCCTGGGTAATTTTCATGGAAATGTCAGAGCAGCAATCAGAAGTGAACAGCAATAAAGATGATTGTTAAAAAGGAGCAGAGAACACCCCACTGGCAGGCTGCTTTGATTTTTTTCAAGGCTTGGGATTCCATCCTGAGATGAGGCAAGGACCAGATAGGACACCAAGGCAAAGCTACGCATTCCGTCTAAGGGACAGCTACACTCCTGGGATGTTTAAACATATAAACCGCTAAGAAACTGAACAGTAAACCTCCCAAAAGAAAGAAATGAGCATAAGGTTTCCCAGAGGCAGACATGGAAGAGCTGAGCTATAGGGCCTAATTCACTTTTATTTACAACAGGTTGTCAGATAAATGAAGGATGAGTACTAAGGGCACCCCATGAGCTAAGTGCTTTGAGGTTATATATTTTTTTTTTATGTATTCAAGAAAAATTTTTTAAAAGATTTCTTCAGCAATTCCAGCATATCTTTTCTTTAAGACTAAGTGGCTTCAGATAAAATGATTCTTAAGATTCAGTTATGACAGAACATTTTAAAATAAAAGTAAACAGGCTGGCAAGATGGCTCAGCTGATATGTATGTTCACCACCAAGTCTGATGACCCCAGAGCCCATATGGTAGAAGGAGAGAACCATTTCTCCAAAAGTTGTACTCTGGCACATGTGTATGCCTGTGCATGTATGGGTATGTGTGCATAGAATCGGGGGCAGAGGGGGGTGGGAGACAGGGTTTTCCGTGGATCAAGACTGTTCATCTTTTGATACATGATGCCAGTCCATCTGAAGAAATGTTCACCTTACCTCCCAACAAGATAGGGAGATGGGGATCATATGCTGATTTAAATGGCTAGCCTCCCTCTGTTATTTACAGAGAGAAAATTTTGATACTTACATGGGCACACATCAAATTCTTTCAAGTGATTACAAGAAAGGAGAATCACACAAAATTAAGGATAAAGAAAATAAAATTCTAAAGGCCTCCTGAGATTGAAAAGCCCTCCGAGTACCTTTTCTTGTTCCTCACTCATCCCATTCCCTGCCAGACTCCCTTTATCACGCACAGTGGCACACGAAAATGCTTTGTAGTTCTGGATACAAGGTCCTTTTGAAGCGTCTAGCTTACACGATTACGTAAGAATATGATGGGTTACAAGGCCTCTGTGTTGAAAGCTCAGAAAGAGTGGGGCATAGTGGTATACACTTAAAATCCCAACACCCAGGAGACTGAGGCAGGAAGGCTGCAAATTCTAAGACCACCAGGGCTACATAGTGCAACTGAGTTCAAGGCCAAGTGGCAACTCAGATCATATCTCAAAGGGGGGAGAAGGAGGAAAGGAGGGAGGGGAGGAGGGAGAGAGGAAGGGAGGGCCAAATGAATGGAGATACAGTTCAGTGACAGATTTCAAGCACCAGTGTAGCAAATTAAAAGGGAGTGGGGGGAATGTTTACCTTCTATAAAAGGCTGATTTTGCTTGTGTGTATCTAACAACACAAGTTTAGGAGCCAGAGGAGGCAGTGGATGTCAGCTCCCCAGAACTTGAATTACAAGCACTTGTGAGCTGCCTGATGTGGGTATCAGAAACTGAAACCTCTGGAGGAGCAGAAAGCAGCTCTAACCTGCTTAGCCACCTCTCTAGCCCCAAGACAAGTTTCTTAGTTTCAGTTTCCCTGTTTGGTGAAGAGTTTCCTACTGAGAACTTAGAAAGAAACTTAGTATCCAGGAGAAACAAATGACTGGTCTATAATCCTCACCTGTTCCAAGGAACAGAAGAAGGAACGCAGCCTCTACTTCCATTATCTTTAGCTTCTTTGTATTTGCTTTTTAATTTTTGTTTTTGTCTTGGTTTTACTACAGAAAGGGAAATGCAAAATTAGTTATCTGAGGTTCTGCTGTTTATACTGTGACTTTAGACAAGTTATTTAACTCCCTGCTTCAAGCTCTTATTCAAACGAAGCAAGCACACAGTAGGCTCCCGAATGTAAGGCAACAACCATGCAAACATTGTCTCTAACACAGGGGACTGGGTGGCATGGCCCTATTTGTTCTGTGTGTGATTTTTAAGAATCTCCATCATCTGTATAAATACTACATAGTTACTGTTTTGATCGCAAACACAGAGAGAGACAGAGAGGGGAGGGAGAGTATATGTTTCATATTCTATCAGGTTAATGTGTTCTTCCGTCTTCTCCTTTCCCTAACAGATTTACATAAATAAAGAAGCAGTATAATTACCCTCTTTTATCTGAAATTGGACTCTCTCGTGCTCATTTTAGCATAACCAAGTGGTACAAAACTCCTTTAATGGCGAAATATCATTCTTTTCTCAGTGATTTGCAATCACCAGGACATACTTTTCCATGTTGGTATGCACACCACACACACACACACACACACACACACACACACCACCTTTCCAACAGCTAACTGAGAAATAGGAGAGAACTCAGTCGGATTCAGGCAACACTAGTAACTAAACATAATTAGCTTTTTTTTTTGAGATTTATGAGCCGATTCTGTCCATAAGATACAGTAATGATTCTTTTAAAAATGATAAAGCAATAAAGCTCAGAATGTAAAGAGACACATCTGTGAATCATGCCTGGGGAATTACTTCATCATATCTGATGAGGTTGCTTTTACTTTGTTTTCCTTCATCCGAATTTTCAATTCCAAGCTGATAAAACCACTACAGTAAATAGGCAGCACAGAATCTCTCTCTCTCTCTCTCTCTCTCTCTCTCTCTCTCTCTCTCTCTCTCTCCACCACACACACACACACACACACACACACACCATTAATCAGGTGGCACCCAATTCTTGAGACCATTAAGCACAGCAACTGTAGAAATGGAGAAAGAAGTTGGGAACAAAGTTGTTGTTGCATACTGCTGTGTTCGACTGTTGGGGAATCCTTAGGGAATGGATACATGAGAAGAGAAAGGAAGATAAAGAAACCGCCAAATCCACTCTACTTGTCCTGGTGTCCTGTGCTGAAGGGGACACTAAGAGAACTTTTTGGAGTGGGAAGGAAAATAAAGAATTCCTCTAAAATAGGAAATTGACTCAGTACCAATTACAGAATGATTGTGCAGTTTCTACCAGCAGTGGGGATTCCATGAACGTGTCCCCTTCCAGCAGGCAAAGTCCCACTTACATACAATATCATATCCAGTATGTCCTAGATCAACAGAGCCCCATTTGCTCACCAGGTTCTAACAGCCACATGTAGAAGGAGTTCATGGGTGAGACTTGAGCTCTTAGGCAACACTCTATGGAGGTCAGGGGCTCTGTGCTTTATTCTGTGCCGAGCCTGCTACCTGGTAGCATCATTCTTGACTGGTTTTTCTTTGATGTCTGGTAGTATATTAGGTATAACAGAGCAGAATACAAAAAGCCAGCCACCCCCGCTGCTGAAAATGATAAACTTATGGGGGAGGCAACATGTAAATATGAGAAACAAGGCACAGCCACATTAAAGCATATATAAATGAGTGTGCACACAGGAAACCCAACTTGAGTGTCGCAGAATGGGTGCAAGTTGGCACTTGGTGGTGTCAGGCAAAAATCGGCTGCAAGGAATGAAAACGAAAAAGGCTATATTCATGACCAAATTCTATTAGTCAAGGAAAACATAAATAACACTGTACAAATGGCCATGATAATAAAGATCAGGAATCTCCTTGTTCAAATGCAAGCGGTGGCTGGCATCATTTGGGATAGGCTAAGAAACTCCTCTACCATAAAATACACTCTTATAACGTCTCCTTTCTTCCATCTCCCAGGCCTGCCAACCACTTTATAATCCTCATTCTACTCTAATTGTGGGCTCCTCTTGGGACAGATGTGTGGATATATATGAATGGTATCTATGGGAAGCTACCTCTGTTCATACGTCGTTGAACAATGTTCAACAGCTGTGTGAAGCAGGGCACTATCTTCGAGAACTAAAGAGACCCAAAACAAAGACTCACTTCCAGCCGGGAAGAACACACAGGACTCACTTCCTAGGATACCTCGGAGGTGTCACAAGGTGAAGTAGCAGGGTGAAGCGACAGCCTGATCACAGGCATCAGAAGCTGCTCTGTCCCTCGTCAGAAGCTGCTCCGTTGCTGCTGACGGTATAATTTATAGCAAGTCAACTTGGTTTTTCCAGCAAGGAGGGAAAGCCAGTAGGGAATCATCTACATTGAGCTCAGATAATTTAATTTGGACTAAAAATACTTGGAAAGCTAATGAGATTGAAGGCAGACTAGCACTCTGCAAATTATTTCCCAGCATTCAAACAGCTGTCCCTTCCGACAGGCCTCATTCCACACTATACAGCCCCTACAGCCATTCCCTCTGACAGCCTCATTCCACACTATACTGGAATCATCGGGTGTGAATGCTTTCGTCACCACAATCTACTCTCTCCACTTTTATCCATACACATTTCTGAATGAATGGTGTATCTTATGCGTGAGGAAAAAAAAAAAAATTGTGCTGAATGACATTTCTAGGTAGTAAGCCAGGTTCTGGCAGCTCCCGTGCCGTGCCTGGCTTTCCAGCCTGGCATTCAACATGCCAAAGAAAGGGGAACAGAGGAAAACAAGTGCAGCTTGCAGATGGCTTTTCTCACACAGCTTGCTGGCTTTCTCTCACTTCCGGAAAGCAGCAAAATCCCCAAGACTTCGGGAGGCAGAGGTAGGTGGATTTCTGAGTTCGAGGCCAGCCTGGTCTACAAAGTGAGTTCCAGGACAGCCAGGACTATACAGAGAAACCCTGTCTCGAAAAACCAAAAAAAAAAAAAAAAAATTCCCCAAGACTATCCTGGTCACTAGGACTGCTATCCAGGGGACCATCCATAGTAAGCTAATGGATTAATGCGCTCCTAACAGGGGGACAGGGTGGGGGCAGCAGGAGGGACAGGAAAACACCAGGAGAGGGGGAGGCTGCAACAGACCCTCCATTCTACTTCAAAAATAGTCCCTCCGATTCCCTTGTTCAGTCCATTACATGGCATGGTTTGCCAAATCAGGGGGTTAAACACTTTAGATTATCATTGTGGGACTATCTACTTTAAACAAAAATTAAGTCAGCCCTGTAACTATAGACGTGTACTCAGCAAACAGTTTAATTTAGGGACTTCTAAGTGACAATCTTCCTGCTATTTACAGGAAGTCACCACTAAAGCAGAGAGGACTGGCATCCACCTCAGCTGCCCCTTTGATTAGGAAAGACTCCTCTGTGCCCTGGGATCTTAGGCTGGTTCACAGGGTATGGGGGTTAGAAATCAATGGTACTATTGCAGAAGTTGGGGGTCACAAGCTACGCCCCAAGCCAGACCCAGCCACACTTCCTCAATAAAAGCCAATAAAAAGGCCACATTTAAAAAGCAGGAAAAGGAGGTTTGTTTTTGTTTTTTGTTTTCAATGTGGCCACATCGGGAAGAGAGACAAAGAGATCCACTATATAGTCCTCCTTCTTTGAGGACCTGAACTGAGATCAAAGTTTCAACAAGCTGTCCTGGTGAAGGTGTAGTCCCACCCACTATTGACCCACCACTGTCTGGGCTTCAGTCCCTCCTTGGAAGATGACCTGTGTGAAGTCTCTCTCTCTCTCTCTCTCTGGGAAGTAAGTTCCCAATCTAGGTGGTTATCTTTGCCTTCTCACAGCAGGATTCTGGGGGGGAATTCTACTCTCTTGGGTCCCATTGTTTCAGTGGGTTGAAGTAATCAGACTGAGGCACAGTGTATCTTTAGACTATTTTCATTTCTAGCAACCTTAGCACGTACAAGGATGTATGTTTGATTCCTATCAAGTGTGTGCGCGTGTGCGCGTGCACGCGTGCACGCGCGCACGCGTGCACGCGCGCGCGCGCGCACACACACACACACACACACACACGTGAGTGAGTCTGCACACATGTATGCACATGTACACAGTTAGATTGGGGCCACAGAACAATCTGCAGAAGCAGAGTAGCATTAGTCACCTGGAGACAGCTGTCTGCAAGGATATTAGATATTCAAAGGAAATACCTTTTTCAAAACATCTTTCTAAAATTAGTTTCTCTTTGTGCTTTAAGCTCACTCCCAGCCTCTGCCTCACATCCCAGGAATCAGAACATCATGGCCACAGCAGCCTCAGTCACTCTGGTCCCTAGGGGTAACCGAAATGGGAGCTGGCCCAGCAGCCCAGGCTGGCTCTGAGGTTGCTGCCTGGCCCTGATGCTTCTCTGCACTCTGCCCCAGCTGCTTCCTCAACACCTGCAACACTCCTTCACCATTTGAAAGGAATTCCTCAGCAGCAGGCACAAGCTAAAGTAAGCAGACCAGAGTGAAACAGCAGATGGTTCCAATTTATTATATAGCCCGTTGTTTAGTCTTAAAAAGCAGGACCTTTATAGTCTTTCGATTTCTTTACAAAGACCACCCCAGGGCCTCAAGGTACCCTTGTTTTTCATTCTGTGAGATCAGAGGCTAACTCTCAACAATATACTCCTTCATCCATCGCTTCATTCAAGCAAGTTTTCTTGATTCAGCCTAGCCCCTACCCTTCCCTAACGTCTCTCTTTGACTTCCCTCTTATCTTCCCTTAAAGATAGAGTTTGCCTCTTTCCACTGCTTTGCTTCCTGGAGTTTGTTACCTCTGTCCAACTACAGGTTTAACAATATTCATTGGTGAGACCAGCGAAATGGCTCAGCAGCTGGGGTGCCTGCTGCCAAGGCTGAGGACTCTAGTTCAAACCCTGGATTGGCAGTAGGGAGGATTGAGTGCTTCAAGCTGTCCTGTGATGACCGGCTTCTATGTGTGCACCCACACACATGCACTCAAATAAAAACAATTGAATTTTTTCAAACAATATTAAGTGGAGAATTCCAGGAGTAAGCAATACATAAGATGAGTAACTTCTGTTACAACATACTTATTAACTTTAATATTAGTTACTGTTGTTCACCTATAAGTTATACTTGGACATGGTATGTTAGTTGCAAGAATAAACATAGTTTATGCCAATACTGTCCATTTCAGGCACTCAGTCTTTCAGTGAATCCCCTAGAGAGGACTGCTATGGAAAGACCAGAAAGTCATACAGGTGCCTATTGAATAAGTATATTGTTTTAAAAATCTTTGTATGAATGAGACACCTGTGTGACTTTAAATAATTAAAAGAACACACCAACATGTTACCTGATAGTAGATTCACAAAGGGGTTTACCCATCTATTTTCCAAAGCTTTATAAACATGAATTACTTTTTTACAGTCACACCTGCATAACTTACTCCTTTCCACCATTTTCTTGAGCCAAAGGTATATGTAATTCATACAATTTGATTAAACTAATCTGGTTTTTATTTAAAATTATATTAAAGAACCATGATTTTTAAAACACACCCTGCTTTGAAGGTGAATTCTTAGTCATAAGCACACGTTTCTTATAT
The DNA here is from genome assembly GCF_900095145.1 of Mus pahari. NCBI lineage: Eukaryota > Metazoa > Chordata > Mammalia > Rodentia > Muridae > Mus > Mus pahari. The sequence goes on from NC_034604.1 coordinate 39,472,456, forward strand.
ATAGGTGAAGGCTATGGTGCTTTGACCAACATCTGTCTACACTGTACCAACCATTTGGCTTACTGCATACTATTTCCTATATAATACAGGAAACAAAGACATCAACTGTGGGGAGAGTAGAATAGATTACAGAACGGCGTCGCCCACCAGCCACCTGCACTGTGAAGGAAGAGCAATGGAAACCAAAGATTCCCCAATCCTAGACTCCGTCTTACCTAATATCCATCAGTATATACTTCACATCTCCTAGATGTCCACCAGCCACCTCCAACACAACATGCCCAATTCCAGACTCGGTTCCCTCCACACTGGAGTTCAATGTGGATCTGAAATCTTTGATGCCCGTCAACCCACTTCAACCTACCTACCCATAAACAAACCCCCAGATCTTACAGCTCTGAAAGCCATGACGAGGACTGATCTGAGAGATCAAAACCTATGGTGCAAGCAGAGGGCAAAATGAGGCTCCAGTTTCAACCTGATCCTAGTGTGAGCGTCCATCCTTCATTACCAACTGTCCCTGCAGATAGGTCCTGCCTCATGGGACAATAGAAAGATAAAAATTCAGGGTAAGGCACTTAGCAATAGCTAGGATCACTGGTGATTAATAGCCACTCTAATGGGACATAAAATGCTTCAGGCCTGGTTAGGGTATTACCTGCCAGAAATAATGATGCCTAAGGCAGTGGGTGCATAGGAGAGAGGCTAAAATGTATGAGAGATGGGAACATCAGAGAACCTTTTTCAAGGAAACTAGTACTTAACATGAAGCTGTACAGGAGGAATGGGAGGTAGACAAGCCATGGTGTGGTTATGGATTAGATAACCAATTGAAGCAGCAAACATGATGTTACAAGGCCGAGAGACAGTCAGGCACCTTGAAGGTATTGACATCCAGTGAGTTGGTTGGATGCTACATCTTAATGGTGACTATTGACCAGAAATATGGTCAACAATATGGCCACAAGGTTAAGCAACTCAAACTCTAAGGCAATAAGAGGGGAAGTGACAATACAGAACAAAACCACCACACAGTGGGTTTTCTAAGGTCAAGGGTATTGTTCTCCATAACAGCATTTCTATGTATAATAGTGCCCTATATATTTAAAAGTAAAAGCTTTTCTCATATCGAGACCTATTCCTAAGCAATACAAATGCTCCCTACATTTTTCACTGCTTTAGATTCTAGCTTCTAATTTCTGGTGTCCAGAAATTTATAATCCAATGTTGTGTGAGATTAGAGCAGGGGTTCTCAACCTGTGGGTTTCGACCTCTTTGGGGAGGGAGTTAAAGGACCTTTTACAACAGTGGTCACCTAAAGCCATCAGAAAACAAAGGTAATTTACATTATGATTCACAACAGTAGCAAAATTACAGTTAAGCATCGACAAACATAATTTTATGGTTGGGGGTCACCATAACATGAGGGAACTGAATTAAGTGGTTGCAGCATTAGAAAGGTTGAGAACCACGGACTAGAGAAATAGCTCAGTGGTAAAGTATGTGCAAAGCTGGAGCAATTTTGCCATCCAGCCCAGAAGTAAAATAGTCCAAGATACTCTAATCACCAATGCATGTCCTTGGTTGCCTATATAAAGAGTTAATTTTACTACTGGGGAAATGTGAATGTGCGATATTTTGGATGACTCTGACCAGTCACCCAAACTTGATTGGAATACTTTATGAACTCTATAAAAGTACAATGAACTCTGACATTTAAAAAAAAAACAAAACAAAACACCTCAAATTAGTTGAGTGAATTTTAACTATCATTCCTATTGGATGAAGAATCATTCACCCAAGAAAAGCAATTAACATATTTCTGTCAGTTGCAAATGAACTTTAACGCTGTGTGGAGTTTGCTCTATATGAGAAAGGCTTTTGCTTTTTTTTTATTTTATTTTTCTGTACAGGACACTCTTATACATAGAATATCATTATGGAGAACAATTCCCTTGACCTTCAACTGCAAACAAAGCCCCAGCCTTCAACACCACGATTCTTTTCTAATTTGGAAAGAGGCTTTTATAAGATTAAAGGCACCCAGGTTACCATTCTGGTGAATCCTAACAATCTGGCTTTTTCATTAGCCAGAATATAAATGGGCAATATGCATTTAGTGATACTAACTACCACTGGCAAGATGCTTTGGGATATCACAAGTGTTGGTTGTTGTGAACCATCAAACAACCAGGGTTTGGTTGTATGTAAGGCAACATGTTTCTAAAAGTACAGATTCAGCTGCGTGTGTGTACACTCGTGTTCAAAGTGCATGCCAAATCCGACAGTCAATGCCAATAGTTTTCCTCAGTCGTTCTCCAATTTATTTCTTGAGGCCCCATTCAAGGGTCCCTTATGAACCCACAGCTCACTGATTTGGCTAGACTGGCTGACTAATAGGCTCCAAAGATCCTCCTGTCTTTACTGCCCCAACACTGGGACTGTATGTATGTGACCCTGACCAGCTTTTTACACAAATGCTGGGGATACGAACTGAGGTCGTCAGACTCGAAAGCAAGCACTCTCGCCAATGAGGCATCTTTACATATCCCAAATTTAGCTTCTCAAATGAAGAGAGGCGATGCCTACGTGATGAGACAGAAATAATGTACCACACTGCTCCACTGGAAGTATTTCCGCAAAGAATCAGTATAGATACCCTTGACTTACCATGAGGTGACATTCTGATAAAATGACTGTTGAAAACACCATCAGTTAAAGTGCACTCATTCCTCCTAACTTAGAACAGCATAGCCTAGCAGCAGTGTATACTGTAGACTATGGACTGGTTATCCCTATGGTCTCATTGCTGACTGAAAGCTATGGCTTGCTGCTGCCTAGCATCAAAAGAGAATGGACTGCATTTTGGCAGCTAAAGAGAAGAATGAAATGTGCAGTGTGGTGTCCACTAAACCATTTTTTGTGTCATTGTGAAGTTGAAAGATCTTAAGCATTGGAGGCTATCTGCACCCCTCCCTGGTTATCATGTTTACCACAATGCAACATTTCCAGGCCCTGGGTACATTCTGGCAGTCCAGGTTTGGACCCTGCTCTTCTCGTCCTGAGAGGGCCCTAGAACCATTCACAGTCGTGTGGGATTCCACAGGAAGCGGAGCTCTCTGATCCCAGTGCATTGAGGGTGCAGGGAGCTGGGGCTTGGCACTCGCTCTCAGGAGTGAAGGACGAGAAGGGCAGCTAGGATCTCCTTTTGGGGACAGGGAACTTGGCGCATAGCTTGGGCTCTACATCACTGGTAAATGTGAATGTAGCTGCCATGTGCGAGCCCTTTCTATCTCTCCAGTGTGAGCCCTTTCTATCAATCAGACTGGTCTCACTTTTCACTTATCGTAATTATGACATATCTGGTCACTTGGACTACAAAACCAGTCTGAGGAGAAAGCACTTTTCCAGTCATTGATCCTCCCTAACTAGAAGCTCTTGGGAGATATTCCAAGGAAGATAAACAGGCAAACAGATCATGTTAGAGTACTAAGAGCTAAGTATGCCACAGACACGGAAACATCAATGCAAGAGTCTGCAGAGGTGGACAGGAAGTGGAGTCAAGGGTGTTAAAAACTCCACCTCTGGAAAGCACCAGGTTAAAATCGGTGATAGGCAAGGCTTGGAGACAGGAATTTGGTCAGGGACCTTCTCATCCCACTCTTGACTCCTTCCCCTTAGCAAACAAAAGAAACACCTAACCAACTTCAAATTCCCCTCTGATGTTCAGATAAAGCCCAGGTACACAGAGAAGCAGAGATCTTTATGGCTATGGGGCACATCCCGAGGCCTCTCTAATCCCTTCACTGGGCTCCTTGCTGACTCCAGATGTTCCTTCTCCTGCACCCATTGTCACTCCAAAGCAGAGCTCCTATCCCACCCACAGGGCTATATCCTGCAGCTCGCAGGGGAATTCACCAACAGAAGCAATTGTTATACAGCCCATGCAAACATTGGCCTACCACGCTTTCCCTCGCCCTTGTTGCACCTTCTAAGCTGAGTTTCTACCCACAAAAGCAACTGACAATACAATAGCTAGGACAAAGTTAGAACAAGTTCATAATAAAAATTTAGGGGGGGGGGTTGGGGAGATGACTCAGTAAGGTGCTAGCCATGTAAGAGCAAGAACTTGAGTCTGAATCTCGGTACCTATGTGAAAAGCTGGGCACAAGGCAAGTCTATGATGTAAGCGTAAAAAGTAGGATCTGCCCCAGGCTTGGTAGCTTAGCCAGTCCAACCAAATCTGGGGACTCCTAAGTTCCAAGAGAGACCTTGTCTCTAAAGTATCGTGGCGAGTGAAAGGCACGAGGTGTCTACTTCTGCTCTGTACCATGCAAGTGTGTGCAAGTGTGTGCACAAGCACACTCACACACACAAAGCAAGAAAATCTAAAGCCATTAGTCTTGACACTGATTAGTTCATTAATAGTCTTTAAGGACAATATCCTTTATTTCCAAAGACAAGTCAAATCTATTGCCATTCTTCAAAAGTAAACAAACAAACAAACAAATAAATAAACCTGCCTAAGACTTGCCTATATCTGGATCAATGTTTTCCCAGGTCCTGCGCTTCCCGCATGAATGTTAAGAGAGGAAAAGCATCAGTGAGCAGAGACTCTCGGGATTCCTGGACATTGTTCTCATGACACATTAGCCTACACTTAAGACCTTCGTTTAAATTCCGTCGGTGCTCACAGTTACAGCTACTAATGCCTGTGTTTAGAAAACACTTCTCCACTTGGCACTTAACTGTCCAGCAAGCACTGTGGTGAGCTGTGTCATTACTGGTACCACTACAGCTGAAAGAGCTCCCACTGATCACAGACTGCAGGATAATGAACAGTGGGCTATGTCACCAGTCTTCGTGGTGGGGAGGGGCTACGCGCGCTTGTCATCACTTCTTTTTAACAGGAAATGCTCAGCATAGAAAGGTAACGTTTCACAGGTTTCCCTAGCTGGGAAGTGGCAGAGCTATCTATGATTGCAGGGGCCACAGCTTTACAAACATATGATTTTAGAGAGACAACACGTGAACCCCTGGGGATGTCCGTAAGGGTGTCCAAAAATCAGAAACTTCTCCTAACCACTGAACATATTATCCTGACCCCCTGTATGTCCTCATTGCTAGCTGAGGACATTTTAATGCCAAATAAGAAAAACATCCACCTTTTGCTACTTGGGGAACTAGAGGGCTTGAAGGCAGCTTTATCAGCACCAGACATTTTCCTCCACAGTAATTACACACAGATCCAGAAAGCATTTTCTTAGTGTCTCGGGGGCCCCCCGAATGAGAAGCTATCTAGCTCATCCAGGAGAGATGTGGGGAGAAGGAGAGGGACAGAGTGAGAGGGAGGGAGGGAGGGAGGAAGGGAGGAAGGGAGGAAGGGAGGAAGGGAGGAAGGGAGGGAGAGGTAGAGAAGGAGGGGAAGGAAGGAGACTGAGAGAAAGAGGGGGGAGGGAAGCAGAAAGGGAGAAAGAGATAAAGAGAGGGAGAGAAGGGGAGAGTGGGGGAGGAAGGGGGAGAGAAGGAGAGAGAGAAGAAGAGATGGAGAGAGACAGAGAGAGAGAGAGAGAGAGAGAGAGAGAGAGAGAGAGAGAGAGAGAGAGAGAGAGAGAGAGAGATTGAGAGAGATTAAGACATACAAAATGGTGGAAGATAAAGAATGAATCCCAAATCTGACTTTTAAATGGACCCACTCCATGTGGGGAATGAATCTTCATGACCTGATTCCAGTTCACCCCCTTTTCCTCCTCACTGGGGTGGGGGTGGCTGTTTAATAACCAGCAAAGGCACGGCCATCCTGAACCCTCCTGACCTGCTGTGTCCAAACGCTTAATCAGGGCGCTCCCTACCAAGCGTGGAAATAAATTTGATTTTGGTTTAGCCAGGATTAGGTTCTGAGCACCAAGAAATTAAAACTAACCTTTATCTAATCTAACAGACCAGCATCCAACTTCCTGGCTACTCTCCACAGGCCCCTCTTGCTAAAGCTGTCCTGGAATTCTCTAGCAGTATGAGGTGGGAAAAACACAACTCTCCCCATGTCCTGGTCAGAACTCTTAACTCTGTGTTTGCCTCATGTAACTAGAGATGGCTCTTTCCAAACAGAACTTCTGACTGCCTTATTTTATATAGAGAAGCGATTCCCTTGCAAGCCTCATTCTATATCCACTGTGACTGCACCAGGAAATATCAAAGTTGGAGCATTGTAAAAAACCAGTGCAGACAAATTAAGACATGGAACAAAAGTAGCTGATACCCTAAATATATAAAGAATTCCTATCATCATCATCACCACCACCACCACCACCCCTACTTCCCCCCACACTCATACTCACTGCTAAGAAGCTGAAGGCAGCTAAACAGCTGCCCTCACAGACCCCAAATAGAACACAAGTGCACTTCTGTATTTCTCAACCTGATGATAAGATCCAATAACCAACCAGTGTTAATAAAAACCTACTGAGAGCAGATTGCCATACACCCCAAACCAAAGTTACAGCTGACAATAAATTCCGATTATTTTAATAATGTAAGCTACGGAACTGTTGAAGGTAGGCAAGAGTCACTGAGGAATTAGAATTTCTCTTCTTTAAATAAAGATTTTTAAATGTGCACTTTAGTGGGGACATCCCATGATGCAGTTAGAAGTGAGGCAGAAAAAGACAAAAACCTGAATATTAAACAAAGGAAAGGGGGTTCTTATATTTCTGCTTCTTTTTCCAGCAAGCTTCAAGCCTCGGTTTCCTCATCAGGCATGGGGAGGGGGGGAAACAACCAAACCAGTTTGGATAAGACAGTGTGCCAAAGGTAAGTATCCTGGGAACAGAAACAGAAGCACCCTTCCTTTGACAGCATGTTTATCAGGCAATGCTTGGTCACAAGCTCATTGCCAAACAGCTTTACACAAATAGAAAGGCGCCGGCATTCAGGTCTCTCAGGAGCTGTATCTGGTATAAACCACTCACTAAATTACTGAGGTTGGTAATGGGGGGTGGGGAGGATGGTATTGTAAGTCACTGAAGGAAAGGCAGGGTCTGGCTTTCCACACTCAGAATCTACCTCACTTCTAAATCACTCTCAGCGAGGGTTCCTGTCACTTGATACTTTCAAGCATTCCTTTTAAGGGAAAAATAAATTTAAATATTCTGAAGATATCCAAAACTAATTAGTTTTTATGGCACAATTGTCTCTGGTTATAAAAAATAAATGGTACAATTTAAAAGATTAGCTAAAGGGTAAGCACTGGATACTGGACCATCGTCTGCCTTGTACTGACCTCGGGATACAACCTCCCTTGGGTTTGTTTTTTTTTTGTTTGTTTGTTTTTTTTTGGTTTGTTTTTTTTTTGTTTTTTTTTGTTTTTTTTGTTTGTTTGTTTTTTTCTCTTCCCCACAGCTTATCCATCACATCCACACCAACAACATACATATATGCACAGAGGTGCATGTGTTCATGTGTATCTGCATGTGTATGTGTGTGTGTCTGTGTGCCTGTGTGTGCTGCGTGTGTGTGTGTGTGTGTGTGTGTGTGTGTGTGTGTGTGTGTGTGTGCATGAAAGATAAAAATAGATTCAGAGTGTACTGGCTGGTTTTGTGTGTCAACTTGACACAAGCTGGAGTTATCACAAAGGAGCCTCCCTTGAGGAAATCCCTCCATGAGATCCAGCTGTAAGGCATTTTCTCAATTAGTGATCACAGATAGGAGAGCCCCTTGTGGGTGGTGCCATCCCTGGGGCTGGTAGGCCTGGGTTCTATAAGAAAGCAAGCTGAGCAAGCCAGGGGAAGCAAGCCAGTAATCAGCATCCCTTCATGGCCTCTGTATCAGCTCCTGCCTCCAAGTTCCTGCCCTGTGTGAGTTCCTGTCCCGAGTTCCTTTGGTGATGAACAGCAATGTAGAAATGTAAGCCAAATAAACCCTTCCCTCCCCAACTCGCTTTTCTTGGTCATGATATGTTTTGTGCAGGAATACAGATGCTGACTAAGACATAAACCAATATTCAAAACTCTCCAGAGGGATCCTTATTCTTTCCCGAGGTTTAAGAAGCCCTAGGTGACGTAACAGAAACCAATTCTGTGGTCTTCCTGTGCTTTTTGTAGTCCTCCAATGTCCCATGTGTGGCCTCACCTCCTTCCGCCCTCCTTTACTCCATGGGCCCATCACCTTGTCACCCCTTAAACTCACCAGGCAGACCCTGGCCTCTGAAAAAAGTGTCTCTGCTTTTTGTTTCTCTGTTTCATACTCCTTTCAGATCTTAGTCATGGACTCCAATAAAGAGGTCAACCCTGATCGTGCTACTGAATCCCTCCCTCTCCTTCTTTCTTGCATTCTTTCTTTGCATTCTCATATCCCTGAGTATGCATTGGCTTGTGTGCGTTGTGTGGCTCCCATCAGAATGTAAGGTCCATTAGAACAAAGACTCCATCCGTTCCCATTTGCTGTGTGCACAGACCTAAGATAGAATCTGGCATACAATATTTATTGAAAAATGAGTGAGGAAGAGACAGTAAGCCACAGACATAATGACCAGACAAAATTTCATCAAGTGCATTATTTTCACCAAAATAGAAAAGCTGTCGTCCATCTCATCTGTCACACTAAACAAGTGGGATTCAATCCAAACAGGCAGCTTTGAAGTCTGTCAATGTCCTGCTCCCTTACCTATTGAATAGAGGCTAAAAAATCAAGTGAATTGGTTTTGCTTAGGATGGGCTGGGAAAGAGCTCACGGAGTCCCTAAGGATGCTGTGCCACACACACACACACACACACACACACACACACACACATACACACACACACACACACAGGTTATATAGTAAGTATCAGAACAGAAAGGAGCAGAGCTAGCTTGGAGAGGCCACGAGGGGTAGTGGAGGAAAACAGAGAGTCCAAGGAAACCCAGGACAATCATAAAACTCACGGGAAGCAGTGGCAAGCATTCATTCCCACGCTGCTCACCCATCAGCCAAGCGGGGATGTTGCTGCTTCCCTAACTGCAGGGCACTCTCCTTCCATGTTGGCATCCTTCCCCTTGATAACTACTCTAGTACATTTCCTAAGTCCAGGTGAGGGGAACTGGCATACACATGCCATGAGGCTTTGTCAACATGTCTATTCGCCATTCATCAAGCACAGGAACTTTTGGGCTCTCACCCATTTGTCTTACCAGGCATCCAAACACTCATAAAATCTCTTGACCGGGGATCTGCCTTACAATACGCTGCCAAGCACAACACTTCCCAACCAACCAAGCTTTTACTGCAAAGTCAATAGGCCAAACCTACAGCTTTCTTTATGAATCAATAGTGGCTAATTTGGGTTGGTTTGTTTTTTTTTTTTTTTTTCTTAAGGGGTTTTCGTTCTCCAGGCTTTAACATCATTGCTGACTTAAGCAGTATCTTGAAGGATTTGCACAGATACACCCTTAGTCACTCATTATGATAATGCAAGCCTTCCCAAAAAAAAAAAAATTCCTCTTCCTCCTATGTAATATCTTTAGCTGTTCTTAGTCAGCAAGGGATAAAGGACATTCATAGGAAAGACAGAGAAGCTCTGTGGCCTGCGTAACTTATTTGTTCTGCTAATGTAACTTGCTTGTGCAATCCACGTAACTTTTCTTTAGAGAATGAGGGAGCACTATTGGGGAGTTTGGTTCAATAAGGGAAGGGACAGTTCAAAAAAAAAAAATGAAACACAATACCACATATGAGATATATCATGGCATCTCCTCATGTAAATAACCTGTATGCTTCAAGTGTGGACGTTTATGTATTTATTCATTAACATATTCATAGTCTTGTCCAGTTCTATAATTTTGCCAACCCAGACTCCTCTCCCAGGGTGTAAGTCACACATTCCACATAATCCTGCTTCGCTAGGATGTGCCCATGGACAGATTAATGTCGCCCTGAGTGCAGAGGGTAGAGTAGGCCATCCAGCTGCTACCTCCTCACCTAGGAGGAAGTCTTCCTTGTGAGTGGCACTGGGGAAAACACCATTATTCATTAAAGGCTTTATGTCCTAAGTATCACACTATGGTGTCCTCTACTCCAGGAAAGGCTGCCCATTCAGACACCTGGCCTCTCAAGTCTTGTACCAACAGGCCCTTTCGTTAAGATTAAAATAAGTCTTGGGTAGGAGTTAAAAGCTTCAAGCCCACACTGAGCCCAGAGATCTTATATTCATTCATTCTCTCTCTCTCTCTCTCTCTCTCTCTCNTTCTCTCTCTCTCTCTCTCTCTCTCTCTCTCTCTTTCTCTCTCTCTCTTTCTCTCTCTCTCTCTTCCTCCTCTCCTCCCTCCTTCTCCCCTCCTCTGTGTCCCCCCCAGCCCCCATCTCTGAGACCTCAACTATCACCAGCCTAACCTGTTACCAGTCGACCCATCCTTATACCACATTTCCTCTCTTTCCCCTGTTTTCTTTGACATCTACCTGGTTTATCTACCACAGACACCATATCTTTGACTCCACCCACTGCTCTTCCACTGGGTCTCAGTCATGGCCTCACTGTGACAGTTAATGCACCCTAACCACACAGAGCCTTAGCCGCCAACCTCACCAGCCTCAGCACCCTCTGCCCCACAGTGATTTGGCCAACTCTAATAGGAACCAGCAGGGGTTCTGCCAGCAGGGGCAGGAGGAGTACTTGGTCTGGTGACAGTGCCTCAAATATCAAAGCAGTGGTCCTCAGGTGCCTGGGGTACAGCCAAGGGCTGCAGTTTCTATGTCCTCTGTTAAGTGTGGATCATTCCTCTCTTATCTGCATCTGCTTTCAGGTTCTAGAAACTCAATGCCTGGAATTCTTCAGCCTCTGGAAGGCCCTTCAGTCTAATCATATCCATTTCATTGTTATCAAAAACACATATCTGAGCACAGCTTGGGGATTACAATACAAATCAAGTTAAACGGGTTTATTAAATAAAATGCTCCCTTCTAAGAACACGGGATCCAAAGCCGAGCACTTTAACAGAGACCATTGAAAGGAAGCCGCAGTGAACGCTGCCGCTCTAGAGAAAGCCAGCCTCCGCACACATCAGCCTTGCCCTTTCCTGGGCTGCTCAGCCTTGGTAAGACTTGTCACCTTTTCACCTTTGTGTGTGACCATGTGTATGTGTCCAAGTGTGGAAATCAGAGGACAATCTTGAACTTACAGGAGTTAAGTCTTCCATGGTGGGTTCTAGAGGCTGAACTCCGGTCATCGGGCTAGAGTGGCAAATACTGTTATACACTGAGCTATCTCACCAGCCTGATGTATATATGCTGCCCCCCACCCAATGTCTCATTTTCTGTATCTGTATCATGACTGCAATAACATCTCTCATGGGATTTTTTTTTTAATTCAGTATGCTAGTTCTCTGGCAGTGCTTAGAAAATGCTAGTTACTACAAGTCTCTGAAAGAAAAACTAAAACATAAAACCATTGCAACTGCTACCAGACATCAGAATTATGGGACCCAGGCCCAGACAGGCTCTGTCGTTTTGTGGCCTCTGGGGTGGATTACATATGTTCTCAGTCACATCTCTCTAGGAGATGTGGAATCCATTTCTTCACTCCTTTGACTTTGGCTGGCCACACACAGCAAGCTGTCCCAAACAAAAAAGCCAACCCTGTGCCAACCCTACACTTATGAAATCTGGCAGCAGGGTCAGGGATGGAGCTCAAATGCATAAACCCTGGATGTGATCCTCAACACTACACAAACTGGGTATTATGGCACATGCTTATAATTCCAACATGTGAAGTCAAGAGGCTACATAGGAAGAAAGAGACTAACCTGGGCTACCCAAGAGCTTACCTCACAACACTCCCCACACCCCGCCTCCTGAAAAAGAAACTCAGAAGCTGAATTATATTATTTATTATTATTATTATTATTATTATTATTTTGTCCTGCTCCAACAAAAGGAAACAAATCCCAAGCAGCAAATGAAGAAAGCTATATGGAAGAGAAGCAAGCTGCTTTGCCAGCTCTGAGGCAAGCGTAACCTATCAGCCACGTGTGTGAGCCTCTTGCTCTGGTCAGAGTCGTAAGTAATCCACTCAAAGTGTTGCCAAATGACAATACCAGGAATCAGACTGCTATTTATAAAAAAAAGTTTATTTTATTCATACATGTGTCTACAGTTCTATATCTATCTGGATATGTGTACAGTATCCCTAAACCCACTTCTGATCCAGGGAGGAAAGCAGTAGGTATCCATACATTCAAACATCTGTAGGACAACCACCTTTGTGCCAGGACCTGATATTACATCTTGGCATGGCTGTGTTGTTGTTTATGGTCTAGGATCAACACTAAGCAATTTATTACAGTGCCACGTGATTCTGTAAAGACAGAGGTGTACAAAATACAGAGCTTGGGGAAGTCTTTCAAGCTGCTTTGCAATACTGATGTAATTGATCTGCGGTGAAGAGTAAGTCTATCCGTGAAAATGGGTACACACACATCATCACACAAAATACTATGCAAGGAAAAACTGTCCTCCATACAAGTCAGTGTCTTAATTGGTCACAATAAAGTGACAGGCGTTCAGATGTTGCACAGCAAGTAAAGGGGGAATGCCTGTGGTACTTACTAACTGTGTTCTACTGGAGTGGACAGAACTGATGAAGGACACTTTGAAGAGACAGGCAGAAACACTCTGATCCTCAGCAGTAAGCAGTCTTTGCAAAGTAGTGATGGAGAATTTCTGCCCATTCATTGTTTAAGTAATGTTAAAAGTGCAAAGAATAAAAATTGATTGCTTTAGAAAATCCTTTAAGAAAATAACAGTGCTTTGGTCTCCAGAGGTTTTTAAGGATTACCAGGAAATGGGAAACTTCAAAAACACATTTTGATGTTTTCACATAAATAGGGAGCTGTCTACCAGACAGGCAGACCAAGCAGACAGCTATTCCTCAAGGATGACTGAACTTGAGTCAAGTCTTCATTCTGATGCATCGCAAGACACTTTCTTTCCAAAGTCTGAATAAGTCTAAGAGCCAAGCAGAAGGATGGATTGGGAAATGGGGTTCACTCCCTACTGGCCCCACAAGTTTTTCAGAGACAGAGCTAATTGCTGGCCCAAACTCAAACCAAAGAGGAAGATACCAAAGCTCTCCCTTGACAGAAATTCTGCTTTGGCAGGATTAATTTAATGACTGAAAGTGTGGCCATTCTGCTCATTCTGCTTCCTGATTTGGGGGGGAAGGGTAATGCTGATGGTGCATCGGTTAATTTTTGAGGCATTTTTAATGTGGCTGATGCTGAAATTCTCCTTTTAACCTCACATTAAAGAAAATAAAAACATTTCTGCAGTCTTCGACAGGGATGGGGAACAGCTAAGAAGACAAACTGGCAATTCATGCTTCTCAAATTTTTCTCCATGTATTCTTGTCACCACTGCTTTCGTCTGTTTGAACTTGATTGCATGTTCATAGCTAGTGGCAATTTACTCTCTGTAATCAATTCACAGGATCTAGAAATGCTAGGATTCAAATTAAAGAATTACAAATCAGTCCATTTAAACAGGGACACGGTGAGGAATTTCCTGTTTCTTTCCATCTTACTCCTCACACTTGGAAAGCAACCAATGGTGAACATTCAGGCCTAGGTCTCCCACCCTCATAGGTCTGGTAGCCATACTACCACAGCTGTCTCCAGGGTGGTACAGAAAGAATAATACCTCCACTGGTCATCACAGAAAAGTTTGCTGCTCTCACTAGGGCATTAGCATGTTTCATTTCATCTAGAAACTAACAGAAGTCACTCCCTCTCATTCAGTATCAACATTATTGTCAAAGAGTGCCTCTCCTGGCTATAGCCAGAAGACTCCTGAAGAAGGGTTCAGCTCTCAAGTGAACCCCAGTAAGGAGACCTCTTGTTGATTACCTTGGGACAGTTGTGGGTCCTTTCAGAGACCTTCCTGGTTCACAAATGCCTGGTGAACAACAGGCATCTGACCCAGCATTTGACCCCTGCAGTGACCTCCAGTCTGCCCTAGGGCTCCTGGACAATACAGAATATAAAAGGGAAACCCTGAGTGTTTTGTTAACCATGCTTCCAGGTGAGCAGGAGGAGTCATCAACTACCAAGCAGGAGGGGGTTGTCTGGCAATGCATCAAAGGAAAACCAGCATACAAACAAACAAACAAACAAAACACCACAAACAAAACAGGGAAGAGAAGGAACCCTTGAGAAATACAAATAAATAAGTGTATTTATGGATGTTATAATTGTCAGAGTCACTATCCGTATAAATTGAACTGCCATTCAGGGTTCATAGGATTGGACCACACACCCTTCTTGCACTACCAAGTTTGTAAATAAGCACAGAAGTGAAGATAATCTCATCTATTGGCTATGGCAACTATCTAACTTTCAGGATAACAGACGCAGTAGATGGTGTGTGTGTGTGTGTGTGTGTGTGACTGGATAGACACAGAAGAACAAGGTCATAGGAATCACAACTGGTTCTAAAGAGAGTAGAAATCTGAATGGACACACCCAGAGGGACAAGAGCAGGAACGCTGCTGATGAGGAGAGCTGGGTTGGCAGAAAACGAGATGGTTTCCTTAGGGACAAGAACAACCCATGTAATGTTAACCACCATTTTCCCAGCCAGTGCGAGACCACAGAGCACCACCGACCCTTCCATTTGCTCCCAAGCTTTACGAGGATTAATTAATACAGTCAGGCCAAGAAAGAGCAGCTTCGTCCCAGCCCCAGTGTCCCAAACTCTCTGAGCTCTTGCTATGCACTCATTGGCAATGCTTCTGCTATTCAAGTGAAAGGGCATCTCTGCGCTGTGTCATACTCTTCCTAGCCCCTTCAACAAAGCACCTCCAGGTGACCGAGGTAAAGCTGATAGTTAGAGACTGAACAAAAGGGCCTGTCAAAAGGCCTCTCCAGGAGATAACCACGAGTGGTTTTCGATTATTAAATGGCCCTAGAATCTCAGCTGAATGCTTCTTGGATGGGTTAGTTACGAAGCATGACTCTGGGTTCTAGTTCAGATCTGACACCTTGTCCTAAATAGAAAAACTGGCCAAACTCACCCAGTTCCTCATGCCACAGAAAAGCTTGCTGCTCTCTCATTTCCATTTGAAAATTGCATCCTCACTCAGCATTTCTGCAGCCTTCCACCTCACAGGGGCTTCAACATGGGGGTTAGTTAGGGCAAGTCTCTGTTCCTACAGCTAACACCTCGAAATGCTACCCCAAACTCCGGCAGGAAGAGCGCCAAGCAGGGTTATTCCTTCCAGCTCTGTTACTACTGTCACTGCACCCTAGGGTTTACTGCACCCATCTCTGGATTTTCCTCCTTAACAGTCCCCCTGCAAGAGTGGCATCCTCTCGTTTTTCCTGATGTTTCTGACATCAACAATGCCCGCTTCCCGCTCATTTTCTTCTCTCTCCTCTGCTCTCCCTTCCTCTCTTCAGTCGCACTTTTAAGCCACACAAGTGACCTTTGAGACCTGAGCCACCATACCCAGGCAAGATGTTGAGGGACCCCAAAGGGTCCGAAGCAAGCACATAGACCTCGTATTCCTTGGAACATCAAGTTTTATAGCTTTCCCGGCACTATTCATATATCACATGGAGGCAGACATCACTAAAATTAAACTGCATGGGGGGCGGGGGGGGCAGACATCCCTAAAACTACCCCCCCTCCAAAAAAAAAACGTGGCTTCGGGTACCTTACTGCTCACATATTTGCATACGTTTGATGCAGCTTTATTTAATTTCAAAGCGGGTCTCTTAACACTTCTGAGTAAGCCCAGGAATTGCAAATGTGGCCTCAAAGACACAGGAGTTCAGATTCTGGCAGGAAATAAAGTTCCAAGCAGCTTTGATGTGCTTCCTCCCCACCCCCTCCAGGGAGCAGGTCATTCATCTCTACCCAGGAAGGAACCACCTTGCCTGAACCCTGGCAAAGGCAGCACACGTGGGAGGAAAGTGAGAGGTTTAGTAACCAGTCCTTTCCAGGTCTCCAGCACCACCACCAGGTCCTGGCCCCACCAAATTAGTTGCTGAGGCTTAAAGTGTAGCTTTCCGACTGCTACAAGGAAGGTAGCATATGAATAGAGAAGGAGGGAGAGAAGGGACTGGGGTACAGAGTCTTGGGAATAAAAAGCCTAAGTGGCTGGGGAGAGAGCTGTTTCTTTTCTAAGCCTCTAAATGAAATATCAAGCCAGTTCAGGTCAGATCCTGAGTAGCACAAGTTAAAACAAGATCCGGAAAAATCCATCAATCTTCAGTTGTGACGCTTCCAGACTCAGAGAGGTGGGGTGGGGAAAGACTGGGATTGATGCGGGAATCCGAGGCACCGAAACCCGAGCTCCGAACCTCAGCAGTTCCTTACCTCGCTCAGCTCGGCTGAGGAGTCGTTGCCATATTTCACCGCAACTCCAGAATTCATGCCTGCACTTTTCAGAGCCGGGCTCGTCCCCAGACCTCGGAGCGTAGGAGCCGGGCTTAGGCTGGATAGCCTGGGCTTGCTCCCCGCCGGCACATTTCAGTCTAGACAGCCATTTTCACCCAGGACAGCAGCGAGGCCAGAAAGGATGGAGAAGCTCGGCACGGGTAAGTCCGGCTGGAATCTCACCAGCGAGCCATAGCTGCGGGAGACTGGGCAGCGGGTTGCGCTCGCAGCAGCTGCAGCGGCCGAGCCGGCGCCGGGACCCGCCCGCGCGCCCACCGCGGAGTCCCGGGGCGATGCCACCCTCCGCGCCGCCTCGCCCCTCCTACGGTACCAAGCAGATCCCCATTACCCGGCAGGCGGGCAGTTCGCGCCGGCGCCCAGCAGAGCTCGGGTACCCTCCGGGAGAAGCCTGGGCACCAGTGCGAGGACGATATGTGCCTCCGGTTCCCGGGAGGAAAGAGCTGGAGAGAGCCGGAGCCGAGCAGCACTTCACGCCGAAGTTTCCCCCTTTGAATCGTCTGGAGTTGTAAGTGGTTTCTGATTGAACACAGCTGTCTAGCTGCTGGCTAAGGGCTGCGCGGCGGAGGCGGGGCCAGGAGGAGAAAAGGGTGGGGGGAGGGAGCAGAGGAGACCGTGCCGGGAGAGCAGGCATCCTTCCAGGTCTCTGCTATAGTAATTACAGAACCCAGGTCCAGAAGGGAGAGAAGAAACAGGAAAAGCCACCTGAGTAATCGTGCAGGAAATTGAAAAAAAACCTTCCCTGTTAGGAGCCGCTTTCCACGATTCAATAAGGTCAAGGCGAACCTGAACATCGTACGTCCGCCAGCACTGAGCGGTTCTCACGCTACATTAAGATTTTACAAGAGTGTGGGGCGGTCATTTTCCCTGATTAGTCTAAAGTCAGGCTCCCACTTTACGTGGCTAGGGCAGAGTGCATTCTCTACACGTCCAAGATAAAACATGCCCAGCCCTTGAAAGATTTAAGACACTCAAGCGCTCGCTCCTGTCCTCTCCAACCTCCCTGCCTTAAAAACACATACCTCACCCTGCTTAGCAGTAAATTCCAGCGCCCAGCAGAGGCATGGGATAGGAGTTCGAGGCTAGCCTGGGTTAAATAGTAAGAACCAGTCATAAACAAATAAATATCATTGCTTTGTTGGCAGAGTTGGGCTGTTTCTTTCTGGAGGTTGGAGTATGAATTAGAGAAACTCAGAAAGATTACAATGTCCAATCAGGCTTCACTCTCCCTTAGGATGAAACTGTCAGTGTGCTTGTTGATTACTCTGGGAAAGAGGAGCTACCTGAAGTCTTTTCTAAATAAAGTTAAAAGGCTTCCCAAGCCTCGTGGGTGATGACCCTGTCTTGTAATCACAGCTTGAAAGCAAGAAGATCCCATGTTCAAAGCCCGCTTCGACTGCGCAGTGAGTTCAAGGCCAGCCTATCCAACTTAATGAGACCCAGTTGCAATAAAATAAAGGGTGAGGAGAGGGCTAGTGTGATAAAGTCCCTATGGATCTGAGATCCTTTTAAAGAGGAGGGCTGCATGACTGCTTAAGAAACCTCACCAGTGTCTCCTCACACACTGGGAAGAAAATATCTCCACCTCTAGGCAGACCTTGTCATTTCCTGAAGCCTTCTATGAAAAAGCCATTGTATTGTTCCAATCCAAAGTCTATTTTTAAAAACTCAAATAGGATGTTTATTTTTGTCTTAAGATGGCACAAAGAGGCCACATTTGCATGTGTCTTCTTACCTATCCCCTTCCTGTTTAGTTCATTCATTTCCTAACAGAGGCTGGGCTAGGATGAAGAACTGTAGCTTTCTGGAGTACTGCCAGGTTACAGAACCATCCACTTGGGGAGGGGTTGGGAAGACATGATACTTAACGTACATAAAACATGTCCTGAACTCACCACGTCTGAAGCTGGAGGTGGTGGTGTATAGCTAAGCTGACTGTCCTTTAAATCACATGTGTGGGACTAAAAGTGTGTCAGAATTCAGAGTTTTCTGAGTTTGGACTATTTTACAAAGTACAGTTTGAGTCTCCTTAAGATAAAAGTCCAAGGCATGAAAGGCTCCAGAATCTGGAATTCTTATTTTGCTTTTGGTTTTGTTTGTTTTTGTTTTGCTTGGTTTTTCGTTTTGTTTTGTCATTTTGAAAAAAGTCTTATGATATTCAGACAGGCCTCAGATTTGTAATTCTTTTTCTCCCTCTGCCTCCCAAGTGCTAAGAATACAAGCATGCAGCACCATGCCAATATGTATTTGGTGATAGAGACCGAACTCAGAACCTCGTTCTTCCCAAGCAAATCCTCAGTCATCTGAGTCACACCCCAGCCCCAGCATCCAGGGTGGTTTTTTTGTTGTTTTGTTTTGTTTTTTGGGTTTTTTTTTTTTTAACATTGTGTCTATGTTCAAAGGTTTCAGATTTCAGGGAACTTCAGATTTTTCAGATTACAGATGCTCAACCTGAATACAAATAATATAAAAGAAAATGTAAAAAATTGAATTAAACAAGTATTGCCTTAATGCTATTGTCTTAGTCAAGGTTTGTATTCCTGCACAAAACATCATGACCAAGCAGCAAGTTGGGGAGCAAATGGTTTATTCGGCTTACACTTACTTCTACATTGCTGTTCATCACCAAAGGAAGTCAGAACAGAAACTCACACAGGGCAGGAACTTGGAGGCAGGAGCTGATACAGAGGCCATGAAGGGGTGCTGATTACTGGCTTGCTTCCCCTGGCTTGCTCAGCTTGCTTTCTTATAGAACCCAGGACTACCAGCTCATGAATAGCACCACCCACAATGGGCCCTCCCACCCTTGATCACTAATTGAAAAACTCCTTACAACTGGATCTCATGGAGGCACTTCCTCAAGGGAGGCTCCTTTCTCTGTGATAACTCCAGCTTATGTCAAGTTGACACACAAAACCAGCCAGTACAGCTACCAAAGCCAAATGGAAGCCTTTATTTACTCTCTAGCCAAGTGAAAACATAATTTGCTTCTAAAGAAGATGAAAAGCTAGCAATGTTAACTATACTAAGAAATGGGATATTCTATACTCCAGAGGACATTTCCTTTCCTTTTTCTTTTGTTGTATGTGTATGAGTTTTCTGGCTACATGTATATGTCTTGAATTCCCTGGAGCTGGATTTATATGCAGCTGTGAACTGCCATATGGATGCTCGGAATTGAACCTAGGTCCCAGGGAAGAACAGCTAGTGCTCTTAACTGCCGATATAACTCTCCAGCTCTGAGTCTAGAGAATATTTCTAAGGATGATATTACCACCTGTATGAGATTTTCTTCACAGGCGTGGCCTCAGTATTTACCCCCACACAAGAGGTGACTCTGTCACTGCCTGGTAGCAGTAGGTGGGGTAAGTTGAAAGTAGAAAGTGGACAAGCTAATTAAACTGTTACAGACCAGGAAAGGCTACTGCATTATGTAGAGGCAATGGATAAAGGCACATGCAAGAGAATCCATACAGAGAGTAGGCAGAAATTCTGGTGAAAAAGAAGGTATACTGGTCAGTTTTAACTGTCATCTTGACACAACCTGGAATCAACTGGAAAGCAAGTGTCAGTGGTGAACTCCCTGGAGCAGAGTGGCCTCTGGGTACGTCTGTAGGGGATTGTTTTGATTGGCAGCTGAGGTAGAAATGTCCTGACCAGGCAGGGGAACACCAAAAGGAAATGCCATAGGACATTCAGACATAGTGGACTACAGTGTATACCTGTCCTCCCAGAAATTAACATGCCCCTGCAGTAAGAGTGAGTTCAAGGCTAGGCTAGGAAACATTGTGACCCTCTATGTTAGTAAGTTTCAACTGTCAGTTAAAGGTAGGCAGTGTGGTGAAACATGATGGAAAACATCAATGGAAGAAGTTGGTAATAGTCAGTACAGAGCATGCTCAGCAGGGTAGACACAAGACCTAATTCATAATTTTTAGTTGTACAGTTTACACTTTCAAAAGTAGTTGATGTATTAGTTTGTTTCCCACGACTGTGATAAGACACCATGACCAAGGCAACTTATGAACAAAAGCATTTAATTGGGCTCACAGTGTCAGAGGGGTGGAGCCCATGATGGTGACATAGGGGCCTGGTAACCAGAACAGTTGAGAGCTCACATCTTGATCCACAAGCAGGAAACAGAAATAGAGCATCAGGAATGGCATGGGTCTTGAAACCACAAAGCCTGACCTCAGTGATACAATTGCAAGGCCACACCTCCTAATCCTTTCCAAACAGTTCCACCAAATGGAGAAAACGTACTCAAACATCCTGTAAGGACCATTCTCATTCACACCACCAATGAGTCATTCCTTTACAGAGGTCATCACTGAATAACATGAAAGTGAAGTCAAAAAAATTCCTCTTTGCTATTATACATGCAGGAGAATTAATATACTATTCCCATTTTAATAGACTAATTTCATAGATCCTAACATTTAACATAGTACTACTAACATTAAGAAAAGACAGAGACATGACAGTTGAAGAAAATATTGCCACCAATCAGGCAATATTAGCAGTTTTAATGTGAGGGGAAAAACTGTGTTATGAACAGAAATGCAATAGGTAATGTGTAGACTATCATTCTCCAGGACCAAAGCCAACCCCACTTCCTTCAACAAATAAATTACAAGGAAGAAAACAGGTAAGCAAGTGAGAGATCAAAAGAGGTAGAACTCTACAGAATTTCATGGAGACACAGAAGCACATAGCCAGTTGCAATATGTGCACTTTATTGGGATGTTCACCTAAACTGTGAAAATGATGAGCCAGAAAATTTATGACATTGAAGCCAGTTGTGGGGGGCACACAATCCACACAACTTTAATCTGATAATTTTGGAGGCTGAGGTAGAATAATCAAGTGCCTAAGAAGATAGCTCAAAAATGGCACAAATTAAAATTATATTTACATTCAGAAACATACTTTTTTTTTTTAAATCGTATTTACTTAGAAGCATTCAGAATGTCAACAAAACAGCCGCATTTTTTTTTTTTTTGCAATTACAGAGTGGTATTCAGTTAACAGAACAATTATCTTCGTATAAGCTGCATCAGAGACAACTGAAGATGGAAAAAATAAAACCCAAAAATAAAACCGAAAGGAAAAACAAAAACAAAATAAAAAAACCAAACTACTGTCCCCATATATAACTAATTTGTGCTGTGCACCAACAAGAACCTGCTTTAAATTTCCATGCCAATTTACAACCCCCAGACTGTACCAGGCAAGGTTAGTGGCTATTGAAAATACCACCAGGACAGGGCTATCTAAAGACACATTCGGTAGTGTGTTAACTATACAAAAAAAGACACTGTACAGTTTAAAAACAAATCTTACACAGCCTTACATTTCAATTTTTTTCTTTAAAAGGAGTGAGTTGTGTACAGGGGGGTTAAATGCTTTATAGACAAGAAAAAAAACTGCGCTAGAACCAACTTATTCATCATCATCATCTTCTTCTTCATCTTCATCTTCCTCTTCTTCCTCCTCTTCCTCATCCTCTTCATCCTCCTCATCATCTTCCTCTTCCTTCTTTTTCTTGCTCTTTTCAGCCTTGACCACCCCCTTTTTCGCTGCATCAGGTTTTCCTTTAGCTCTGTAGGCAGCAATATCCTTCTCATACTTCTCCTTCAGCTTGGCAGCCTTCTTCTCATAGGGCTGCTTGTCATCTGCTGCAGTGTTGTTCCACATCTCTCCTGGTTTCTTTGCAACATCACCAATGGATAAGCCAGGATGCTCTCCTTTGATTTTGGGGCGGTACTCAGAACAGAACAAGAAGAAGGCCGAAGGAGGCCTCTTGGGTGCATTGGGGTCCTTGAACTTCTTTTTGGTCTCCCCTTTGGGGGGGGATGTAGGTTTTCATTTCTCTTTCATAACGAGCCTTGTCAGCCTTTGCCATATCTTCAAATTTCCCCTTTTCTTTAGCAGACATGGTCTTCCACCTCTCTGAGCACTTCTTGGAGAACTCTGAGAAGTTGACAGAAGCATCCGGGTGCTTCTTCTTGTGCTCCTCCCGGCAGGTTTGCACAAAGAATGCATATGAGGACATTTTGCCTCTCGGCTTCTTAGGATCTCCTTTGCCCATGTTTAGTTGATTTTCCTCCGCGAGGCACAGAGTTGCCCAGTGCCCGTCCGGCTCGCGCTTGCCCCGGCGCTGTCTCTATGGAGCTCAATGTACTGCAATGGCTCAGAAACATACTTTTAATCTATTCAATTATTTTAAGAAATTATTTGGGTTGGAGTGATGGCTCAGTGGTCAAGGGTGCTGGCCGCTTTTCCAGAAGATTCATGTTCAATTTCTAGCACCCACAAAGGCAGTTCACAAACAACTCTAGCTCCATTCCAGAGAATCCAATGCCCTCTTCTGGCCACCACAGGCAGCAGGCACAGAATACATTACACAGACAAACACACAGGTAAAATATAGCAATGCATGAAATAATAGAAAGAGTATTAATTTCAGATATATTAATCATCATGTGGTCACATTATAAAGTGTCCTTTTTTTTCTTTTTTTCTTTCTTATTTTTCTTTTTTATAAAGTGTCCTTTTAAAAATATATATTGAAATACTTAAGGAGGAAATAAGAGGTCTGGCATTTTTTGTCAACTACAGAAAGCAGGGAATGGATGAGTTACCGATGAAACAAACTGACATAGCTTAACTAGTAACCGTTAAAGCTGAGTGACAGATACTCTGTCCTGTTATACGTCTTTGAAAATCTTCCTAACAAACATGTTCGTGTGGGCTGTCTCTGCCTTCTGTGCCAAGAATAGGTTCTAGCGCTCGTAAGCAGAAGAAGAAACTAGAGAAGTCTGTTGCAGATCAGGGGTGCTTATGACTTGGGGGAAATCAATCAAGATGGTAAGAACTGGGTAGATTTGAGATGTAGGTTTTAGGTAAAATTGGCTAGGCCTTCATGAATGCTTGGATATATAGGTCATAGGACACAGAGAGAAAGTCGTGGATGACTACCGGTTTGGAGACTAAACCAAGAGAGAATGGTTTTAAGGAACTAAGGAGTCTGTTTTAGATGTATTAAATTTGAGTTTCTGGGGCTGGGGAGAGATCTTAGTGGTAGCGCATTTGCCCAGCATGTGTGAGACTGTGGGTTCAAGCCTGATAATGACAAAGAGTTAAGTAAATAAATAAGTAAAAGTGAACTTCCTATTCAGCAAGCACATAGGGAGATGTCAACTACAGTTGGACATCTGAATCTTGGGGTCAGGAACAGTTGGGGGGCATGGTGATGATTTGGCCTTCTCCAACATAAGTTTTATAGTTGATGCTGAAAGCCATGAAGATATATGAAGTCACCCAGGGAGAGAATATGGAGTGCAGAGCTCAGTCCCAAGACACACCACAGAGACACTGCCATATTTCCGGGCTAGTTAAAACAAGATGTCCTTTATTTTAATAATTGGAGAAGAAGGAAGAGTTTTGCAAGGGAGGATTGGGAGGGGGCAACATTTGGGATGTAAATAAATAAAAAAATTAATTAATTAGTAATAAAAAAAAGAATCCAACAAGATCAAGGATGAAAACTCAGAGAGGACCAAACCAGCTGCTGAGTGACAGCATGGATGTGGAGAGGCTCCTTCTAGAAGGGTGGCGAGCTTGGTATGATGCTACTGAAAGGCTAGCAGAGTTGACAATGAAACGTTTGCTTCTAAAGATCACTAGTGACCTCCAGAAGAGAAATCATTTAAGTGGCACAGATGGATCAAAGATGGAAAAATGTGAAAAGGTGCTTGAAGGTAACTTTGAGACGCATACTACCCTAAGCCCAAGTGATAGTGAACCCTGCCCATTTGGCCAGGCTCCTTCGGTGCGCTACCCTGCTTTAGGCTCAGTCAGTGGTTTACTGCTGAGACATAGCTGGAATGCCCTACATAATTAGGTTGGTCAGTGTTTGAAATTTCTAAGAAGACAAGTATCTGAAAACTATTTTCGGATTAAATCTTACACAGAGAACAAACAAACAAAAATCTTAACTTTTTTTTTTTTCCAACTGCAAACAAATCCGAGGAGAGCAGGCTCTAGTGTGCTCCCTGATGGCTTGCATGGGCTGCCTCACACCCGACCCACACATTCCGATTACCTAGAGTCATTTGCCAACAGCACCCCTGCCATTATCAGTGGGAAATTCCAATTTGAGTTTTGCTACCTCATTGTGGGATGTTTTGAAAATTACCCTAGTGAGATTTTTTTTTTTTAAGAAACCAAATAGGTATCCCTGTCATTATCAATGGCCTGAGAACCTTTCCTTGACTCTGCTGTACTCCAGATCTCTTTAAAATATATCAGATTTTTCTCCATGGAGGGAAAACTGATCAGTGCAAATTAGAGATTTGGAAGCCCCCCTCCCCCAGGGACAAATTTTTTTAAAAGGTGAGCTTTAAGTCATCCTAAGAGTACCTGCCTATGTCAGTGGAAAACAAAAATACGTATTAAGTAGATGTGGAAAGATAGATCTAGTAAAATTTCGAGAATATTCTGAAATTAAATGAATTCCAAAATGCCTGCCACTGTTATTTCTGGAGCCCTGTGGGCTAAAACAGAACTGTCCCATTGCTCCTTTAGCTAGAATGCATTACAGCAATAGCTAAAAGGGAGCACAGACAGATGGGAGCTGGGGATGGTGATCAGATAAGAGAACTCACCGAGCAGGTTCAGTGTACTGGCTTCTGATCTCTAGCACCGTAAAGGGCGAAGGACAAAGAAGTAATCTGTGTGCCTTACATAACTAATGACAAAAGATGAAAGCTAATGTGGCATTGTACCAAAATGAGATGAGGAAGGAGGGTCTGGCACAAAAGAAAGCTACTTTTCCTGGCTCTGAGACCACACAGTGTTCAGTAATAGACTTCAGTGGTGAGGGCTTCCTACAGGCACACACTGAGATGCAAGGAATAGGCTCTTCCCTTCTCCCAGGGTTTCTTAATTGGTTTGCACAGCTGTCAAGAGATCATGCTTGCCCCTCTAAGCAAATGCTTTCAAACTGGAATTTTCTGCCATTACCCTTCCTTGTGCCCTTGTGTTTTGTTTTCGTTGTTCAGCTATACCTTAAAGCCAATATCTTTTTATGTGAATACTGAACAGTTTCATTGAGTATCATCACCATAAAATCATGTACAAACTGAATTTGTTCCTTTCCACCCAAATCCAACTTCAAGGCTGGCACGGAAGCTTACCTAGGAAAGGTAACTGCCATTGTGGTGGATGACCCAAGTTTCATCCTCTGGTCCGCATGGTTGGAAGAAAGAAGGAAATGTAATAACATCTTTTTAAAAGCTAACTTTAATGACACTTTCTGTAAATGGAGTGCAATGGAAGCTTTTCGTCTTGTCCTGTGATGCAGACTCACATGGTGTTTTGCTGACCAGTAGAAGGGCGTGTGATGTTTGGAGAGAGTCTAAATAGGACTCAATGGACAGTGACAGAGTGCTTGCATAGCTAGCTTTGAGGCACTTGTTGGTCGTCAGTCTTTCGCTGATCTTCACTTTGTTGAGAAAGGCGTGGCAGAGAACTTCTAAAGGCATTCCAGCTGGTCCTGGTCATTCCTGCTGATTCATGCCAGTCCGGAGGCAGAGGACTGGTGGTTTCTGCTGGATCATGCCATCACTGTTGATTCCTGGTTGGTATCCTAATACTGTTCACTGCTGTTATCCTGACTGATGAAGAATGGAATTGCCCCAAAGAACTACTTCTAAACAGGTCCACATCCCCTTGTCCTCTTTACCATCTTTTCTCCCCTGCCTTTGGACAGTTTTCTAGAAAAGAGGAGAGAGGGGTCGACGCAATTGAGAACCCTTATTAAAAGTAGGTTTTGAATAAGCTAAGCCTACAATGGAGTCTATAATTGTAGTAATTTCCAATTGTTCCCCTTCTCTTCCAGCCATTTAAACCCTTCCCTCTCCCTCTGCTTTATACAGCATCTCCCAAGTGTTGTTTTAATAACTAACTGAATGATATGATTCAAGACTAAATCATTTCATGTACTCTAGCACAGGTATTTTTCTCCAAAGTGTATCATGTTTTGCTGTAAGTTATATTTTAATATTTTGTTAAAATATAATTTGTGTGCCAAAAATATTTAATACATTCAAAATTTAAAAGATAATTCAAAAGCACAGCACTTGATTAGAAGTGGCAGCCCTAAGCCGGGTGTGGTGGTGCACGCCTTTAATCCCAGCACTCAGGAGGCAGATTTTTGAGTTCGAGACCAGCCTGGTTGACAAAGTGAGTTCCAGGACATCCAGGGATATACAGAGAAACCTTGTCTCACAAAACAAAACAAAACAAAACAAAACAAAACAAAACAAAACAAAACAAAACAAAACAAAAAATAGAAGTGGCAGCTCTGAGTTTCATCTCCAACACTGGAGAAGAAAATAGAAGTGAGGGATGGGGTATTGAAAGGAGGTGTCATGGCTCCAGAGACTGTGGGACCTGGGAGAATGGAGCCAGTAAATTAGGCGGACTAAAGTCTCATGGAATAGCCAGCCTTACTCAGAACTTCGGACAGTTTATACTCTGGGGGTTAAGAAAGAACAGCTGAGTAATATTCTCATGAGTTCAAGCCGAGTGCAACGACAAGGACAAAGCTGTACAGGACAAAAATGTCTTTCCATAGACATATGTAGATGGTAGTTTAAACATTTAATTGAATAACAACAGCAAGAAATAATGACTAATAAGAAGCAAACTCAGTCCTATCTGTTACATCTGGGAGGAGCATTAAAAACACATTCCAAGTTTTGAAGAAACTGAGCTCACAAGGTTCTTGTGTTCTCAGAGTGTGCTCACAAGCACTCAGAATTCTCCTCACATAACTCCACTCCTGGACCGTGTTCCAACCACGACGGTGAGACAGAATGAATGTCTACAGCTGCGTTGCTGTGAGCTTGCTATTTGGACATTTCATGGAAAGACAACCCACGCGGGTCTGTATCTGGCTGCTTCCACTCAGTGAGCTGCAGAGGTTCACTCAGGTTGGTGTGTATATTCACAGCTCAGGCCTTCTTCTTGCCATACTCTTAGGTGCGCATCATGGTTTCTTTATCTCCTTACCAGCTTATGCACATGTGAGTAACTCCCACTTCCTGACTGGTCTCACAGTGCTTCTAGAAATACATGTTAGCAAGTTTTTCTGTAGATGTATGCTTTCAGTTCCCTTGGGGGGGGGGTGTGCACTTGGAAGAAGAATTACATGGTAATGGGGCAACTTTTTGTTTCACACTTTAACAAACTACTTTCCAAGATGGTTGCCTGTTTTTAAAAAAATCCCACTAGCAATGTTTGTGTTTTAATTTCTTTGACATTATTATCAGTATTTCTTTTTAAATTATAGCCAAATGTTTTTTATTAGTTTTGCTATGAGTACTGATAATACTGAACAACATGTCCTTATTGGCCACTCATATCTTCTCTTCAGAACCCAGGGCCTCAGTGAGCTACAGCTACAGCCCAAAATATTTTAAATTGGGTTGCCTTTTATTTTATTATTTATTTGTTTGTTTGTTTGTTTGGTATGTCCTGGAGATTGGACCTTTATCACTTACAAACCTTCACTTCTTCCCTCTTCCACAGATTGTCTTTCTTTCCTCTTCACAGAGATCATTGAAGAATAAAATATTTAAATGCTGATGAAGCCCAGTTTACCTAAATGTTCTTACTGTGACAGTTCATCTTGCTCATCAACTCGATTGGGTTGAGAGACACCTAGAAAATTATTCCAGCCCAGCACAGACTTTACATCTGTCTGTGAGGGTGTTTCTAGAGAGGGTTAGAACATGAGGGTTATGGCCTAAGTGTTTAATCCACTGGTGGGTACAGAATCTGAATAGACTTATGAGGGGGAAGAACTACAGAAGGTAGGCTAGCTTGGAGGCGATGAATCCCTCGGTATATGCCTTTGGAATGCATACCCCAGGCTAACTTGTTCATATCTTTCTTTCTCTTCAGCTCTCTCTCTCTGCTTCCTGTCCATCATGACAGGATCAGTCTCCTCTTCTGGCACAGGGTTCTGTTGCCATGATTTTCTGCCTTCCCACGAGCTCAGAACCAGCAGAGCCCATGATTATGGATGGACTGAGATTTCTGAAACCGTGAGCCTAAGTCCTTTCCCCATATTTGTTTCTGTCAGACATTTTGTTACAGGGAAAAGAAAGTCACTATGCTTTTGTTGTAACAGTCAATAAACTATTGCCTAATGTAAGATCACATAGCTTGTTTTTTCTCCTAATAGCTTTACGGTGTTGCATTTTATGACGAGGATAGTAATCCATGTTGAATTACATTTTTAGGGTCTGTGTGTGTGTGTGTGTGTGTGTGTGTGCACGCGCGCGCGCATGTCTGTGTGTCTCTGCCTGTTTGTTAGCATTGCTACGGCTCAAACCCAGGGTCTTGTGCATGGTAGCCTACTCTCTGTCGCTGAAATATATTCTCAGCTTCCCACACTTTATTTTTTTAAAAATTATCCAGTTATTCTGTCATTATTTATTGAAACGGTTACTCTTTTCTCACACTAAATTGTTTTTGGCACCCTTGTCAAAACCAATTGACCATAA
Organism: Mus pahari; assembly: GCF_900095145.1. Taxonomy (NCBI): domain Eukaryota; kingdom Metazoa; phylum Chordata; class Mammalia; order Rodentia; family Muridae; genus Mus; species Mus pahari. The sequence continues at coordinate 39,501,457 of NC_034604.1, forward strand.
GTATGTTTATTTATAGAGTTGTAAATCTATCCCATATGTCTCTATGCCTATCTTTGTGCCAATATTTCATGATCTTAATTAATTTGGGGTATTTTTGTTGTTGTTTTCTGTTTTAAAAACAGAAAGTATTGCCTGACATTGTTCTGTTTCAGGGTCGTTTTGGCTGTTCCAAGCCTCTCATGTTTCAACATGAATATTGGAATCAAGCTGCTGGTATGTAAAGAGGCCAGAATTTGGAGACATTTACCTCTTAATATTAAGCCTGCTGACCCACGTATGGGGACTTTGCTTTCATGAAACTGTTTTAAAACAGTTTTATATGTCTCTCATTAAATTTATTACTACATATTTTTTCTCTCCTTCTCCTCCCCTTCCTCCTCCTCCTCTTCCTTCTTCTTCCCCACCCCCTCTCTTAGTTTTTTTAGACAGGATTTTTCTGTGTAGCCCTTGCTGTCCTGAACTCTCTTTGGCCTCCTCCTCAGAGATATGCCTGCCTCTGTTGCTTGAGGGTTGGAATTAAAGGGGTGTGCCACCACTACCTGGCTTTTTCTTTTCTTTTCTTTTTTAAAATTGATCTAATGTAAATAGGCTTTATTTATTTGAACATTATGAAGAGAGATGGAACCCTTTCCAGCCTTAGTCTCCAGTTCCATCTCTCTTCATAATGTTCAAGCTGCCCCACTTCTCTCTCTCTCTCCCATTTGAACACCACATGCCATCATGCCTGGCCCCCATTTTTTTTTTAAATTGAGACAGAATCAAAGAATAATTTTTTAACCAAAATTGCCAAGTACATATTCTAATTAAGTTACAATATTTTCATAGAACTTCCTAATGATATTTGAATCAGCATCTTTCAGCTTCTTTATAGCTTTTTGAACATACAACTCATTTACTGTCCTGTTCTAGGAAATGCCTCTTTTCTCCTTCCTTTCTTCCTTCCTCCTTTCCTTTACTCGCCCTCCCCTCCGTCCTTTGTTCCTTTCTGCCTGCCTATATTTCAAATTCTCACTGGCCTTTAGGCTTTCGTGATCCATGACTTAGCTGTCATGTTCTAAACTGCTCACTTTGATTTCTTCAGTTATGAGGAGTGAAGCTCTTTAAAAATACTGCCAGACGCCTCGTAACCCTCCCATCTGCAAGGCTACCGTGGCAGAGTCCTCTCAAAAGCTCACGTTGAAACTTAACCCTCTATGCAACGGCATTAAGAAGTATGGCTTTAGTGGCGCTCTGAAGTCACAAATAAGACTGCTGCCTATGTAAGAAGGCTTTGGACTTAAAGGGAAACTCTTTCTGCTTGTCTGATTTTTCCATTGGGTGTTTACAGCATTTCCCCCTTCAGGGGATGTGGTAACACAGTGGTCTGCGATAGGCACCAGTCCTACTGGCAACTTGATCTTGCACTTCCAAGTCTCGAGAACTCTGAGAAGCAGATTTCTGTTCCTTCTAAGTTTCCCCAATCTGTGGCATTCTGGGACAGCCGTGTAGCTAATGATAGCCCCTTTGGCTCGAGGGAAAGTTTGAAGAGACGTTTTGCATGTTAGATTTTTTTCATCACTGCAACAGATACCAGAGAAACAATTTAAAGGAGGAAAGATTTATTTTAGCTCAGGGTTTCCATGGTTTAGTTCAAGCATCGTGGCTCTGTGGATCTGGGCTATGGTTAGGCAGAATACCATGGCAACAGAGAGCATGGCAGGGACTACTCATAGCATTACAAGCAAGAGGTCAAGAGAGGTAAGGGAAGAGTCTCGGGGCTAGATAGTCTCTTCAAGTCCCCAGTGACAAATCTTCTCCAACCAGGGCACGCACGCACGCGCGCGCGCGCGCGCACACACACACACACACACACACACACACACACACACTCCTGTAGCTGCCAGTCAGTGGATCATTCTAGAGCCCTCACAAAAATTACCCATCTGTGAATGATTGGACCTACAATATAGAGACTAAAGCTTCAACAAACAAGAATGGGGAGCTGTACTTAACAACTAAACCATAATAAACATTTGAAAACTTTAGCTTTTTATTTATTTTATTTCATTATTTTGTTTTCTTCCCACACTTCCAACATACAAAAATTTGCCCCCTTACTCAGAAAGCCCAATCGATATTATTTTCCACATTGCTAGCTCTGGTGGCATTAGGGTATTTTAGTGCACATCTTGATTGCTTCTTCCCCAGCTGGTAGTACTGTTTGAGGAGATCCTGGATGTCTCAGGAGGTACAGGCTAGCGAGATGTCTCTAGGTTAGGCCATGGAAGACTGCAGCCAATCCCTGGCCCCGCTTCCCTCTGCTTCCTGGTCTACTCCAAGGGGAAGAGCCTCTGACACATACTCCCACTGCTGTGATCTGAGCTGTGCTCCCACTGCTGTGATCTGAGCTGTGCTCCCACTGCTNTGATCTGAGCTGTGCTCCCACTGCTGTGATCTGAGCTGTGCTCCCACTGCTATGATCTGAGCTGTGCTCCCACTGCTGTGATCTGAGCTGCTGTACCATGTCAGACCAAGTCCTTGAAGCCAAAATACTCCTTCTTTCTTTTAAGGCACTTTTGTCATTATACAAAAATGATGAACACGGTAGCAGAGCTATATCATATGGGAATAAGAGCTAACTCAAGTTCACAAAGAGGTTTACAAACAAGAAACTTTTTTTTCTAGTTCTGTGACAAATGTCATTGGACTTTTGATGGGATTGTTTTAAATCTATAGGTAGTTTTTTTTTTGTGAATTTTTTTCTTTTTTATTGGATGTTTTCTTTATTTATATTTCAAATGTTTTCCCCTTTCCAGGTCTCCCCTTTGAAAACACATTATCCCACCCTCAACCCCCCCACCTCTATGAGTGTGCTCCCCCACCCACCTACCCACTCATTCCCATCTTCCTGTCCTGGTATTACCCTACACTGGGGCATCGAGTACCCTCAGGCCCAAAGGTGTCTCCTCCCACTGATGTTCAACAAGGCCATCATCCTCTGCCACTTATGCAGCTGGAGCCATGGGTCCCTCCATGTATACTCTTTCGTTGGTGGTCCAGTCACTGGAAGCTCAGGGGGGTCTGGCCAGTTGACACTGTTGCTCCCTCCATAGATCTGCAAACCCCCTCAGCTCCTTCAGTCCATTCTCCAGCTCCTCCACTGGGGAACCCCACGCTCAATCCAATGGAAATTTTTTAAATTGACCATTTCTTTAAATGATTGAGACAAAAGTATCAAATTAATGTTATTTTATATTCCATCCTTATTTGTCCAAGAAATAGTTATTATTCACTATAGGCCAAACATCATGCTAGGCACTAAATGTATAATGACAACTACAAAGAGGTATGTCATCATTGTCTTCATGTGAACTTTCTGTCTTATATGCAAAAATGGCCATGTAAAGGCCTTTTCTCAGAACTCAGACTTCAGTGCATAACATAACTCATAAGTATGGTTTACCTCCTCTTGGGTGTTTTTTTTTAATGTTTTTCCTTACACATCTGCCACTACCATGAGAATCTGGCTGATCTAGCCTTCTGAACATGAGACTTGTGAATCTGTTGCTCCTCTCTCCCTATTAGATCAACCATCAGCCAGTTTATCTTTAGGGATATGAATGAGTCCACATCCATGGTAGCTAAGAATAATAGTTGCCCTGATAGGCTACAACTGACCCCAGATAGGTCATCAGCAAACACTTACTGTTGAGTGCCACTCCACTCTATTGGTGCCTCATCACACAATCTCACTGCAGTAACAGATACTTGACACATCACTCAATCATAAAAATAAACATGAGATGACACTTGCAGTGTGGTCTCTGAAGATCAGCAATAGTTTCTCTAAACTAGCTAAGTTAAGAAATCAAGGAATACTTCTTGTTTTGTTTTTCAAGAGAAATACATGTACCACCACTACCTGGCCTAAGAAACAGCCCTGACAGACTGGAGAAATGGCTCTGCAGTTAAGAGCACGGACTGTTCTTCCAGAGAGGCCCTCCTCCAATTCCATGCCCACATGGTGGCTCACAGTCATATGAAATTCCACCCCCGGGGGGTGTCTGACACCCTCTTTTGGCCTCTGTGGGCACTGCATGCAAAGACAGAGGCAAATGAAGTACACATGTAAAATTAAAACCTGGAAATATTAAAATAAGAAAAAGAATGATGCGTAATCTTAGATCTAAAAGATATGCAGGAGCTAGAGAAGTGGCTCATATCTGATGCTCTTCCAAAAAACTGGAGTTCAATTCCCACAACATATGTGGAATGTCTCACAACTGCCTGTAGCTCCAACTTTAGGGAATACAATATTCTCTTCTGGCTTCCTCAAGCACCTACATTCTTGTGCAACACACATACAAACACACACACACACACACACACACACACATACACACACACACACACATACACACACCATCTCTTTCTAAAACTCATACACATGTGTTAAAAAATAAATAAAAATGTATAGAAATGAACTAAGTGAGGAGCAGGGAATGGGGTTATTGAAATCATAGGACTACATATGCAAAAGTTCTGTTACAAGGTGAATAAATGCTGAGTTATTTACAAGCTGATGTGGATGGAGCTTGGACAGGAAGGGAAGAATTCAGGAGGGGAAGGTGTACAGATAAGCAATTAAGTAGAATAAGCAGAAAGCCTCAGAGACCACACAAAGGACCTGAGACTTGATCCAAAGAATTGTGTGAAATGCTGGTTTCAGATGGACAATAACCATGGATCTTCTCACAGAGAGTATCAACAGGCGGCGGAAGAGAGAAAACAGAGGAGGAGGGGACTTATGGGGACCATATGCTCAAGACACATTATATACTCTCATGGATATGTCCTTTCCAATGGAACCCAGTACCATGCACAATGAAAACATGTGTATTTTGTTGTAAGGTACGTATGGAATTTCTCATTAGACAACTTGACATTTCCCCACGATTTTCACAGCCTCTAAAACAAGATTATCCACCCACTTGTTCAATAAACATTCATTGAGAGGATCCAGAATAGAATGAGTCAATGACTGGGAGATTCAATGGATGAATGAGCCTGGGACAAGCCATCCAGTAGGCTCTCGAGAGAAGCAAAGATAATACTCCCATTCTTGATCTGTTCATAGCCTCGTAGGAGAGATTCACTCCTATCACTTTGGTTGTAAAAGAGAGGCTTCATTGTAAACCCAGGTAAATGCAAGTGGTGTACTTTAAATAGCTAAAAATATGATGTGATATCATGCAGTCAATAATTAGGCTAATAAAATGAGAAGACACCTCTCCAAAGATGAAATACATATGGCCAATGAACACACAGGGGAATAGTCAACATCACTAGTTATCAGAGCAATGTAATAAAACTACATTGACATTTCATCTTGCCCCAGTCAGAATGTCAGTCATTAGCAAACAAATAGTAGCCAATTGTGGATCTTTTTGAGTTTGAGGACAACCTAGTAAGTTCTAAGACAGCCAGGGCTCTGTAGAGAGACCCTGTCTCAAAACGAAACAAAATCAAATAGTAATAAGGGTTGGCAAGGATGTGCACAAAAAGGGCTATACACTAGTCTAGACAGAATGAAATTCAATACAGAAAAAAACCTCTAAAGCAGTGGTTCTCAACCTGTGGGTCATGACCTTTGTGGGAGTCACATTTAGATATTCTGTATATCAGATACCTACAATTACAATTTATAAAATCATGTGTATATATTGATATGAAAGAAGAGGCAAAACTGTTGAAGAAAATGAAGAGGGAAAAGGGGCAGGAGAAGGAGGATAGGTGAGGAGGGAGTTATTAGGGGGCATATACTCAAAACGTATTATATACTAGCATGGGAATATCCTCATGGAACCCAATACCATGAACAATAAAATTATACCAATTAATGAAGGCAATGGTTCTGATACTAAGGTCCTGTTCCCTAATTGGTTCTTGATTTGTCAGTAAAGAATGCCAGGGGCCAAATGTTGGGCCGAAGGTACAGGCAGAACTCCAGGTCCCAGCAGGAAAAGGAGACACAAGGAAGGAGAGGGGGTTCTGCCATGCTTTGGAGGGAAACAAACACAGCAACCATGTGAGGTCTCAGAGTAGGGGCTGGGGCCTGTGGCCACCACTACAGATGGGTGGCCAGGGATATTTGACAGGGGCTAGATGGGACTAGTCACTGAAGTTTAGGCAGGTGGAGAGACAGAAATAATAAACTGGTAAGGGCACACTTTTCCAGGCCGGAGATATCAGCACCCAGCAATTGTACCAAGAAAGCAAGTTGTGAAGGAATAAAGTGTGTGTGTGTGTGTGTGTGTGTGTGTGTGTGTGTGTGTGTGTTGTCCAGGGATGCAAGGGAAGCTGGGTGGGGGCTGGTAGCAAACCACTTCCTGGATCAAAGGTGGTAGCTAAAACTAGACAAAAAAAAAAAATTACAGCATTGTTTTTTTGTTTTTGTTTTTCCAAGGCAGGCTTTCACTAAATATTCCTGGCTGTCCTGGAACTAATTATGTACACCAGGCTGATCTGAAACCCACAAAGATCTATGTACTCTGCCTCTCCAGTGCTGGGATCAAAGACATAGATCAATATCCCCAGTTAAAATATTCTTTAAAAAAAAAAAATAGGAGCTGCTCTGGGACTTGTATCTTCCTACCTTTGGCCCCACTTGATCAAAACCCCACCCCTCAGAGGTCAGCCCAAAGATCTGTGACTGGTCACTGTGTTTTTCCAAGAATTTTGCTCCTTTCTCTGAATTCTTATTGGGCTGGTTGCCTTTTGTGTTTTTTTTTCAATTCAACACAAATCTAGACATAGCTAGAAGAGGGAATGTCAATCAAGGGATTGGCTTGTAGGCAAGTCTGTGGGGTGTTTTCTTGATTAATGATTGATTGATTTGGGAGGCCCATATCATTGTGGGTTATGCCACTCTGGGCATGTGGTCCTGAATGTATAGAAAAGCAGGTTGAACAAGTCAGTAAGTAACACTCCTCCATGGCTTCTGCTTCAGTTCCTGCTTCCAGGTTCCTGCCGTGAGTTCTTGCCCAGAATCCCCTTCATGGTGGACTGTATTCTGTGAGATGAAGTAATCCCTTTCCCCAAGACACTTTTGGTCATGGTGTTTTATCACAGCAATAAAAAGCAAACTAAGACACTCATAGACTCTTGGTTTGTGGAGTTATCAGACAATGAGCTGTGCCCAATGTCAATACACACACACACACACACACACACACACACACACACACGCACACGCACACGCACACACACACACACACACACACACAATCTTTAAACAAAATGCACTAGAGGAGCGATGACTCAGCGGTTAAGAACACTGGCTGCCCTTCCCAGAGGACCCTGGTTCCATTCCCAGCACCCACCTGGCAGCTCACAACTGTCTGTAACTCCAGTTCCAATGGATCTGGCACCCTTGCACAGATGTGCAGGCAGAACACCAATCCTCATAGAAATAAATAAATCTTAAAACAAACAAACAAACAATGCACTAGGACTAGCTCAGTGTTTAAGAACACTGACTGTTCTTCCAGAGGTCCTGAGTTCAATTCTCAGCAACCACATGATAGTTCTCAATCATCTATAGGGAGATCTGATGCCCTTTTTTGGTGTGTCATGTACTGAATGTAGTTGTGGAGATAGTGTTCAACAAATTATGGATATTAAATTAAGACACAGTAGACTGTTCCACTGAATAGAATGGATACACAAATATTGATACATTTTAATAGTTCAATTCAGCCTAAATCCTACCACACACATTGGATTTAGAATGTCCTTTTAATTATGTCATATAAAAAGTCTCAGTGGCAGCTGGAAAGCCAAGTGCTTTTCATTCACTGTTCCTCAACAAGTGTCTGGAAGAAATGGAATTTTTGTATCATCGAGTCTTATAAAATGCCCAGGATAAGAAAGATGCAAAGAAGAAAAAAAGGGGGCAGGAAAGGAGGAAAAGGGAAGCCCTGAGGAGATTTTTGTTGTATTAAGTAGGAAACTCTGCTTAAAATTAGTCAAACTCACAAATAAAAGACTCTAAACATACATTGCTAGTGTTTCTTTGAAAGCTTTGCCTTGCTAACTAATCTGAATGCACAAGTAATAAGAAAAAGAGAGAAGTCAGTTTGCGAGGCCTCATCTGCTAGGGAAGCCAACAACAGAATTGAAATCTCACAAGTGTTGAATATTTGGCTACAGGTCATTTATATTTCTGTCATGATTCACTACGTTCTAAGAGTGAGAGAAACTACATTTCACATAGCCCACATGAGCCCAGGCACATCTAATCTTCCATCTCCACTTTTAATTTATATCTGCAAAGTGAATGAATGAGCAACTATGGGGATATAAAAGCCAGGGTCAAAGAAACATAATGCATGATTCTATTACACCTGATGCCCAGCTCTGAACAAATAAACTCTATTACATGCTGGCTATGGATCAAGAGAGTATGGCAAACCACGCTTCCCCTACCAAGCAGACATGCAGAATCTGTCCAATACAATTCAGTGTGATGCACTGACTATGTGTGTGTGTGTGTGTGTGTGTGTGTGTGTTCACTCACATGCATGCTTTCATTTCATTTAATACCATTCATTCCCTTTTAATTTAAGCAAAGCAAAATGGAAATAACAGATGCAAAAGTATGGTGAAAATATCCCTTGGACAAAGCTATGTAAATGAAGGCAACAGTCTACGCAGTCTTCCTGATTCCTCCTGGTATTCAACTGCTCAGATTAGATTCATGTCACTCACTATCTTCATCAGATCTCACAAAAGTAGGTACTAACCAAAAGAAATAGGAGGTGAGGTTCTTCCTTAAAATGGGACACTAGGTTTTGAGAGAAATGCTTGGATTAAATGAAGGAACTTGATTAAACGCACAATTCAAGATAATGATTAGCTGAATGCTGGAACTCGGATGCCTGACATACTTTAGCATATGAATTAAATTTTCTCTTAGCCAATAAGCTTTTTTAAAAAAGTGTTCTACTCAAACACATCCCTTCAGAGAACAGGCCATATGTGGAATGAGTAGACTCCTGGCGTCCATGTGGGCTTAGTTTGCAATTTCTGAGTTGGTTGGGAAAGTGCATTTTATTGCATAATATGAAATGTATACTGGTAGAATTATTTCACACTTAATTGGCATGTCTGTTTAATCAAATGGGTCATCACTCGAACACATACAAACAAAAATATACCAGCAGTTGTTTTCATGACTGATAATACCAAAAAGGGCAGACATTTATGGCTAGAGATTGAAGGTTATACTGCAAACAAGGAACATACACGTGGTAAGGACAGGGACAGAACTGTCCTGTGCTCAACGTGTATTTCCCTAGGCACATTCACAACTGTATAGCACAGTGCTTTCCATAAAGCCTTCACCACACAAATGGAATTTAAAAATGGGATTGTAGCATATGGCTATGAAAATTGTAAATGTGGTCCACATGTGTTCAACAAGGCCAATGTGGAAGCTAATGAAGACACAAAATCAGGGAAGGGACATCAGTCAGAATGCTCAGAGAGTCTATAGCCATTGTCTGACTATCAAAAGGAGAAGGATAATCAGGATATAATTAGAGCTTTCATACTCACGGTCTTACAAATTGAAGATTTCACACAATTTGCATATCATAAGATGCCTAGGAAGGCCGCAGAGCCTTATGAATCTTAAGGAGAAAGAGCAGCAAATCAATTATAGCGAGGTGAAGGTCAAATGATTTCAATTATTGATATTTCACTGTAGGAGTTAGCTGTATTTGAGTAAGTCTTGAAGGGGTTGGAGGCTCCAGGGAGCCGCAGTGTAAGCACATCCATTTTTAGAACACTGTACTGCGGACATTCCATGCAGGAATCGCTGTGAGTCTCATTTTCAGATGAAGACAACTAAATTCCAGAGAGGCAAAACATTTCCTTAACATCAGAAAGCTAGCAAATGCCTAACAAAGATGTAAATTCCACATTTGACTGAGTCCAAAGCCTGTTCTCAACCATGAAGCTGTTTCCTAAAGTTTGTGTACTGATAATTCAAAATACCTGTTTAAGAAGAAAAAAATTAATACAATCATTTCTTTGTGCATCTCTGTATGCGTTCATATGTGTGGACACATATGTACTAGAATTTCACCTCTTGTGTCTTCTTTGGTCACTTCATACATTATTTTAACATTTTATTTGTTGATTTGTTTTATTGTGTGTATGATGTGTAGGATACAAGGGGGGATGTGTATCATGGTCCTGCTGTGTGGAGGCCAGAGGACTACCGAGAAGTCAGTTCTGTCCTACCTTTCAGTGGGTTCTGAGGATCAAACTCAAGTCACCAAGCTTGCATGGCAAGCACCATTACCTCCTGAGCCATCTCATTTGTTCTTTGCCACCATCTATCTGTCTGTCTGTCTGCCTGTCTATCATCTATCACTATCTATCAATCAATCAATCAATCTCTCATCATCTATTATCTATCATCTATCTATCTATCTATCTATCTATCTACCTACCTACCTACCTACCTACCTACCTACCTACCTACCTACCTATCTATTATTTGATTTATAGTCTTTCACCGAGTCTAGAGCTCATCAATTTGGCTGGACTGCCTGACTTATAACCTCCAGAGATCACCCTGTCCCTGTCACCAACTCCCTCTAGCACTAGGATCACAAAAGCGTACCATATCACCAGGCTTTTATTTACAAGGGGACTAAGGACCAAAGTCAGGTCTGCTTATGAGGCAGGCACTTTACTGACATAAAGATCTCCCCAGTCCTGATGCCGTCATTAACGGTAAATAGTTGCCCTTGCTCATTATTAAATCAACTCTCACAAGCCCGATACAAACCATGCTTCCTCTCACTTAAGCTAGGACTACAGGTGTGCACCATCACACCTGATCTGCCTTTCCTTAAAAGGTCTCTAAGAGCTGGGGAAGTATTAGAGACTTCTTGAACTAAAGGGTCTAAGAGTCATTTATTTTTCAGTATAATTTAATTGTGGGCTTCTGATTTCTAAAAAAAAAAAAAAAAAAGTATGCTTTCATTTATGAAACCATATTCATTAAAATACCAAGATCACCACCACAAAAAATCTAGCAAAGCCAACTGCCTGTGTCAACCAGAGTAACCGAAAGACACATATACATGTAGATTCGTTGTTTTTAAAAACAGCTACAGTGGCAGACAGAGAAATGGATTATCGGTGGGAAATACTCCCAGAGTGAAAGAATTGCCATTTGTCATGTCAAGAAACAGATTTTTTCATATGATGGTGAAGTCATGTGCAAGACAATACAGCTTGAGAAAATGCACCTGAGTAGCTAAGAGAGAAACATAAATACAAACAAAAACTCTTCGGTGTCACTCTGTGGAGCAGACTTAATTGGCAGAGCAGTCTGTCTATCCATAAGCCCCTGAGTTCTTCAAAATATTTACAATTCTGAGGAAATGTATGTTTATTTTAGAATGAGGAAAGCATAGTGCTTAGACTTTACATTTCTCAGGAGCCAGAACCTAGCTTAATTCTTACCAGAGTTCCTTGGCCAAAAAAAAAAAAAAAAAAAAAAAACCCAGTGATGAGTAAAAAACACTGGATAAATCCATATATAGGTGATATTTAAAATAAATTGGTAGCTCTCAAATATGATTTAGGCAGATGCAGGTAGTGGGGACACAGAATTGATTTGAATGCCTAGCTAGGAGATACTGAATATAACACTATATTTTGTCAAGTATTTCAAATATACTGTCCTACACTTCCCTCATCGACACAGTGGATACATAGCTTTAGAAGAGTTAGTTGGTCCAGGTTTCCAAAGCTACATCTCTATTTAAAAAGAAACACGGAGGCATGGAATGACATTCATCAGCTACTCATGCTCAGTAATCATTTTGCTCCAAGTTAGTGAAATTCTCCCACAGCACCAGAGCTGGTATGGTCGACAGACCCAGGAGGGATGAGCCATTTGTATGCAGTCTGCTCAGATGTGTAAAAGCAGAACTCCTACTTGTTTCAAGTTCAGGAAGTAGACTCAAAGATGCATTTTCTATAGTAAAGTTTAAAAAGTTGCTTTTTTAAAATAAGGAAATGCTTTTCAAGAAAAACAGAAAAGTTTTATTCTCTGACTCATAGCATTTGAGAACATTTGACTCTGATTTCCTTGTGTTGGTTTTGGAGCCTGAAGTCCTTTGCTAATTTAAGGGGGTGAGGAGGGGAGCACTTTGAAAGAAGAAACGTCTGGATTCCGAGAGAATCCACCACACAGCCAGTAGAAAACTTCAGGAAGGAAGGGAACAGGATATGGTCAACAGGTAAGACACGGGGCGGCACCTCTCTCTCAGAGACACACCCATTACAAGACGGTACCATCCTTTCATCTGAACTTGGCTCTGGAGGAGCAAATGCTCCTTTTCTTCTAGAGGTCAAACTGGGTCCTTAAAAGCAAAACCCTGGGACCTACCCTTAGATGAAGAGATACAGGCACTCATAAAACCTGTTGTGAGAAGAAGAATTAGTATTCTCCAGAGATGAGTCCCTAAATGGTTATACAAGTTGTATAAAAAGCCCTAACAACACACATATCAAAACATACATGCAGGCAACACTAACGGACTCAGCAAGTTGCATTTACTTACCATATGTATGGAACAATAATAAAGAATAAGAGGCCATGGATCGGAAAGGGGGGTAGAAGAGGTTGGACAGGGTAGGGAAGAAATGGTGTAATTATATATCAGTTCAATTAAAATTCCTAAAAAAAGGTAAAGCCCTGGATTAAGTTCAAGTGAGCAGCATACCTGTGAATCATCAGAGAGCTGCTTCCGGAATGAATACAACATTTCTATTTCTGACAAGTCCTAGGTGGTACGGACGCTACTGATTTTTGTACCACACTAAACAAAAGTCTATTTCTTCCTTTGTTTTAAGGAAGAAAAAAAAACTATATGTAATATGGAACCATTGCACTGTGATCTGAAATTATCCCTACCTACTGAATATCTAACATGAGTGTGACAAAGTTTAGTTTAATGATTTCTGCATTTAAACTTCTTTTTATAAATTTATTTGAATTTTTTGAAAGACGTTATATAAAATTGCTCAAGAGAAAATTCTTCGCAAGGGAAGCATGAATCGTTTTGCTTTAAAGTTGAGTCAAGAAGTTATGAGAAAAGAACACTTGTTTGACTTGCAGCTGAAGTGGATGTAAGCATTTTAGTAAATAAAGAGGGAATCTATTCCTCTTCCTCTGATTCAATTATTCAATTAAAGTTAACTGGATGAAGTCCACAAGCCAGAGCCATTCATTTTGTATCTGCTTACCTAACTCTTATGTTAAACAATTGGCTGACTGAGAAGATAATGTTTCTTATTCATTCCATAAATATTGATTGAGCACCAACACTGCATTAGGAATTAGTTCGGTACAGAAGATAGAGAGAAAGTGAGTTAGACAGACAAATGATAATTGGAAACAATTATTAATAGCTTGAAAAACATTTTCAAATAGTTTTTACTTATGTGTGATGATGCTACAGAAGATGAAGACCCACGAGTCTGGAGGGATGGTTCAGTGGTTAAGCACCGACTGCTCTTCCACAGGATGCTGGTTTGGTTCCCAACACCCACACTGGGTCCAGGATGGGGTGGCCCACAACTGTCAGTGACTCCAGTTCCAGACAATCTGGAGCCATCTTCTGGACTCTGCGGGCACCATTCGAGCAAACTGTGCCACAGAAATGCATGCAGAGACTGCTGTCACAGTCTCTGTGAGTTCATATGTGCATCAGTACTGCTGGATTTTGAGGATATGTGTTGGTTGAGGTCTTCCTGTAAATTGCTTTCATTATGTTGAGATATGTCCCTTGAATTGCTACCCTCTCCAGGACTATTATCATGAAAAGGAAGTGGATATTATCAAAGGCCATTTCTACATGTTGTTTCTGTCTTTGAGTGTGTTTATATGGTGCTTTACATTTATCAATTTACATATGTTGATCCACCCCTGAATCCCTGGATGATGCCTACTTAAAAAATGGTGAATAAATAGTTTTGGTATGTTCTTGGATTTGGTTTGCAATTAGTTTATTGAGAATCTTTCCACCTTTGTTTATAAAAGAAATAGATCTATAATTCTCCTTCTTGGTTGGGTCTTTACATGGTTTATGTATTAGGGTAACTGTGGCCTCTTAAAAAGAATTAGGCAATGTTCCTTTTATTTTGATTGTGGGATAATTTGTGGAGTATTGTCATTAATTCTTTGAAGGTATGGAGAATTCTGCACTGAATCCATCTGACCCTAGGATGTGTTTGGTTGGGAGACTCTTAATTACTTCTTCTATTACATGAGGGGTTATAGGTCTATTTAAATTGTTTACCTAGTCTTGATTTAACTTTGGTTGGTGGTATATATAAAGAAATTGTTTATGTCTTTTAGGTTTTCCAGTTTGTTGGAGTACAGGGTTTTAAATCGTGTCCTTATGATTCCCTGGATCTCCTCAGTATGTGTTGTTATCGCCCGCTTTGCCTCTAATTTTGATCTTTTCTTCCAGCCTTTTAGCTAATTTGGAAAAGGTTTTGTCAAGCTTATTGATTTTTCTCAAAGAACCAACTCTGTTTCATTGATTCTTTGTGATCTTTTCCTTTTTCTTTTATTGATTCCATCCTTGGATTTGACTATTTCTTGCTGTCTACTCCTTTTGAGTGTGATTTCTTCTTCTTCTTCTTCTTCTTCTTCTTCTTCTTCTTCTTCTTCTTCTTCTTCTTCTTCTTCTTCTTCTTCTTCTTCTTCTTCTCCTCCTCCTCC
>NC_034604.1:39516258-39537204 GCF_900095145.1 Mus pahari
CTCCTCCTCCTCCTCCTCCTCCTTCTCCTCCTTCTTCTTCTTCTTTTCTAGAGTTTTCAAATGTACCATAAAATTGCTAGCATGAAATCACCCCCAGTCCCACTTTTTTTTTTAAAAATGTAGGCACTTAGTGCTATGAACTTGCCTCTTAGAGCCTCCTTCATTGTGTCCCATGCATTTGGCTGTTTTGTGTTTTTATTTTCATGCATTTCTAAAAAAGGCTTTAATTTTCGTCTTGACCCCATTTTTTTATTTTGTAGTGAGTTGTTCAGTTTCCAAGATTTTGTTTTCTGTTGCTGTTCATATCCAGCTTTAATCCATGGCGTCAGAAAGGATGCAGGGTGTTCTTTCAATTTTTTCGTATCTGTTGAGACTTGCTTTGCGTCCAAGTATGTGTTACATTTTGGATACAGTTCCATGAGATGCTGAGAAGATGGAGACATTCTCTTGTGTTTGGGTGAAATGTTCTGTAAATCTGTTAGGTTCATTTGGTTTATGACACCATTTAGCTACATTTCTCTGTTTAGGTTTTGTATGGATATCCCATATATTCATGAGAAGGGGTATTGAAGTCTCCTGCTATCTTTGTGTGAGGGTCAATATGTAGTCTAACTGTATATTGTAGATTGTATACTATAGTAGTGTTCCTTTCATGAACTTGGATGCCTTTGTGTTTGGTACATAGATATTTCAATTTTCAATTTTCTTTTGGTAGAATTTTCCTTTGATGAGTATATAGTACCCTTTCCTATATCTTCTCGCTAGTTTTGGTTTGAAGACTATTTTTGTCTGACATTAAAATAGCTATACTGACTTATTTCTTGGGTCCATTTGCTTAGAATAATCTGTTCTATCCTTTTCCCTAAGGTAATATCTACCATTGATATTAAGGTGTATTTCTTGAATACAGTAGAAGGATGGATCCTGCATTTGAACCCAAGAAGTTACTCTACATCTTTTTCTGGGAATTGAGACCATGAGCAGTGTGTGTTCATTCCTGTTATATTATTTTTGTGGTGTGGGGTTCCACCTTTTGATTTGTTGGTTTGAAATGGTTTATTCCTTGGGTTTTATTAGTTGTGGTTAACCTTTTCAAGTTTAAGTTTTTCTTCCAATGCCTTCTGGAGATCTGGATTTGTAAATAGATATTGCTTAAATTTTGTTTTACTTCAGAATGTTTTCTTTCTTTATCTATTGTGATTTAAAGCTTTCTAGATATAGTAGCCTGGGTTGGCATCTGTGGTCTTAAGAATCTGCAAAACAGCCATCCGGGCCCTTCTGGTTTTTAGTCTCCATTGACATGCATGGCATTATTCTTATATGTCGACCTGTATTTATTACTTGGTCTTTTTCCTTAAGAATTTTAATACTTTCTTTGTTCTGTACATTTAATGTTTCGGTTATATGTGCTGTGGGTGATTTGTTTTCTGAGCCAGTCTATTTGGTGTCCTCTATGCTTCTTGAACCTTGATAGGTTCCTCTTTGCTTACATTAGGGAAATTTTCTTATGTGGTTTCATTGAAAATATTTTCTATGCCTTTGACCCGGCAGTCTTCTCATTCCTCTACTCCCACTGTTCATAGATTTGGCCTTTTCATAGTGTCCCAGATTTTCTGGTTGTTTTGTGCCTAGATTTTTTTTTTGACTGAGGAATTTGACTCAGGCTGCTACAGGACTAGGGATAAAACTGGAGAATTGACATTGAAGGACAGGAAGGACAGTGGCAATAGCTTACCCCTGTTCTGCATTACCTGATAACATTTTATGGATTGGTTGGTTGGTTGATTGATTGATTGATTGAGACAAAGTTTCACAATGCAACTCTAGTTGTTCTAGAACTCTCTCTATAGAAAACGCTGGCCTGGAGCTCACAGAGATTTGCCTGCCTCTGTCTCCTAAGTCCTGAGATTAATATTTATGGAATTTATCACCTTTTTAGTCTACCTTTAGCAAAAAGTCAGTTATTTCACCCCAAAATTTTCCCTGTACAGTTCCCTTATCTATTTACCTCCCCGACTCTGCATTCTATCAACCCAACATTGATCATTAGTGTTTCTGTATGCCTTATTTGTTTTTTTTCCTTTCATCTATACTCACAATTATGTATTAGCATACCCAGTACTATAGGTGTCACTTTATCCCCTACAATTACTAGTGCTTAAGGGTACATGTTTTGTCGTTGACCAGTACTCCCCTGAGTAGATCCTCCTCTGAATAGTGTCTATTGTTGAAGAAAGTTGTTTCCTCTCAAGAAGAACTAGAATAGAGCCTGGTGCTATGAACAGCAATCTAACAGGCAAAACTAGACAGCTCCACCCTATTACAATTTGGACCCCATTGAGCATTGCAAAACAGATCAAATGTAAAACAAAACAAACAAAAAATGCAACCAGTAATCCACATGTACAGGTGCCAGCACACAAAAAAGCACACACACACACACACACGCACACACGACAACTTGTCTATTTCCTTGAAAAAAATTACTAATCTCACAGCAAAGGCAAAGAATACAAAAGAATGATTAAAATTTTGTTCCAAGAAATCAAAGACTAAACCTAAACTCCAGAACACATACAAACAGCTGAATGAAATAAGTCAATACAGGATATGAAAATGGAATTCAATAAAAAATAGAAATGCCGAAGAGAGCGAAATTGAAATGCTAGAGATAAAAATTTCAATAAAAAAGGCTCAGTGGGAAGTCTCATAAATAGAATGAATCACAGGAGGTGGGGGTGGGAGAGAAAGTCTAAAGACAAGGGGCTAAAAGCATTGTCACCTCACCCCAAAGATTTTTTCCCATCTTTTTTTTTTTTGGAGAGTTTGGTGCAGTGACTAAGAACATGGGATGCTTTTCAAGTGGACCTTTGTTCAGTTCCCAGCATTCACATGGTGTCTCACAATCCTCTGCAGTTCCAGTCCTAGGGGATCTGATGCCCTTTTCTGCTCTATGTGGGCACCAGGCATGCAAAGCCCAGACTGAGCTCCTAACTGCTAGGGTCAAGCAAACAAACAAAACTGTACCTTTTATTCTTTGACAACACCTTACATATATATAGTGTATCTTGATCGTAGCTAATGTATACAATGTATTTTGATCATATCCAATGTATACAGTGTGTCTTGATCATATCCAGTCAAAATTCCCCCTCCTACTCTCCTTCCCTACAGTCCCCTTCACACCTTTATATCTTCTTATTTTAGAGACCACTGGGTCCAACTGGTATTACCTGCATCTGCATGAAATGAAAAACTTTAAAAAAAAAATAGTACAGATGGAACA
This sequence comes from Mus pahari, assembly GCF_900095145.1. Taxonomy (NCBI): domain Eukaryota; kingdom Metazoa; phylum Chordata; class Mammalia; order Rodentia; family Muridae; genus Mus; species Mus pahari. Next base: position 39,519,545 of record NC_034604.1, read on the forward strand.
TGAAAGATCATCAGGAAATGAGGAATAAAAGCAAAGCTAGGAATTAAGGGCATAGACAAAGAAGACTTACCATGCCAATGACATAAAAATAATATTCAAAAAATAATGAGTAAAATTTTCAGACATAGGAAAAGAGATGCCTATCTAGGTATAAGAGATGCATAGAACACCAAATAGGCAAGGCCAGAACAAAAGTCATATTATAGGTAAAATGTTGAATATACAGTAGAAAGAAAGTATATCAAAAGAGAAACATTAGGTCACTTATAAAGACAATCCTAACAGAATTAAAGTTGATTTCTTATCAGAAACTTTAAAAGCAAGTGGAGCTTGGAATTATGCAGGTTGGTTTCTGAAAGGCTACAGTTGACCCAGACTATTAAACCCAGTGCTGAAAGTAGAAGAAAAACTTTCCATGATTCACGCAGACTCCAGGAATGTATGGATGCGAATCCATCCCTATAGAGGATGCGGAAAGAAGTTGTTCAAACTAAAGAGAGTGATAAATACACCCAAGAGACTGTGGAGGAAAGAAACTACCCTAATAGAACAATAACAGAGTAAATGGAATTAAGAAAACACCAAACACTACAAAATAACGCTGCCAAATATTAATTATCTCAGCTACCAATATAAAGATGCAGGTGAATGGCTTGGATTAAAAGGGCCAGGGTTCCTCTATTTGCTGCCTCCAAGACACATAACTAGCATCAATGATAGATACTGCCTTAAAGTGACGGGATGGAAAATGATATTATAACAAAAGAGATCTAGGAAATAAGCAGGTGTCCCTAGTATGATGTCAGGTAGAATTTACTGTAAGATAAAACTAGCCATGAGATAAAAATAAGGTTATTTCATACTAATTAAGAGAACCATCCATCAAGAGAACAAGTCTAAACATATACGCACAGTTGCACCTAATTGAGGGGAAAGCGCCACTGTGTAGTCATAGATGAAACCCAATGCAATAATAGTGTGTGACTTTGGTACCCAGCTCTCATCTTGACCAAAGGACATTGTGATAATTAGAACTAATTGACAGTATAGAGCAAACTGACCTATTGGGCATCTACAGAACATTCTAGCCAAACACTGAAGAATGTGCATGTTCTTAGAACGCCGTAAGTCTTTCTCTAGGGAAGGTCATATATAGGGACACAGTCCAGGTTTCAAAACGGTAGGAAAATTGAAATAATTTCTTATGTTCTATCTAATAATAATAGAACAAAATTAGAACTCAAGAGCAAGAAAAACTGTAGGAATATAATATACTCATGGAGGTCCAACAGCAGAGCACTGAATGATGATGAATGGGTCACTGAAGAAATCAAGAAATTCAAAATTAAAGTAAAAGACTGAAACTAGAAACACAACATATAAAAACTAATGGGATACAATGAAAGCAATCCTAAGAGATAGTGCCTATATTGAAACATACAAGATCTCTCTCTCTCTCTCTCTCTCTCTCTCTCTCTCTCTCTCTCTCTCTCTCACACACACACAGTGTGTGTGTGTGTGTGTGTTTGTGCGTGTACTTGTGCATGTGCATAATTGTGTGTGTGTGTATGTGTATGTGTGTGTGTGTGTATGTGTATGTGTATGTGTATGTGTATGTGTGTATTTGACTCAGCAGTTAAGAACACTTATTTTTCTCACAGAAGACATGGGTTTCCTTCCCATCAACTTCACGGTGATTCACAGCCATTTACAGCACCAGTTCCGTGGGATCTGATGCCCTCCCCAGATGTCCATAGGCATCAGACATGTATGTGGTGCATATACATAAATGGAGACAAAACACTCATAAAATAAGTCTAAAAAAATGAATGGGTCAATAAAAATGTGTATTAATTGAAGGCACCACAGTTTAAGATGAGCTAGGCAGCATTAATTATGTTATAATTAGTTAATTAGATGTAATTAACTAATATGAAAGACAAAAGTGAGAACACATCTATTTAAGCAATATGGTCAGGGAAGGTGTCTTTGGGGAGGCATTGCAGCTGATACTGGATGGCATAGAGGGGTTCTGTGTTACAGGGAGGTGGCAGGAGTAAGAATATCTTTCTCCAGCAAGGGTCCAAAGGACAGACTTCCCTGTGAGTTACACAATGCTAGGATGACCCTTCAGGGAAATGAGAGAGACGAGGTCACAGAGGTAGTCTGATCCCTATTAAATGGTGCAGCCGCCCATAAAGACTTCAAATGATATTCTTACTACCTGGCAACGCTTTGCTGAGATTTTTAGCAGAAGATGAATGAATGGGAGCCGCTCTGTTTACAAACCACACTGGGCTTCCGTGGGAGGAAGGAACATGGGTGGGTGGGTGGGTGTGGCCTGCCATCTAATCTTCAGTTGCGCAGAGGCTCACAGAACAATGTCCGTGAATGTCTGGCAGCATTGAGAATCACATAAATATCTGAGCACTTTTAACATTCATAGTGCTATTATTCTAGAGTCAGGGCTGGTGTGGCCTCTGAAGTGTTTAGATGGAAAAAACAAATGAGGTGAGCTGGATGCACTTCTCGTGATCTGTGCAGGTCCTGCAGCCCTTCTGAAGGCAACTTTGAACTTCATCAGACCCAGTTCCAAATTCAGACAGGAGTCATCTATTTGCAAAGCCTAAAATGCTGATTTGAAACAAGCACAAATTTATGGTACAAATATTTACTTTTTGGTGTACATGTGACCTATAAGGACACAGACATCAACTTTTTATTATGTAGATACTGTTCATCATGTAAATGTTTATTTGCTGGGTATAAAATATACATTGCAGAGAAAATAAGAAAATCAAAGTCATAAAAGAGAGTAGACTAACTACCAATCGCATCAATTTTTATGGGGGTTTAGGGAGGGCATTTCCTTGTGGGTACCCTCCCAGGGTTCCTATGCCTAACTAAAACTAAGCCTTTTTAAAGTGATTTTTTTTGTTATAAAAATCATAAATACTAATTTTAGTTCATTTGACTATATAGAAAACATAAAGAAAACAAATGATAGCTATAATACTACCTCTGTCTTTTTCTGAGAATGGAAAGGCAATCCTCTCAAGCCTGCCACTGCCACTTTCCACTGTCACAATTCATCTGGAAAGACAGAAAAACCCAGAATAGCCAAAACAATTCTTAACAGTAAAAGAATGGCTGGGGGAATCACCATCCCTGACCTCAAGCTTTACTACAGAGCAGTAGTGATAAAAACTGCATGGTATAGGTACAGAGACAGACACATTGATCAATGGAATAGAATTGAAGACCCAGAAATAAAACCACACACTTACAGACACTTGATCTTTGACAAAAACAGCAAAAAAAAAAAATGAACAATGGAAAAAAAGAAAGCATCTTCAATAAATGGTGCTGATGTAACTGGCTGTCTATATGTAGAAAAAATTAAAATAGACCCATATTTGTCACCTTGCACAAAGCTCAAGTCCGAGTGGATCAAGGACCTCAACATAAAACCAGATACACTGAATCTAATAGAAGAGAAAGTGGGAAAGAGCCTTGAACTCATTGGCACAAGGGGAAGTTTCCTAAACAGAACTCCAACGGCTAACTCTCCAAGATCAAGAAACCCTGAACCGCCATATGTACTGGGAAGTGGTGTGAGGCAGCAAAAGCAATATGTGAGTTAAACTTTCATTGGCACTTTCAGTTACACATTATTTACTTGTCTAGATTGATGCCATAAGTACAAAAATATGTAAATGAATGTGATATAGTTGCATTGATTACATCTAACACCATGAACCAAGACACAAAAATATGGAAAAAAAATATGGAAATCCCAGAAAGAACCAGGATTTGTATTCTTAGTTTGAAGTTTGGGTAGCTTTTCAGTTTGTATCACTATAACAACATTCCTTTTCAGCCCTGGCCATTTGAGAACTGAATGCATCTGGTGCTTCAGTCTGGCCTCCAGTGTATGGGGGGCTTGTCTAGTCTCAACAGCCTCAGTGAGGACTGCATACCTGTGACACGTCAGCTCTGCATATCACCTCAGGGAGGTCAGTGCATCCACTAGAGCCCAGCCCAGCTTTTATCCTCAGGGAAGATCAAGTGCTGGAGGTCGTGGTGGCACATCTACCAAGGCTCTGACCCTTTGGAACACCACAGGGACTCTCAACTGTCACATGCCCTGCAGCTGAGGTGACTCCAGGTACTGTGCCAATCTGCAGATAAGTGCTTTGTCCACCAGTGAACAACTTGCAGGCACAGCATCAGGGATTTCAGAGAGAATGATAAGGCTGGGGGAAAGGAAACGTGCAGGGTACTAGGGTTCGAGCAGGAGGCCCTGACCACCAGCTTAGCAGGGGGAAATGAACATCACTTGAAGACTCTGGCCTTTCTTGATCACTACAGGCACTCTGCCTGAAAGACAGGGTGGGTTAAATTATATAAAAATTAGGAAACTGAATAAACTTAATGGACTAGCTCCAGATTGTTAGTCAAAAATACAAGTAACATGCAAGGGAGACATTACACCTCTAAAGTCTTGGCCTCCAATGACGTGGACTGTATGATTCCGTCCAAATTCAAAAGACTGATTATCAGTGTCTTCAATACAATGTAAATAGAAGAGAGTTGTGCACAAATCTCAAGAGAACACCAATGGCAGAATACATAGTATTTTATATAGTATATAAAAGAGGAGGAACAAAATACCCATGAAAAGATATAGGTACAGAGACAAAATTTAGAGTTAAGATGAAAGGATGGACTATCCAGAGTCTACCCCATCCGGGAATCCATCCCATCATCAGCCACCAAACCCAGATACTAATGCACATGCCAGCAAGATTCTGCTGAAGGGACCCTGATATTGTGGCCTCTTGTGAGGCTATGCCAGTGCCTGGCAAACACAGAAGTGGATGCTCACAGTCAGCTATTGGATGGAACACAGGGCTCCCAGTGGAGGAGCTAGAGAGAGTACCCAAGGAGTTGTAGGGGGCTGCAACCCTGTAGGTGCAACAACAATATGAACTAACCAGTACCCCCTGAGCTAGAGTCTCTAGCTGCATATGTAGCAGAAGATGGCTTAGTTGGCCATCATTGAGAAGAGAGGCCCCTTGGTCTTGTAAACTTTATATGACCCAGCACAGGGGAAGGCCAGGGCCAAGTAGTGGGAGTGGGTGGGTAGGGGAACAGAGGTGGGGGGAGGGGTATGGGAAACTTTCGGGATAGCATTTGAAATGTAAATAAAGAAAATAAAAAAAAAAAGAAAATAATAATAAATAAATTAAAAAAAAGAGGAATCCAATAAAGAGATAGAAAGATCAAAGGGATGCCAAACTGAATTATCCGGAATAAAAAGAGAAACCAAGCCACGTCAGAAGTTTGCAGAAATCCACATGATAGAATAGGTGGGGGGCATGCATAATATCTGAATATGAAGACAAAGTAGAGGAATTAATACACGCCAGGGAGAAGAAAGGTAAATTAGTAAGTGGTCCCGGCTGTGCTTCAAGATGTTCGTGAGACAGTGCGAAGAACAAACCAAAGGATCATGGGTAATATGGAGATAAAGAATCCCAATCTGAAGGCATAGAAATTATTTTAAATAAAACTGCTGCAGACAACAGGTGCTATGTCATCTATGGGGGTGGGCACTTAAAACACTAAAGAGTCAAGGGGCAAAACAACAACAATAACAGTAAAAAAAAACAAAACAAAACAAAAAAATCCTTCCTTCATCATAGTCCATCTAAACCACTAAATATGCAGAACAAAGAGAAAACACTGGAAACAGCAAGAAGTGAAAACACTGACAGAGGCGAGCCCATCAGGGAGCCATCAAATTCTCAACAGAAACTTTAGAAGCTGGAAAGGGCTGGAATTATGTTTGTCCAGTTTTGAAAGACATTTCTACATCTGCCTTATTGTACCCCAGATGTGGACTCTGTGATCACCAAAAGAGGATTCTTTTTTGATCAAACTGGATTCTTCAAAAAAGATTTATTTATTTATTTTATGTATGTGAGCATACTGTGACTGTCTTCTGACACACCAGAAGAGGGCATCAGATGCCCATTACAGATGGTTTTGAGCCACCATGTGGCTGCTGAGAATTGAACTCAGAACTTGCTGGAAGAGCAGTCGGTGCTCTTAGCCGACAAGCCATCTCTCCAGCCCCGCAAACTGGATTTTAATAAGGGATACAGGCATAGACAGAGAGTCCCATTACATGTGGCTGCTTCCCACCCCCTCCCCAAACACACAGTGCCTCCTAAGCCAGGAGCTTCCAAGTCTATTTTGGACAAATTTGCCTTCTGGAGACACTCCAGAATCTCAGATTAGAGGCTTTTTATCTCTCCTCTCCCTGTTCACCTGCTCTCATCTGATGTCTCCATGTGTCTAGGGCCGCAAATTCTATTTCTGGCACTAGAGATGGGATAAGCAGAAACTCAAACCAAAGACAGAGGAGCTGCTGGTATTTGTCTTATAAAAATAATCTTTCCCTGATGTGCAACATATACTGACATCTACAAATATGAAATAAAACCTAATAACTAGCAAGCGCCTGCTCTTCCCAGTATAAGAATTGATGCTAGAATTTGAAGATTGTCATTTTTTCCCCTGGCTTTCTACTTGACAATGCTTACTTTTCGGTTGTTGATGCTGGGCTGGTGGGTTTTGTGTGTCAACTCAACACAAGCTGGAGTTATCATAGGAAAAGGAGCCTCCCTTGAGGAAATGCCTCCATGAGATCCAGCTGTAAGGCATTTTCTCAATTAGTGATCAAAGGTGGGAGGGCCCCTTGTGGGTGGTGCCATTCCTGGGCTGGTAGTCCCGGGTTCTATAAGAAAGCAAGCTGAGCAAGCCATGGGAAGCAAGCCAGTAAGGAACATCCCTCCATGGGCTTTGCATCAGCTCCTGCTTTTTGAGTTCCGGTCCTGATTTCCTTTGGTGATGACCAGCAATGTGGAAGTATAAGCTGAATAAACCCTTTCCTCCCCAGCTTGCTTCTTGGTCATAATGTTTGTGCTGCAATAGAAACCCTGACTAAGACAATGTGTTTGCACGCGTGCATACATGGGTGCATGTGTACATGTGTGTGTGAGAAAGAGAGTGGAGGCCAGAGGTCGAAGCTGGTTCAGCTCCTCAGTTGCTCTTCATCCTACTTTGAAAGACTGGATCCTTTATTGACTCCTGAGCTTGCTGACTCGGCTTGACTGGCTGGCCAAAAAGCCCCAGGAATCTTTCAGTCTCCACCTCCCCCAAACTGGAACTATAGGGAGGCATCACTGTGCCTGACTCTTCTGTATGGGTGTTGGGGATCAAACTCTGGACCCCAGACTCATGTGACAAGCACTTTACCAACCAGGCCATCTTCTCAGCTCCTATATGTCTCCTTTTTAAGCTCATGTACAGATAGCCTTGTGAGTGAGTGGTACCTTTTCTCTGCCACAGGAACAGCAAACAGATCAGTAAGTGAGAACAGACTGAGAACTAGCAAGGAACCGGTTGTGTTAATTAAACAAAATGATTCTATATTTTACACATACAAAACACATGTGGCCAGTTATTCATAGGATTATAGTAGAGACGCATGCTTTTCTGCCTGAATCTGTTTCTTAAGAATACCTTTTCCCCTTTCTATAGCACAAGGCTGTACCTAAAAGATAAGGGAAGCAAGGTTTTGAAGATGGGACCCTTCTCTTCTGTCCCTAAAAAAACCTACTGAGAAGGTGAGGCGAGGCCGACCTCCCTCGTCCCAGACTCCTTTTCTCTGCTCTTTTAGAGCTATTTGAGAACGCCTTTAGCATTGCTGGCAGTGAGACCGAGATGTCTAGGTTCCAAATGTTTCTTTGATAGATGCCACTAAATGCATTAAAGTTGCAGGCACGTTTCCTTTGTCATGAACTCTCCCCTATCACCTGTAGATAAATACACAGCTGTGTCAGGAGGCCCCAGCAGAAAGACACCAAGGTATATTCACTTGTGCTGTAGGAACAATATCTTCTACAAAATTAGAGAAATGAAAATACATTTAGTGTTTGCATATGTTGTGTGTGCACAATAGTGTGTGTGTGGGGGGGTGTCTAGGCTAACCTCAGGAAAGCTGGGCATCCTTTGTGTTCCTAGGAATAAGACAGGGTATATGAGACCCAGCACTGCTTCTATAGGGTGGGTCAGGAGAAGGGATTATTCTTTCCCAATGTATTGCTGAGGCATCCTCTGTTGCCTAAATGAGTGGCTACAAGACCAAGCCGTGGGGTCTAACGAAGTTGACTTCATACCTTTCTTGACTGCATTCCATTTAATCTTTCTAAACTTCAAGGTCTTCATCTGCACATGGATCATAACCATATGTAAATATTCACAGTATAAAGTTGTGAGAACTGAGTGAGATAATTGTGTTGCTATTGGATAATGTTTGCACATTATGTGACATAGACCAAGTGCTCAAGAGCGATTAACAACATGGAAAGAAATGTAGACAGTACACTGATCTCTGCATCATGGACCACAGGCTGCTAAACGAGTCCCAGAGTTCTTCCTTCCACCCAGGTCTCTGGTTAGGTGAAGTCAAACAAGGTCTTCTCTCCCAGCTATTACTAAGTATAAAAACAGTAAACGGGGTGTAAGATGGCTCAGTGATTAAGAGCACTGACTGCTCTTTCAGAGATCCTGAGCTCTACTCCCAGCAACCACATGGTGGCTCACAACCATCTATAGTGGGATCTGATGCTCTCTTCTGGTATGCAGGTGTACATTTAGATAGAGCATTCATACATAAGTTATTTGGAGTGGAGGCATTTTTTTTTAAGAAAAATAAAACGTGTAAAAATAAAGTGCAATTAAATAAAAAATATCTTCAAAAAAAAACACAGCAAACAAACCCAGTTTTACACACACACACACACACACACACACACTGATGTATATCAAAAAATCTAATTCCTATAAGTTCATTCTATGTATAACTTTTCACAAATCCGGGAGCCCACCCAATCCAGGTTCGAAGCCTATTCCTTTCAGACAAATAGTTTGACAGTAAAATATAAGCAACATTAAAAGAAGTCTTTATTTAGGTCCCTCTGTCTATCAAACATGGACTTATAAGTAATTTGCTGCTCTTCTTCTAGTCTTTCTCTGCTTTCCTCATGAAATCAGTTACACTGTTTCTCTCTCTCTCCCCCTCTCTCTCTCTGAAAACATATGAGCTAGGGGTTTAACTGTCCCTAGCCACTCCTTCTCTCTATGCCCCCTCTCTTAAGGGTTACCTCTGCTCCAGCAAGCTGGGCCCCCTGCTACTTGTGAGAGGCCAGGGGTGGTGAAACAGTGAACAGAAGCAGGATTTTCCTATGCGAGCATGGAGAAGGAACAGTTCTGCACACTCTCAGAAGCTCACACAAACACAAGAAGACCCCACTTTCTTATTCCTCATTCTCATTCCACAGAGGTATGCTCAAATACAAAGACACAAAGCTAGAAAACACTACTATCCTGGGTCGGGAATGCGTGCATCTTTTCTCTTCCGTGCTCTCTTTTTTTAAAAATGCCACTAAGACATTAATAATAGCCAGTGTGCTGGTAAGTTCCTTTCATCTCAGCACTCTGGAGGCAAAGGCAGACAGAGCTATTTAGTGAGTTCCAGGCTAGCTAACTAGGACTACATAGTGAGACCCTATCTCCAAAAGAAAAAGTTAGGAATAGCCCCATGATTAAAGATTCATTGAGATAAGTTGTTGGAAGAAGAATGGAGAAGAAACCACAGCAATGACAGACAGGATGCCACCAAGACACACTCCAGACACAAATGGCATTTGTCTTGTGTGTAGGAGACTCCCTCCCTCTGACCTAGGAGAAATGAAAGAGAGAAATGCAGAGATTGAGGACTGACTATCAGGTGTCTAGCTATGGGACCACTGCCCTCTAGTGTGTACTCAAAACACTCAGCAGAGACGGTTATCCCAAAGACAGGAAAAGTGATGATCTGCCGAACTGCCCAGCAGAACACCTTCAAAACGAATGGGAACTATCATCATAAGAAGGACATTTAGGCCAGTCTATGATGGTGCATACCTTTAATCCCAGCACTCAGGAGGCAGAGGCAGGCACATCTCTGAGTTTGAGGCCAGCCTGGTTTACTCAGTGAGTTCCCAACACAGCTATGGCTACACAAAGAAACCCTATTTTGAAAACAACAACAATAACAATAAAAACAATAAAAAAAAAAAAAACCAGAACATTTAGTGACTATCCACCTCACTAGTTGTCATTGCTAATACTCCTATCAGGTCATCTTAATGGACCACCAAAGAAACAGCCTACACCAGCTGATATGAGGCCCCCAACACACATACAGTAGAGGACTTCTGGGTCTGTGTTCATTCAGAGATGATGCACCTAACCCTCAAGAGACTGGAGGCCCCAGGGAATTAGAGGTCAGGTGGGGTGGGGTTTGGGGACATCCATGTGGAGACAGGGGGTGGGGAGGAGGTATGGGATGTGGAACAGCCAGAGGGTGAATGGGGAGGGGGATAAAATATGGAGTGTAAAAAATAAATTAATTAAAAAAAAAACCGCTAACACGTGTTTGTAGTCAGTGTGTGTTCCATGATGTGTGGAGGACAACTTATGGGATTTGGTTCTCTCCTACCTTTTGGGTTCAGAGATCAAACTCAGGTTGTTGGCTTGATGGCAAGCACCCTTACTCTCTGAGCCAATTCATTGTTCAAAATGCCAAAATGCATTCTCATTTTTCAGACTAACAAATTAGCAAATGGGAAAAAGTACTTATTGTATTTCATAACTAATGTGTGCTAGGCTAGGGTAGTGGTCACCCCAAACCTACCCTAGTATAGGGTCTCCTACTGCCCAAGTGAACTTCAGGAAAGGTTTGGATCTAGGACCCCATAATCCAGTTCCTGAAATGGCAGGCTTGGTTGTTGTTTTGTTTTGTGTTTTTTTCAATGACTCTCTTCTGATCCAAGGGACAATGATCTATGGTGGTCATGCTTTCAGTTCTGAATGAACAAGCTTACTGAGTATATAGCAAGTCAAATGGGAATTGGCAGATAAAGGCAGCAGAGAGTAAAACATCATCACACTGGGTGCTCAAAACACTCAGCAGAAAGCAACTAGGGATGTCCCGCTCGAAGCCAAGTGGGTATCTTGATAGAGTCCCGGGCAAAGTCCCCTCAGGTGAAGCATCCAAACAAAAGAAGGGATCCCAACAGAGATGACCTTGTCAAATCAAGTAATCAGAGTATCCAGCAGAAGCCAGCTAATGAAGTTGAGGCAGTTAGCTGGAATTTCTAATTAAGCTTTTTAACCACAGAGGAACTACTCATGGCTGAATTTCCAGCTTCTCTTTTCCCACCGTAGACACATTTTCATCTAGAAATAAGTAGCAGTAACCTCTGCAGGAAATGGCTTGCCTTCTAGCCATCCACAGGACACAATGCCTTACTCTGTTTCCTCTCTCTCTCTCTGTCACAGGGTCAGGGCGTCCAGCCTGCCCTTGAGCCTTGGAAGACACTCTGAGCAAATATGCTTAGGTTTGAAGTAGGAGGAGAGATAATATTACTTTCAAAGCCAGTTTCTTCTCAGTGAGCCCAAATGACATGCCACAATTTACCAATAAAATGTATATTGCAGATTCTATTAGCTACGATTATTGTCCTCTTTCACGACTGGTATTTCCGCATGAATTCAACATGTAAAATAATTGAGTGTGGTTTTCAATTGCAACCTCTCACCCATAAAAAGGTGACTGGTAGGCATTATGACAAATCTTTAGAGCCTACTTCAGTAACTTTCTGATTTCCATTTTCAAATGTTATTCCATCTTTATCCACTCAAAAACTTCAAGACTTTTTTTCTAATAAGATAGGAAAACATCAGTAGCATAGCATTATTAGAACACCATCACTGTTCATTGCACACAATCTTTCACAAAGAATTATATTAAATAAACCCTTTCTGTGCATTGTTCAGTTTAATCCTTGTCATGATTATGGAGAAAATATTATTACTGCAATACAGAGTTGTAAAAAAAAAATTAAGTTACTTTTCTATGTTGGAAGTACAGTGTGTGTCATGGAAGTCCGCAGCCTGGCTACTCATGGAGGGGCTTCTTTCAATTAATGAAGAAATGTGAAAAGCAAAAATATCTAGAATTTCCGTGAAATGAAATTTAAGTCTTAATTCATTGTCTTACACAGATAGAAGCTTAATAGTACCTACTTGTGATGCTACCAAGTACCTTCCATTGGTGAAATGATGGTGATGTTGGGAAGGTTGGAGACCGGCTTTTGAGTTTTGGCCATGTAGAGAGAAACAGCACGTCTCGATCTTTCAAAATGTCATTGGACCACAAAATCAAATTTTATGAGAACAAATGTGGGCTGAAAAAAAAGAATATATTTGGGGGCCAGTGATACAGGCTGGCTCTTGTTACCAAGCCTAACCTAAGTTTGATCCCTGAGCCCACAAGTAGAAAAGAAGCAACTCCTAAGCTATCTGAGAACCACTCCTACACAGGAGCATGACATGGCCACCCAGGTACCCTGTGCTTGTGAGAGTGGCATGGATACCCTGCATGAATTTGTTGCCAATTGAGGACAGCCATTTTCTGTCTTCACAGCCTGAGTCAGGGGCCACAGGTCATTTCCTTCATTTGTTAGAAGGAAGAAACAGAAGTTGAGTCATGGCAAAGGGAATAAGGCCAAAGCAAGTTCAACTGGGTAACCAGGAACAGAAAACATGTCCAGGAATAATAATCACTAAAGTCACTGCTGGGCCTGCCCTCTGGATTTATGCAAGTAATACTGCAGTAATCCTTCAAGAACACCTCCATGGTCGTATGCATCAAGAGAGGCCTTTGCAAATCTCCCAGTGTGTGTGTGTGTGTGTGTGTGTGTGTGTGTGTCTGTGTCTGTGTGTCTGTGTCTGTGTGTGTGTGTGAATAAAAGAAAAGAGCAACAAGAAAGGTAAAAAGGGAAAAAGAAGGTGTTTTACTCAATTTAATGTTCTTCTCCCCCGCCCCCCGAGTATTACATGTCTACAGGATGTTAGAGCATAAAATGTCAAATTTATGCTTGCAATGTGATTTTTTTTAAACCCCAAGAGCAATTTTACTTGAGTTTGAGAGAAAAATAACAGGACAGGAAGCTGTAAATAAATCTAAGCAACTGCCAGGAAGAGGGAGATGGAGAAGAGGAAGAGAGAAAGCCAGGCTCTCTCAACCAGAGGTGAAGGACACAGGCAGGGTCCGCACTGGGCGTCTGGGGGATGAGGAGGGGAGGAGAGTAAGAATTTGAGCAGAGAGTGTTTTTTCAGCGTGTGAAAAAAAAATGTGATACTAGGAGGGATCTGCAGAGCATTTTGTGGATTAAATGTACTCATAAGGATTTTACCAACTCAATCAGTATGAAGAATTGGAGATACCTCAGTAAATCAGCTCTGTATGTTCTCAGATGGCATATACATATTCAAATAAGTATTTTTCACTTCTCATGTGGGTCCCTTTGGAAGGTGGCAACTGCAATATACCTGAACTTAATTAACATTAAAATAATAGATTGCAGCGTTGGTTATAAAATGGTTACTAGATTACGGGGCTTTTAATTCCTGAGGGTCAAACTATATTTTACATCCTGATAAAATCAAAGTCATTAATAATGTATCAATGTATAATGCAAACAAACATATATATTCATAATCTGTATCCCAGAAAACAGAGAATCCTAAGACAAGACAAGCTATCACTGAATCTCTTAGTTAGTGTTTCATTGCTATGAACAGACTCCATGACCAAGGCAACTCTTGTAAGAACAACATTTAATAGGCTATGACTTACAGGTTCAGAGGTTCAGTCCATTATCAAAGCAGGAGTATGGTGGCACCCATGAAGGCATGGTGCAGGAGGACCTGAGAGTTCTACGTCTTCATCTGAAGGCAGCTAGGAGAAGACTGTCTTCCAGGCAGCTAGGATGAGGGACTTAAAGCCCACGCCCATAGTGACACACCTACGCCATCAATATCTACTCCAACAAAAGTGCCACTCCCTAGGCCAAGCATATACAAACCACAACACTGGATGACCCTTCTGAGATCTAATGTAACTTAGAAAAAGTGTCACTGTTATTTTTATTTTATTTTCAAATATTGTTAAGCCTGATTTTTAGAACATCTAGGTAGCAGGTTCAAATAAAAGAGAAATCAGTAAAGCTCATGGCATCTGAAAAGTGTGTGTGTGTGTGTGTGTGTGTGTGTGTGTTTGTATCCCTGAGTATCCTACAATTGAAGTGGAGGAAAGGGAAAACAAACCAAAGAGCATATAAAGTTCATGAAATTGCTAATGTAGTCAGACTTTTGACTACTTTATGGATTCCTTTTTCTACTACCCTTCTCTACCCCTATTCCACCTCCTCCCAAACTCCCAACACTAGATAGAAGAGAAAGAAGGCTACAGGAGAAAGGGTTGGTGGTATTGTTAGACTACTTCCTGCTAATTAGGTGTGTCAAGTTTCCACGGGACAAGTTTGATATTTGATTTCAGGATATCCAATTTCTTTATCTCATTTCTTCCCTCATGACCACTTGACAAACCACAACAATAACAATCAGCAGCCAGCAGCCAGCAACCAGCAACACCAGCTGCCAGAACCCATCTTGGGTCTCTAGTATTTTATATACCCTTTCAAGAGTCCCCAAAATTCCGAATGTCATACCCTTGCAGAAACTATCTACAGCTGACAAAATCACACCCCTGCTAGAGCATGAGGCAAATCATAGTCAGCTGCTGTGGACAATCTAAAGCAGCTGGGATTAAAACAAAACCATATTCCTAAGACATTTTTGTGTTTTACTTTTTTTAAAGAAACCAAAATTCTCACTATAGGTTGAAGCAAAAATAAGAGCTTCACAAGAGTAGGAATTGTTTCTCAGACTGAAGCATGCAAAGTGTTCTCCAAAATGGCAGAAGTCAGAACATTATACTAAGTGAAGCTCAATTGACTTCTCAGTATGAAGGAGCATGTGGCAGATTATAACGACACAGGTCTTATTTGTTTATTTATTGTTAAATATAAGATTTTTATTATTTGAGAATTTAATGTGTGCCTACAGTGTATTTTGATCATGCCCTCACCCAGATCCACTTCCCTGGTCCCTCTCACTCTCTATGCACTACTCCTTTTTATTTTTGATAACTCTCCAAATTATTCCTGTGGCCCATATATTCCTGGATATGGGACTGTCCACTAGAGCATGGTTGACTACCAGGAGCCTTATCTCTAAAGAAAACTCACATAGACACAGTTCTCATTTAACTTCTCATTTTCAGGTATGTTCTCAAGATAAACAAAAAGTACCACAGAGTTTTTGACTGTTGGAGTCACTAAGTAACAAAACTCGCTTGATCTCCTTTGTTTGTTAATACAGTACTGGAGATCAGACTCAGGACCTTACGCATGCTAGGAAACTGCTTGTTGACTTTCATTTATTTCTTCTATTTTTAAGTGTGGTGTGATGTGTGTGTGTATGTGTGTGTATGTGTGTGGTGTGTGTGTGTGGTGTGTATGTGTGTGGTGTGTGTGTGGTGTGTGTGGTGTATGTGTGTGTGTGGTTTGGTATGTGTGTGTATGTGTGTATGCCCATGTATATGAGTACAAATGCCCACTGAGTCCAGGACAAGATGTCAGATCCCCTTGAGCTAGAATTATCTGCAGTTGTGAGCTGTTCAACAAGAATGCTGGGAACTGAACTTGGGTGCCCTGCAAGAGTATAATGCTCTCTTTAGCTGCCACACTATCTCTTTAGCCCTGTTGGCTTTTAAAATCTATACAACTTACCCCGCACAACACACAAATGCCTTGTTTTCTTTTTAAAAATGTAAATACCTTGTTTAAAAAATGCACAAAATTAAGTGTTAAGATAGTAAAATTGTTTTGATGAGATGGTTCTAAAGGTGTGCTGTTAAGTCTGTGGATTACAGATCAATCCCTGGGACTCACAAGGTGGAAGGAGAGAAGTGCTCAAACGTTGTCCCAGGATATGTGTGCCTTGGCATATGCATGTTCACAATACATGCATACCAACATACAAAATAAGCAGATGTAGAAAAAAAATTAAAAGGAAGTAGACAAAATTAAAGCCTAATTGTGCAAGGTAGAGGAAGACAGGCTTGAGCACCCCAGAAGGACAGAGCTCTCTTCATCTGCAAAGAAAGGAGGCCAGCTGAGCTTTTTGAGCCGTGAGCCATCATTTGAAAAGGCGGGACAACACAAAGTGGTATATGTCTTCACTGATAGCTGCTGTGTCAGATAAATGAGAACTCAAAGCCTTTGTCTTTACAGGAGAAAATCCTACAAAAAGAAAAAACCAATCTCAATCATTTAGAAGGGACAAAGTTTTTGAAATTTCTAGATTGTTCCTTGGCCATTTTCTCAAAACAAAACAAGTCTCCATTTTTCCCCCTTTTATATTTATTGACCCATTCCCCCCCCCCCAGTTGTGCTGAAGATTTTATTTGCAGCTGAAGAGTGCCCAGAAGAGGGTGCTAATGGCCACAGAGCTCACACATGTCCTCTAGACCAAAGATTTCAAGATGTTAACTCCAGATTAGGCAACTCCTTAATGATCAGGGAAGGAGAAGGAGAAATTTCCCTA
This sequence comes from Mus pahari, assembly GCF_900095145.1. Taxonomy (NCBI): domain Eukaryota; kingdom Metazoa; phylum Chordata; class Mammalia; order Rodentia; family Muridae; genus Mus; species Mus pahari. The sequence goes on from NC_034604.1 coordinate 39,536,177, forward strand.
TCTTAAAAACAATTCAAGGACATAAATAAATAAATAAATAAATAAATAAATAAATAAATAAACTAGTGAGGAAAGATACAGAAAAAAAAATCATGGCTGTTGCTTCCCATTAAATTGTTTCATTTAAACACTTCATACATAACACATGCATAGTTTCGTTTAAGGTAGAGTTTTGATTCACATCCATTAGTTCTTTTATTAATGAACGTGCCAAAACTAAGGTCATTTAAATGATCATATGGCTGAAAGAATGTATGCAGAAATTTATATTTTGTTCAAGAATTTATTGTTGTGCTTATAAAATACTATGTTTTATGTATTGGAATAGTTAAGTATATCACTATTTAGAAACCTCAACATTACTCTGTCCTGGAAAATCTTTGGAAAAACGTTTTTGGAGAACAGGCATTTTCTTCTCACCTTCCTGCTTTACCAGACTCTTACTGTTCCTTCTGACTTTGCTTTACAAAGAGAGCTTGAAATCTCTCTGGCAGTTTGATTGTTGTTCTGCAGTGGCTCAGAACCATGCTAAGCAGAAACACGATTCCTAGCACTTTCTTTCTTGGGTTGTTCTGCATGGCCATACAGGAGAGACATCTTTTGTGAAAGAAGTCATTCTCGATACCTGGTGTGAGACAGGGTTCACTTTGTGCAGCTATCACAGATCACTCGAGGCTTGGTAACTTATAATGAATAGACACGTACGCACTCATAAGGCTGGAAAGTCCAAAATCAAAGCACTACCATTTGACAATGGGCTTTGTGCTGTAAGGGATGGGCACCCTCTTCCATCTATCTATCTATCTATCTATCTATCTATCTATCTATCTATCTATCTATCTATCTATCTATCTACCTATCTACTAATCTATCTATCATCTATCTATCTATCTATCTATCTATCTATCTATCTATCTATCCATCCATCCATCCATCCATCTATCTATCTATCTATCTATCTATCTATCTATCTATCTATCTATCTATCTATCTACTAATCTATCTATCTATCTATCTATCTATCTATC
>NC_034604.1:39538459-39555705 GCF_900095145.1 Mus pahari
GTCAGCCAGGGCTACACAGAGAAACCCTGTCTCAAAAAGCCAAAAAACAAAAAACAAAAACAAACAAACAAAAAAAACCTGGTATACCAGGCTTATAGCACTAGAGATCTACTGTATTTCCTCTTTAAGCTTTTCTGAGTCCTTGGCTTGTGCTCTGAATAAGAAGGTCACCAACAGCAACCATATTGGTCACAGCAGGAGAGTGAACAAGGTTCTAGATTATCCTTGGTTTCCTGTGCTTGATCTGAAAGACCCAGAATAGCTTCAAGCTGAACACTACACTGCAGAGTCGATAGACAGCTCCACCAGCTTCTACATTTGTGTGAAGTCTATCACTTATGATTAATCACTTGTGTCCTAAATCACATGTACCACCCTGTCTCTTCCATGCAACTGTCTGTTGACAGCATTGTCTTGTTCTGTTCCTGTACTTGGTACCTGCTTTGGTTTGAACATTTCAGAACTCATGTTGAAGCTTAATTGCCATTGTAACAGTATTAGGAGGCTGGGGGCTGCTTAGAAAGTAAAATGCTTTGTAGGAATTTTCTAGAAGTTCCCCAATGACAAAAACCAGCCTCGGCCAGGTATAGCTTGCTCTGTCTTGCCACCAACTTACCCTTCTTTCTCCTGTTTCATAGTATGCAGGGAACTCTGCAAAATTTGCTTTTCTGTCAATAGAGGATGCTAAAGGAACACTGAAGGAAGTCAGAAACCCCAACCTGGTTGTGCTCTCTCCTGCAGAGACCAGCAACACAGGACATCCAGGTCATTCACTCTTCGAAAGATTTAGCGTTTTGTCATTTCAGCAGTCTTTCTAGGGAATTCCACTGGGATTCTGGAGTCATCTTCTTAGTGATGTTCAGCAAGTCTTAGGATGCTTTTAGGGATAGCATCCCAGCAAGCTGGGCTGATATTCTAGAGGGCTTGTCATCTATTAGTCATCCCTGGTGTGAAGAACCATCTTCTCTATTGCCCAGTGGACACCATCACCCTGTCAGAGGTAGAATCAGCCCCGAGCAGTGTAAGAACCTGCTTCCAAATGTGTTTCTTGGCTGAGCACTCTGTCTGACTGAGATGTGGCACTACTCTTTGCCTGTGTTATTTGTGAGCTTACTACAGCTTTCTTTACCCACTTGTGGCAACGCTGTGCTACTCATTAATATTGCTTATATTAGCCTTCCCCTGAGTGAATTACTGTGTGTTTTCCATCTCCAAGCTGGATGCTGACCAATGCCTTTTGCTTCTAGCTGTTTTGTTTTTAAACACAGCGTAATTTTATTAGTTCAGGATTTTGTTTTAGAAGGAACATAAATTACTTTTAATATGACTTTATAAATAAAGGGATTGCCCGAGCGTGGCATTTCAAGAGGCAATTTTGCTTTCTTTGACCACACACAAGGCTCTTTCTCAAGCTGGGATGGGATCACCGTTCCCCGTGAACAGTCTCAGAAAAATGGTGGCTGCGTAATGAACCACCCCAAACACAATAGTTGACACAATGACTACTATTTCCCATGTGTCAAGAAGACTCCAAAGTTGCATCAGAAATGGTGTGGACATAGGAAGGAGTAGAGAATTGGGAGCTCACACCCCTGCACCAAGGTTTAAGCCTTAGTCAAAAATTTCTGTTCTCCACTCTGTGAGAACATATGACCATCATATGACTTCAGTGTCTGTACTTGTATTTATGGTCAGGTTCTCACAAAGGTTGGCCTTGAGTGAGTATGTTCAGTTTTATTTATTTACTTGGTCACATGTGTACTTGCTAATTGTTTGTTCCGTTGAATCCTTTCTAACTTGTTCATTGCATCGCTATGACTAGCTGCCATCACACATCACGGTTATCGTTCACAGGCTTTCATAGCCATAGACAGACAGAAAGGTCTACAAGCTGAAGTACACTAACTGCTACTATAGGAGTGGGTTCCTGGTGTTGTGTAACAATTTCCTCTGTGATAAAACCATCCATCTCGGAAGGAAGTTCATTAAAACAAAATTGTCCAGAGGTGAAAAGTTCTATCCAGCCAGAAAGCTTGTCATCTTCAGGAAGTAAGCAATTCAAAAACTTCAGGAAATTCCCAAAAGTGGCCAGATGTCTTAGGCTGCTCTCTCCTCAAGCATGTTTAAGCTGTACGGACTCTGACAGACACTCTGACCAACGGGGCTGCCTGGAAGATGAAGCGATCAGCTGAGTGAGCAAGAAGAGGCTCAGACCACTGGAGCTGCCTTAAAGAGATAGTCTCCAACCCACTGAGTTGTCTGCAGGCTATGCAGTAAACAGCAATTTTCCAGCTTTGGGGGGCTGCCACTCACATTGAGTTGGGCTTTGGGTGTATTCCTTTAAGTAACCCCAGTGGTTGGCCTTTGGTGGTGTCCATTCTTTTGATCTGTAATGAACATGTATGTTCACATGTCAATAGGAATGACACAACACCAACCTGGCATTTAAAGGAGGTTTTATCAAGCTAGCATCTGCTGAGACAATCCCAAGCACCATCCACGCAGGGCTGGAGTAACCAACAGGGAGGGAATAGGTATGAGGCATATGAGAACTCATTTGATCACCCGACTCAGAGACCCCAGCCAGACAAAGATTGTACCTGCTTCTGCTAAGGAGAGCTAGGACCATAGGCATCCACCCAGGATGTTCCTGTAAAGCTAGGAGCCACAGATCCACTTTGAAGTGGAAAGCTGTCAGCTCTTACAGCTTTCCACAGTGGGTTTGCTGCACCTCTGGAGGCGTGAACCCTGAACCCTTCATAGTAGATGCCAGTGCATTTGATCAATGTGTAATGATTTTTACTGTCATCTCTATTGCTATGGCATTAACTATCTTGAAAATGACATCAGGGGCTAGGGATTGTAGCTCAATGGCTAAAGTGCTTGCTTAGCCTGAACACTATCATGGGTTCAATTCCCAGCACTATATAACCAGGCATGATGATAAGTGCCAACAGACTTAGAATTCTGAGGGTAAGGGTGGGGGGATCATAAGTACAGGGTAATCTTTGAGCTACAAAGAGTGTTGATGAGCTACAAAGTGAAGTTGATGTAGCATGGGGAAGGCTCAATCTGCTGGAAATGATTGTAGCAGGCATGGCTAAATTTAGACCCATGCCAGACATATTTTCTAATAATTTCCTGGTCTATTGAACACACAGGAAACAAGTATAATGGTTACATTCACAGTTCAAACTGTATAAGGTTATCCTTGAAGGGTGGTCAAGCAAGAAATAGTACAATAACCACAGATGATCTGACAGGCCTTAGGAGATGGAATCATATCCAGGAAGTGATTGTATGTATAGGTGCTCTTCGTATTCTAAATTTTAAAGACATTTTAATTTATTTAATAGCTTTCGACTTATACAAAAGTTCCAAGATAGTATAGAGAGTTCGATGACCAACTTGTCTCATTTATTATCATGTTATATTATTTATTCAATGATCTTTGTCACAGTTCAGGAAGCAAAACTATCTATCAACTAGAGCCCATGTAGTCCCCAGGTCTCCTTAGATTTTTCTTATCCAGAATCTCACCAAAGGATTGTTACATTTAGGTTATACCTTGGAAGACTGACAGTTTCTCTTCCCAGACTTTCCTTGGTTTTAATAACCTTAGTGGTTTTGACAAATACTGGTCAGGAGTTTTGTAGAATGTCATTGGGGTTTCTGTGACTTTTTTGTTGTTGTTGTTACATTTTTAGTATTTCTAGAGACTTATGATTGTTAACTTTTCCAAACATCTCCCTACAAAAACGTATGACTGGAAAATATGCCATAACATGTGCTTATGAGCTGCACCCTTTATCAGAGCAGACTGGGAATCATGGGTGTCATCCTGTTCAAACTTAGGAGACTGATGGGAGGTGAGGAAAGAGGGAGGGAGGGAGGGAGGGAGGAAACTTCCAGAGAGTTTAGATAGCAATCGCAGTGTGTAAACTGAATGTCACTGAAAAGGAGCCGGCCATCAGCCACACCCTCTCATCCCCCAATTCTGACTTAAGAAAACCAATAGTTCTTCCCCCACAAGACAGTCAGATTAATTACTACGTTTTCCCACAGAAATAACCTTAAAAGTATAAGCCAGAACAATAATCAAACTTTCAATGAAACATGTTTTCGTTCTTTCTTTTTCTGAAGGAGTAAAGTCCAAATTCAGGAACAGAAAGAAGTGTGTTCTATTGGTCTGCAATGTCTGATACCACAGGAGTGTTACAAAAAAAGCTGTTGTGGACTGACATAAATCAGACTCCACAAGGTAGAGTTAATCAAACCACCATTTAGAAGCCTGCTGTATTGTTACAGCAAGAATGAAGTTCCTAAGCCCTTAAGTACCAGAAACTCTGGAGCGCTCAACAATACCAGCCACAATGGAAGTGGTACAACATTCAGCTGGACAAGAAAAGACAATACTCAACATACCCCTGGAGGTCAATATTAAAGTATTAGTATTGGAATGCAGACAGGCCAGAAAACATGTTCTGTGAACAGAGAAGCAAGTACTCACGGTGCTGGCCAGTTCTAGATAGCTTCCGCCTGTAGAGGTGCCAAAATTCGGGGACTGTGTGAGAAGCTTGCGGAGCCCAGCCTGCTGAGGCAAAGAGCTTCCGCCATGCTCCAGCAGCTTTTGGAGGGGCAGCTGGCTCTGCAAGTCGGGGCTCTGGAGATCCCTGGCACCAGAATCATCCTCCCAGCTCTCCCTGGCTGCTGACAAAGCACCTAGTCCAAGAGAGGCAGGGAAAATAAAAAGACATTTCTTTCATTAGCCTGTGGGTGGTCAGGAAGCCGATGATTTGAAACTCCCGGAGTCTTCCCTGTGCCAGCATCTCAGAACACAGGTGCCTCGCAGGCTGCCTGCTGAGCACTTTCCCTTTCAAATTGACACAAGGGAAGCCTGAAGGTAAAAGCAATTTTAAGTAAAGGATTCGGAAATAACTATGCAGTGAATACACATGCCCTCCCCCCACACACACACACAAAAACTTGGTGGGGCGGGGGGGGGGGGGGAGAGCACAGGAAAGCCAAGTAAGAAAAGAAATGCAGACCAAACAAAGCCACATCTGCCTGTGACTTGCACTTGGTTATTATGTTATCTTAGTGCTTGCTGGTGATTCTGAGGAAGAAGGAAAGGAGAGAAGACACAAGATATAGGCTTAACCATGACTTCCTAGTGCCTGTGTCCTCTCACCTGGATGGAGCTAGGCACTGTTAGTAATAGATGCAGCCACACAGTTGAGTGGCAATAGACTATGGACAGACTGACAAATCTCCCTTCCAGGCCTTCACATAAGCCCCTCAGTGTGATCTTCCCAAGCCCTTTTGCCTTCTGGTAGGGTTCAGGTGGGAATCTACCCTTGGGAAGCCACTATAGTTCATATGGTAGAGTCACAAGATGAGAGATGCCTAGAGCTCCAAATCATCTCTATGGGGAGTGGTCTGCTCATGGTAGCTGCCCTGTGGGGACACTTTAGTGAATAGGAATGCAGCTTCTATTCTATACAGGTTCTCCACCTTCGTAACGCTCTGAACTTTTAATACAGTTCCTCATGTTATGGTGATTCCCCCCCCCCCATATAATTTTGTTGTTACTTCATAACTATAAATTTGCTACTGTTGTGAATTATGATGTAAATGTATGTGTTTCTGATGGTCTCAGGGTTGTTTGACCTGTGTAAGGGTTGTTTGACCCCCAAAGGGGCTGAGAACCACTGTGTTTGATTTACCTTATCCTTTGTGTATTGGTTAGAAGACTTTAGTACTACCCATTACAACAGATTAAAATCTAATGGTAATAATGATCGTAATACAACACAAAAGTGTAATGAAGCGTGGACCTCGAGGAGGAGCCAAAACCCTAGGCTTCCATTGTTGACTTTGCTAGAAGAACCGGACTAGGAGAAAATCCGGCTTCCTTGGATTGTTACTTCAGAACAGAAATCCCTTTTAAGTACATGTGATAAGTGGAACCTCTATCTTAGATGCAAAGGAGGCTGGGAAAGTTTTACAGAAAGGTAGGACTTTGCTAGGTAAGTCTTTTTTAAAAAGAGATTATTTATTTATTTATTTAATGTATATGAGTATACTGTAGCTGTCTTCAGACAATTCAGAAAAGAGCACCTAATTCCATTACAGATGGTTACAAGCCACTGTGTAGTTGCTGAGAATTGAATCCAGGACCTCTGGAAGAACAATCAGTGCTCTTAACTGCTGAGCCATCTCCCCAGCTCCAGGTAAGTCATTTTAAAACAAAGGAGACATGTTCACAAATGTTGGATGGCAGATACATGATCAAGGTTGACAAAGGCACAGTGCAAGATACTGGGGATTCAGTAGGAAGCATGCTAAATTGTAGCTCCTGACTGGAGTTTGCAACCTTTTTATTTTTTATTTTTTCTAGCCCCATTCACTCCGCCCTGCTAGCTCCATCCCCATTCACTCCTGCCATATTTATTTCATCTATGTGGGTACACTGTAGCTGTCTTCAGACACAAGAGAAGATGGCATCAGAACTTCCAGAACTCAGGACTTCTGGAAGAGCAGCCAGTGCTCTTAATCACTAAGCCATTTCTCCAGCCCTCAATTATTAATTTTTAAAGATTTTATTTATGTGTATGTACTTGCATGTAGACATGCTTACAATGCCTTCACTGGTCAGGATAGTGCAGCAGATCCCTTGGGGCTGGAGTTAGTGGCACTTGGAACCAGAAGTGGGTGCTCAGAACCAAATTCAGGTCCTCTGCAGGAGTAACAAGTGCTTGTAATCACTGGGCTCTCTCTCTAGACCCCTACCAGTTGTTGTTACAAGAGAGACTTTGCTTCAATTACAGATTTCAAATTATCTGCCCTTTTTCCTCTCTCCATTCTTCTCTGTGCTTTGTTAATTAACTGATTACCTCACGGTTTTTGTTTTTGTTTTGTTTTGTTTTTGTTTTGTTTGTTTGTTTTTGTTTGTTTGTTTTTGTTTTGTTTTTGTTTTGTTTTGTTTTTGCCATTGCCCCAACAATATGAGGCAGGAAACTGAATGAGATCAGAGTTGAAGAGTGGATCTCTTCTACTGGAGTGAATCTCAGGTGGCCTTCACATATGACACAGATGCACATAGAGGTCTTTCTTCTTACATCCACATTATCCCTAGCACTGCACACAGGCCTGTGATACATCACACCTTTAATAAACATTGAGTGAATGTACTGCTGAATTATGCATAGTTGTAGTGCCCCAGGGTTTCATTCTTTAATCCGGAAAAGCAAATCTGTACTACTTTAAAATATCAAAATAAATAATACACACATTTTCTTTTTTTGCTTCATGGCAACTGAGAGCCTCACTTTAAAATAAAATAGAATAGAATTGGAATGAGCCAGCCAAAGGAAGCATAAAGTATGCCGTGTTGTAGGTCCCAGTCCAGTTGCTAACAGGTCTGTCTAACTGCTTCATGTTCATCAGCACATCAAAAGGCCTTAAGCATTGGTTCATTCTTCTTCTGCTGAAGTGATCCTGAGCAACTCGGATATCCTGCTAAGCAGCCAGTCAGTCCAAATGTATCCATGTGGCGTAAGAAAGGAAGGCCACATGAAATACAGCAGACCACTGCCATTAAACTCTTTTCATCTATGTTCACATTAGATTTCCTTGGAGAAGGAGTGCCACTCTCAAGACAAAACTTAGCCATACGGTTGGAATTATTTGACTGAAAAACATCAAAAGAAAAAGTGTGATGGTCATCTTTCTGGCCTTCGTGTGCATGGCGGCTCCTGATGCCTTAAGCCCCTTGCAAGCCTCCATTCGGCTCCTTTCTAATTTCTCCTGTTTCCTGAGCATCAAGAAAGAAAAGACTGAAGACTCTCTCCCCCTTTCCTCCGGGTCTCTTCTCTCCCTTCCTACCATCCTTTCTGCTTGCCTGTCCCTCAACAGATAGAAGAGATAGTAAAATACTGATTCAATTAAAAATAGAAATCTTCGTTTTTTTAAAGAGCTGGGCTTGTGGTGAGAGGCCGAAGCAGGTTTTCAGGCATGTCTGGGGCAGGAAGGAGTATTTCCTTCTTCCTCCACAGCAGTTCACTCTTTCACAAGACATTGTCACTCATCCTGCAGTGCCGGCAGAATAGTGCTTTATTCTCTCTGGAATTCCTGTTTGTGACACGAATGTTCTTTTCCCACAGCAGTTGCTGCTCGTGAGAAGGAATTTGGTAAATGTACCATTAGGGCTGCAACTCTCCAAGTTCTTAATATTTTAATATTTACCAGAACTGTTAAGTCAAATAACTATTGAGTGATTGTAGACTGGATGGCATCCAACTGAGTTGTTGGACTAGAAAGGTCCCATGGAAATCCCCCAAACAAATCAGACTTTCTTGCTCTTCCCAAACTGATAGAAGAGCTCCATTGTGCCGGGCGTGGTGGCGCACGTCTTTAATCCCAGCACTTGGGAGGCAGACGCAGGCAGATTTCTGAGTTTGAGTCCAGCCTGGTCTACAGAGTGAGTTTCAGGACAGCCAGGGCTACACAGAGAAACCTTGTCTCAAAAAACAAAAAAACAAAAACAAAAAAACAAAAACAAAGAGAGAGAGAGAGAGAGAGAGAGAGAGAGAGAGAGAGAGAGAGAGAGAGATCAAGCTGGTGCCAACATAGAACCTTCATTCTGATGTTCTGGTGTCTTTGGTATGGGAAGGTACTCTGCAGGTTACCAAAGAGAAACATAAACACCAACCAGGCCACAAACCCTTTAATGTGCAATGCTGTCATGGCTGGAAAATATGCAAGGGCAATGGTGGGACAAAGCTTGTGCAAGTAACCAACTAAAGTCTGGTGGGGTTTAAGGCCTATACCTGACACTGCTTGGGTGACCAGAATCCTAAGACTAGATATAGCTCAGGGATATAAGGTAAAAACAAATACTACTGGTCAAAAAAACCAAAACCCAAAAAACAAAAAAACCCAAAACAAAACAAAACAAACTAACAATAAAATGACTCCTAATGATATTCTGCCAAACTTACAGATCAGTACTTTACTCAGCCATCATCAGAGAACCTTTCTCCTGCAGCAGATCTGAACAAATATGGAGATCAGACATTACACCCACAGCGAGACCTTGGAACACATCCTTAGATGGGATTTCTCCATCAACTTCTCCTCTCCAAACCCTTGGAATGGGAGACAGAAAGAGTGTAAAAGCCAGAGGGGATGGAGAACACGAGGAAACAAGGCCCTCTGAAGCAACCTGACTAAAGCTCGTGTGAACTCACAAAGACCGGGGCAGCAGGCACCGGGCTTGCATGCGTCTGCACCAAGTCCTTTGCATATATTATTGTTTCTACTTCAGTGTTTTTTATGAGCTCACAAAAGAGTGTGTAAAAGAGTGGGCCTCTGATTCTTGGGCTTTTTCTTGGGCTCTTCTCCTTCTTTTGGCTTGTCATGTCCAACTTCAGTAATCTGGGCTTTGTTCCATCTTAGCATAATTTACTTGGTTATATTTTGTTGCTATCTCTCAGGAGCCTGTTCTTTTCTAATGAGAGGCAGAGATGGAGTGGATGCTGATGGGATGACGGGAGGTGGGAGGGACTGGAAGGAGTATAGAGAGGGGAAACTAAAATCAGGATGTGATACATGAGACAAAAAAAAATCTTCAATAAAAGGGGGATAAAGTGTGATCTTAATATGATGTGGATTGTTTTCAACGTTTGTATGTTGGTCAACTCAGGAGGAGAATGGTACATGGACAGACGAGCATTCTTGCATAAAATGGCGCATACCCCACTGGCCATATGTAGCCAAATGGACTAGCTCAACCCTGATGAGATACAAGTCATTCAACCTTTATTATATACCCAGAAGGGGAGAACCAGAACTATTTCATGAACGCGTATGAAGTGTCAACACTTAATGCTGCTTGGATTGTTTTTTATATTGTTTTTATATTAATTTTTATATTTAGTGTGATAGCATCTGGGGAATCTGAGTCTTTCCTTTCGCTTTTCTTTCTTCCTGTGTGTTGGGATCAAATCCAGGGTCTTACACTTGCTAAATCAGTGCCCTATTGCTGAACCACACACTATGTCGCCCTTCTGTTTTTGTTTTTGTTTTTTTTTTTAAATAACATTTTTTTTTCTTCACTAAGACTAACGTCCCATTCAACATATATAATTGGTTAATAGACATTATCCTTGGTTTGTTGAAGCAGAAATGGGCAACATTCTTTCCTTCATTTGTACAAAATGTTCAGTCTATAACAACCCCTGAGCAGCTGCTCTCAAAGCAGGAATCTGACGGTATGGTATCCCTAGACTGAGGTCAGTGACATCCCTGTGTATGCAAAACCAAAGGAAGCCATCTTACCAGTCATCGCAACTCTGCAGAGCTCTATGGTGTTAGAACTATGTGTATTCTTTACGACAGTAGTAAGATTGAATATTGAATGTAATGAAAAAGTGTAAATGTTTTGTTAGTCAGAAAAGCACAGGGTTGGATATGTAGCTCAGTGGTAAAGTGTGAGCTTAGCAGTTGAACCCTGGGTTCAATCGCCAGAGGCCCTGTCCCCTCAGAAAAGAAAGGAAAAACAGAGAGAACAAGAGTCAGTTTGACTTGTTTATAAAATGCAGCTGGGAAAGTCCTGCTCTGGGAGAAAGCTGGAGCAGAAAGAGTGTATGGCGCTGCAATCCTTGCCCTGTCTGTCGGCACTTGGCAGCTACTGGCTGGTACTCTAATCTCATCTTTAAACTGCCACCCAGGTTGGGCTCCACGGCCTGCAATTACTGTGCTCATTCACCAAAGGCATTCTGCCACCTTCTCAGCACACCTCCTTTGGTGTGCTTAAATCCACCTTAAAGACAATAACAGCAAGCCCGACTGCACGCAAAGCAACTTATAGACATATATAATCCTACTCTGTCCTATAGTCTCTGAATAGCAATTATTTTTCCAATGTTTAAAAGAAGACATTTTTCTTTAACCTTAATTTTATGCACAGTTTTCTTGTTTGTTTATTTTTGTTTTGTTTTGTTTTGTTTTTTCTTGGAGTCATGATTAAAGAATAATTGGGATTTCTGTCAGGTGTGGTGACCCATGACTGTAATCCCAGCACTTGGGAGGCAGAGGTAGGTGGGTCTCTGAGTTTAAGACCAGCCTGGTCTACATAGTTAGTTCTAGGACAGCTAGGGTTATATAGAGATTGCCTGTCTGAAGGAAGGAAGGAAGAAGGAAGGAAGGAAGGAAGGAAGGAAGGAAGGAAGGAAGGAAGGAAGGAAGGAAGGAGGGAGGGAGGGAGGGAGGGAAGGGGAGGGGAAAAGGACAGAATTAGGTTAAAGTCAGATGGGAACTTGATCAAGCCATTCAACTTTTGTGACAGTTTCCTTGCTTTTAAATAAGGGTTGCCAGAAATCAAATGAAAACACGTGGAGAACATAAGACAATAGCCATAAATGTTAACAGTTATGTGGTCACATTTATCCCAGTCCATTTTAGGCATAGTGGACAGAGACATGGGAGACAGGAACATGCTCAGCTCCTGCAAGGTAGGTGCTACAATTACTAATTCTTATGAAGAAGAGCCTTTAACACCTAACCAATGCCTGAAATACCAAACAATGATAAATAGTAAGATAATTAAGTGAAAATAACCCATTTTGCCAGTGCCAAAAATTGCTGTACTCTGATTATGGACTATTCCATGAATATGCCCTGAGACTGGTGAGATGGCTCAGTAGGGAAGAACACTTGCCTCCTGGCCTGATGACATGAGTTCAGTCCCTGAGTATCACATGTAGAAAGAGCTGACACCTGCAAGTTGGCCTCTCACCCATACACATCCATACACACCCATACATTTACACACACACACACACACACACACACACACACACACACACACACCAAATATGTGTAAATAAAAATCAGTAGTACCCCCAGAGCTCGTATCTCTAGCTGCATACATAGCAGAAGATGGCCTAGTCAGCCATCATTGGGAAGAGAGGCCCCTTGGTCTTGCAAACTTTATATGCCCCAGTACAGGGGAAAGCCAGGGCCAAGAAGTGGGAGTGGGTGGGTAGGGGAGCAGGGCAAGGGGAGGGTATAGGGAACTTTTGGGATAGCATTTGAAATGTAAATAAAGAAAATATCTAATTTAAAAAAAAACAAAAAACAGTGTTTGGGTCCTGGGTTGGATAGATTTTGCTTTCTTGTTCTACTTGGGCAACTCTTAGGGAGGTCACCTTTCCTGAAGCGGAGGCTAGCTCAGTGAGGGACATGCCCAGTTCCATGATGGTGGTAGCTTAGAAGCCAGGAAGATGTGGCAGACGTACTGTTCAGTGGTCAGGACCCTACCTTCTTTCCTGTCCATCCTTCATGTGAAGGCTGGCTTCTCTCGTCCCAGTGCAGGAGAAGACAGTACAGTGTCTTAGGGACCTGATGCCTTTATTAACAGTACCATGTGATGCTGAGTACAGGTAGTGGTAATTTATCTTTCAATTATGTGGGTGGTTCAAAGAATATTGCTTCATGTATGACCTTCAGTGGCAAGAAAGGAAATCCTTTTTCCCCAAGTCCCAGAAGCAGCTACCCTTCTGCATCCAGAGCTAACACAAGAGGAAGAATCACAGGAGGAGATGAACAAACTGGCTTCGAGGTGTCAGACTTCCCCATCACAGTATGCTTACTGTGTCTCCATAGCAAAAGCAGCAGGAAGGTGCTGGGTCCACTAGGCTCAACACAGAGGTTGCTCACTTATTAAATTCAATCAATGCTTAGCACCAAATTCAGGATCCTGGTTCCCACAAAGGACACAGGGCTCCCCGGCCTCAAATTTGATTGCAAATCCAGGTCAATTATCTAAACTTCTGTGCCTGGGAGAAGGGATAGATGAATATTGCTTATTTATTCTTTTCCAGAAAACACAGACATAACAAAATCCATTCAAAGCGCTTGCTTTGTTACTGGGACGTTAACAGCTTTACCTCTCTAATAATAAGTTAGTTTCCTTGCTCTAGGCTAGCTTTATACCGGCACTTATTGGTGTCCCCTTCTGACCGAGGTTTGTCTCATGTATTCTTGCTAGGGGCAATGTCCCGAGTGTTAATGTAACCGTGGAAATAGAGTGAGAGATGTATTATTAGAAGCTTCAATCTCTCCACCTCCATCTCCCTCATACTGCTAATGGGTGACAAGAAAGGGAAGCCAGGAAGTGCATTTTTCACACTGAAGTGTGTTTATTGCACCAATGACATTAGTGGATTTTTTTTTTTTAAACACCCCATTGTGCACCAGCAAGTTCAACAATCCTTGATGCCCTTCTCCACAGGCTGGGGGGGGGGATGCTACTGGGAGGGATTTCAGAGACAACCAGAGGGGCAGCTGGAATAAACACTTTATAATTCTCTCCCAGCTATAGCTTCTATTGTTCTCATCTGCACCAAATTTAATAGAAAAGGCGAAGCGTGTGCCCTTTGGCAGTTAATAATTTAGCTATGGAAGCACAGCCGAGGCTAGCATCTTTAACCGTCTACAAAACAATTAAAATAATACTCGGCAGCTTATTATCTTGGCTTGTCTAAACTAGATGAAGGAAATAAACAAGAGGGTTGATTCAGGGCTAAAGAATTCAGAAAAAAACTTTAGGGGAGGAGTGTTACAAAGAAGAGCCTAAAGCACAAAGAACTGTTACAAAGAAGTGTTACAGAGAAGAGCCTAAAGCACGAAGAACTGTTAATTGAGTTTTGCTTGAACAGGACAGAGGCTTGGTCCCTTAAGGTCCTGAACTGGTTTGGGATATTACATGCAAAACCTCTCTCTCTCTCTCTCTCTCTCTCTCTCTCTCTCTCTCTCTCTCTCTCTCTTCTCCCCCCCCCCATGGCTTAGGTATTGGGTAAGCCTTGGTGTCATTCTTTTAGCTACCTTGGACGGGAGGGTGTGGATAGGGATGTGGCTCACCCAGACTTGCTCACTGTGAAGAGAAGCATGCCACACAACCACACAAGCACTGGCTGGCACGCCCAGAGGACCTGCCCTACTTCTTGGCTGAAACTCAGCCTAATCCTCATGGCAACTGCCAGGGAGGAAAATATGTAAATAGAAATTTACAACTGATTCCAAGTCCAGCTTTATAGCAAAAAAAAAAAAAAAAAAAAAAAAAAAAAAAAAAAAAAAAAAAAGCAATTATCCTTTATTCCTGAAAGGTTATTTTTTTTTTTCCTCATTTGCCTTCCTAATGGGGTGGATTATCACTTAAGTATATAATAATGTAATGCTAACCCACTTTACATTTCCAACAGTAGCCGTGTATGGCATCTTGTGTATACCCTACTGTTTATGATTCAGTAGCATTTGTTTATAATTTTTATATCTCAGTTGAAAAGTAGAGTTGCTTTGTCAGCTTAGTCCCTCACTGCATCCTTGGGGAGACTGAGTTTTTTCCCTTTTCTTTTCTCTTTCCTTTCCTTTTCTTTTTTCTTTTCTTTTCTTTTCTTTTCTTTTCTTTTCTTTTCTTTTCTTTCCTTTCCTTTCCTTTCCTTTCCTTTCCTTTCCTTTCCTCTTTCTTCCTCCTTTCTCCTCTCCTCTTCCTCTTCTTCCTCCTCCTCCTCCTCTTCCTCCTCCTCCTCCTTCTTTTTCTTCTTCTTGTTCTTTCTTCTTCTTCTTCTTCTTCTTCTTCTTCTTCTTCTTCTTCTTCTTCTTCTTCTTCTTCTTCTTCTTCTTTTCTTCTCTCTCTCTCTCTTTCCTGAGACAGGGTCTCACTATGGAGTTCTAGTTTGTTCTGAAACTTATTATGTAGACCAGGCTGGCCTCAAACTCAACAGAGATCCTCTGCATCTGCCTCCAAGTGCTGGGATTAAAGGCGTGCACCCCCGTGGAGTTTTGGTATTAAGATGTGTATGAGTCTGCATAAAAGTGCAATTACTTGTACATTAGGCCTTAGGTAGATTTTAGGATTGAAGCTGTCTGGACCTAGTGTTTCCTTGTGGGACAATTTTTTTTTTTGAAAAAATTGCTATTACAATTTCATTTGTTGTTATAGACTCCCCCAGATTTTATATTCTTTAATGAATCACTTTTATACTATTTTTTTTATAAACATGCCTGTCTCTTCTAACATTTTAACAATGTTTTTAGAAAACTACTCCCAGTATTTCCTTTGTGGTTCATGACTGTGGCGCACACAGCGGCACCTCCTCTACCCTCCTGACACTGGCTAGGAAAACCCCTCTCCTGGCCCCATGGCTTGCTTACAGCACTGTACACTTGACTAGCTGGCATACAGCTGACTCAGTTATACATATGTGAAGTGGGAGTGTTGATGTCCCACTCTATGTCTGTGATATCATGTGGCACATGACCTATGGCTAACCCAGTATACATCCAACCAAAAGTTGGATTAAACAGACATTTTTAACACCAATGTCCAGGAGCCATGCTGTCCTGGTATGAAGTACAGCTGCCATGTGAGCCCTGTTTTCTCCCCAGAGCTTCCACCTGGAGTATATTCCTGGACTATATTCTGTAATGGATTGCCCGTTCATCAGCAATACATTTCCATTCAGCTATCAACCCTGGCCTTCTAATGTTTATCCTCCACCCCACCCCCACCTGCCTTTAACAGTGCTTTGTGCTAGGCAGCATAGTATACAACTACAATATCAGCTGCCTGGGAAACTGACGCAATGGGATTCAGGAGTCAAAGAATAGCCTAAGTAATTAGACTGTTTTTTTCTCCCAAAATAACAAGGAAATTGTGTCTTTTCTTCTTTAGCTTTAGTATTTTTCCCAGAGAGTATTTTTATCAAATTCTTAAGAAACCAACTTTACTTGGTTTTATGCATGATTTAATTTATTTTTCTTATCTTTATGATATGTTTTCTACCATTTTGTGTTTATTTTGCCATCAACTTTTTTCTTTTTTCTTTTTTTTTCTTTTTTGTTTTTTTGGAATGGACGCTTAACACTTCCTTTTGCAGATAATTCTGAGCCATTATATGGGAGCTGGGAGGCAAACCCAGGACCTCTGCAAGACAGTGAATGTTCTTAAGCAGTTAGCGATCTTTACAGTCCTCTGTTATTTGGGATTTAAAATGGAGGACACAGGTATTTTTAGAGTAATACACTGTGAGGATAAAAGTTACTTAACATAAAAATAACCTACACAATTACTTAATGAAAACAAATCTCTTATTCTCCTTTTTGCAGTTCACAGTTGCATATTGTGGGCCATCTGTGTGACCATGAATTTAGAACTACCCAATGGGTTCTGTCCTGGCATCCCTCAGGAGACTCTATTTCAGTAGGGAGAGGTAGGTCCCACAAGTCCCATCACAGCCCATGATGGGTCATTGACAAGGCCAGTTTGTTCAGGCCTATTACAGACAGTCACAGCTACTGTGGGATCGCAAATGTATTAGCTGTATCTTGTCCAGAAGACAAAATTGTATAGTCTTTCAACTCTTACAGGCTGTCTACTCCTCTTCTGAGATGATCCCTGAGCCTTAGAGGGTGATAATAAGTGTCTCATTTATACCTGAGCACTCAACAGTCACTTGCTCTCACTTACCTTGAACATGTATGCATGTTTTCACTGCCATTCATTGGAAAGAGAAGCTTATCTGATTAAGGCTGAGACCATCATTTTTATTAATGGGTGTGAACATAACGATTTAGAAGGTAGTTAGGTAACGTAACAACTTAGTTGGACAGTAGTAAGTTCCCCAGCTAGAGCCTAAGACCCCTTTAACCAGGGGATTTTGGTTGGGTTTACATTACCAGGGTGAATTCCCTCTTGTGGGGCAGGCCTTATGTCCAATCAGGCAGCAGAAAGTTACCCCTATAATGTCTTGTAATTATTACAACAATGGGAACATCTTACTTGGTAGCTTGTTTTAGTTAATAAGTTGCTCAGCTAGGGAAGACCATTGATAGCTTTTATAGCCAAGCTGCACACGTGGCATCTTTCAGCTTATGAAAATGAGGGAGCTGGGAGAAAACTTCCAACTCAGCTTCAGTTTGATGTATCCAAAGTACTGTTATCTGTAAGCAATTGAGTCATACCATCTAGTGTAATAGGCAACCAAGAACAATGGCTATAGCCTGTATTGTTTTGGAGCTTTTGGGGTCTCCCTGGCCAACAAGTCATAGGCAGGGACATCTCATACTTGACACTGAGATTTTAATTTTAAAACATAGCATCTGAGATAAGAATTATCCAAACAAGCCAGGCGTGGTGGTGCACGCCTTTAATTCCAGCACTCGGGAGGCAGAGGCAGGCG
>NC_034604.1:39555755-39578770 GCF_900095145.1 Mus pahari
AAAAAAAAAAAAAATTATCCAAACAATGCACAGTACCTCTCTTCAAATTCTTTTATTTATTAATCAATCTATTTTGAGTGTGTGTGTGTGTGTGTGTGTGTGTGTGTGTGTGTGTGCATGTGCACACATGCCACAGTGCACACATGGACATCGGAGGGATAACTTGTAGTAGATGAAGTCTCTTTTTCTACCATGTGAATTCTGGAAATTAAACTGATGTTATCAGGATGGTTGGCAAGAGGCTTTACCCACTGAGCAGTAGTTTGTCCCCAACTGTGTTAGGTAGTTTTTTTGTTTGTTTGTTTGTTTGTTTGTTTTGTCAACTCAACATAAGTTAGATTCATCTGAAAGAAATGAACCTCAACTGAGAAAATGTCTCCATAAGATCAGGGCTATCAGCAAGCCTGTAGGGTATATTCTTAATTACTGATTGATGAAAAAGAGCCCAGCCCATTGTGGGTGGGGCTATTCCTGGGCTGGTGGTCCTGGGTTCTATAAGGAATCAGGCTGAACAAGCCCTAGGAGCAAGCCAGTAAGCAGCACCCCTCCATGGCCTCTGCATCAGCTTCTGCCTCCAGGTTGTGCCTTGTTTGAGTTCCTATCCTGAGCTCCTTCAGTGGCGGACAGTGATGGAAGTGTAAGCTGAATAAATCTTTCCCCCTCGCTTTTGCCTTGGTGTTTCATTGCAGCAATAGGAACCTTTACTAAGACATCGACTTGACAATTATATTTTTTAATAGAGGTCATCAAATCATCTGTTTCTACATAGCTTTCCTACACATCCTTGGTTTTGGGTAATGCCCCCTGCGAGCTTGCCTGTGCCTGCCGCTGTTTAACCCTTTCTTCTAACATTCTCCCCACTCCACTCACATGTGATTTACCATGGCCTCCCTAAGGCCTCTTCTTCCCCATTCAACCCAACATGATCCTTTCTTGTTCTCTGGCCTCTATGAAGACTCAGCTTAAGCACAGAAATCAAACAATAAGCATTTTGTCTTTTGGGGCCTGGCTATCTCACTCACTGTAATACTTCAGAATTACTCCCATCTTTGCAAAACTTCATTCTCTTTAAGCGCTCAATCCACACATTAGTTGAAAGTCCTCTGAACTGATTCTATTTCTTAACTATTACGAATACAACAGCAATAGGCATGGATGTGCAGGAATCTCTACTGTGGGATACAGAGGCTTCAGACTTCACTAGCTTCCAGAAGAGTAAGAAATAAATGTCAATCATTCATAAGCTATACAAGCTGTGGTATTTTTATATCAGCCCAGACCAAAACAAAGTAAAATATAAACAAAATAAAAACAATAAAACAAAAATGGAATGTGCTTGAAATCTACAAATATTTTTTAATGTTTCTTATTTTGTTAACTAAAGCAACTCTCTAGGAGTCTTAGGTAGCATTTCTACAAACAAAGTTCTACATAAAAATTCATCACACACACACACACACACACACACACACACACACAAGTATTTTTAAAGCCCTCAGTTCTAACGTTTTGTTCTTACAGCAGAAAACATGGGGAGAATGGTGTGGCAGGAGGAAGATTTCTATATTAGGAGCCCAAGTGCTATTCTTGCTCTTTTCCTGCCCCTGCCTCCAACAGCTATGACCTAAGAAAACAGGTTCTGTCCTCTACACTATACACAGGCTGAAACCCAAAGATGTTTCACAGAACCTCTGAAATGTACTTTAGTAATCAAGGCAAAGATTTATCAAGATCTGAAGTCATAGACATCAAAGATGGCCCTATAAACACCAAGAGAGAAACCTGTCATGCTAATTTTTGCATGAAAAAAAAAAGGTTTAGAACTAATGCATATGAATCTGAGAGGAGACCTTAGTGCACATGCAAGGTATAAGATTCAATGACATTTAACTAACTACAAGTAAAAGATGTTTTTCTTGTATGCAGCAAACAAAAGTGGATCGACTGGAAGCTGTACAAAAT
Source organism: Mus pahari (assembly GCF_900095145.1). Lineage (NCBI taxonomy): Eukaryota > Metazoa > Chordata > Mammalia > Rodentia > Muridae > Mus > Mus pahari. The sequence goes on from NC_034604.1 coordinate 39,557,718, forward strand.
TCTTCCAAAACAGCTATGTAAATTGCACTGACTTAAACAGTCACTTACTTTCATCTGTACTCTCCAAAGGATCTGCAGTCCTCTTTTGGGAGATAAGAAAGAAGCAAAATAAAACCTTCCTGAGGCTTAGCGATTATACGGTGATTGGCAGATTCTCCAGAAGGAACAATGGACAATGGACCAGTCTAGCCAAAGCAAACAGTTTCTGTGAGCAGATCTAGCCTTTATCTCAGCCAGCAATCACTTCTCTTCCATGAAAAGCATCTAACATTATGCCAAGTTGTATCACTGCCACTGAAATTGGAGTGGCTCCAGCAACCCATAAAAAACAGTGACACTTAATAATGAATTGCTTCAGTTAAATCACGATGGGGAGAGAAAAGAGGTGAAGAATTTTGCTGTGTTCCTTGTGGTTCAAAAGATCTCATCAACACAGCTAATCACTGGTGGTGCCCTTCGTGCCAGATCCACACCTGAGATAAACACACCTGGGTTCTCAGGAACTTTTCCTCTTCTGCTAAGACAAAGGCCATTAGGAAACAGCTTTAAAAACAAAAAAAAAAAAAAAAAAAAAAAGGATCAAAAGGCAAGCAAGCAGCAAGCAATGAGAAACAGGCTGGAGAAAGGAAGAATGAGACAAGTTGTGGTACCGGTTTGTACTGCTTGACACATCATTTTAAAAGAATTTAGACGGCTACAGACAACATTAAATCATACAGGAAAGTAACCTACTAGACATTTGTAAAATATTCACCATCTCAAAGAATAGTTGAGACTCCAACGACCTCATGGTGCTTTCTCAGAAGTTTAAAAAAAAAGAGAGAGATCTATTTTTTCCGTCATATATATTGCCCTATAATTTCCCCTGTTCTGCAGTGAACACAACATGTAGAGATATCCAGTATACCACCAATGAAATAGGATGTCATAAATACAGAATCTAAAACTCACACTAGGAAAAGCTACTTAGAAATGACTAACTGGACTTTGAATACATTGAAGACAAGCTTTTCATTAATTCTGATTCGTAGCATACGCTTGGCTCTTGATTATTCTTATTTAGCTGAGGTTAACGTTACCTACTAGCTTTGCATTCACTGGATGATTCGCACGTATATTTTAGTATGTCAATCCTAGTACCAGAGAACCCACAGTGCCTCGGATAGTCAACGAGACTAAGTTAGTGGGCCAGGATCGGGAAGGTGTCAGAGTTTCTGCTTCTTTTCACAAGATCCCTTAGTCTCTCTTCATGACATGACTTAAATTAATTCTAAATACATTTCCCAGTCTAGTGCTCCTTTTTTTCTCTCAGTCTGAAAATAAAAAATATCTGGTTTTAATGGATGCTGCTGATCTCGCACGTTACAAAAACCTTAAGAATACTTATTGAGGCTATTATCATTAGACCTTTAATAATACTCATAATTTGAAAGCAAGGTTTGCCACTCATAAACTACCTCTGGTTAATCTCGATTCTCCTGAATTAATGCATTTGCACTTCAGAATTGCTTCCCTGTGTATGTTGAGTTGTGGCACACACACACATACACAAACACCCACTGATATTACTCATGTGAGTTAAAAGTACTGCAACAGCAAAAACAAAATAAAACAAAACAAAAAACACCTTTTCTAGAATCTTAGCAGTGTTGGGGCAGCCTAAAGTTCTTTCTCCTTCTTGACTCCGATGGGTTTTTAAAGTCATTGCCTGACACGAAAGCAATGGTGAGCTCTAACATCAAGATCCCTAAAAGGCTGGGAGCGATGCCAAAGCAGAAGAGACACAAGCTTGGAGGTTCATGCTTTACGGGGATCCCTTCAGCACAGTGCATCTTAATCTTTTCCACTAAAGCCCACCAAAGGCAGAAGAGAGTCATGAAGTCTGGGAGATAAACACAGTCACCTCCCAGCTAGATATTTCTTTTGAAGTCTCATACTTTATCTTGAAAATTCACTTGCATTTTCAGTTCTCCCTATATGTCAGCATTTGCTTTAATCCATTTTTGCAAGCAAGATACCAAGTGTGTGCAATTTCCAACAAAATCATCAGTTAACTCAATGCTTGAGAAAATGAACATTTTCATCTTGGGGCTTTTAGAATTCTTCATCCTTACCCACTGCCAGCAGCTACTAGATGGCCACAGGCTTTAGTATGAGGGAAAGAAACTAAATTTGATGATTGGTTACATTTTTCTAGTAAATTCTTTAGAGTCATTGCTGCTACCTGGGGACATCCCTTCATCTCTACATCCTTAAGTTTCATTGCAGTTTCTTCCTGAATATTCACGTTGGTTTCATGTCTTCCTATGGTTTTCATTGTGTATAGCAATGGTTCTTCCTTTTTTTTTTTTCTTTTTTAGCACATTTTCTTGACATCACCCATTTTCCACTTGATGACTTTTAATGCTCTATAAGTTGTAGTCATAGTTTTTGTCTTGATTCCTACTAATTTCACAAACTTCTAAAGCGTAATTCTCATGCATATCACATTTACTGCCCCATGACAAGCCACTATAAAACTCAGTGACCTAAAAGAACAATTAATTGTCCTAGAGTAGGAGCTAAGAGTCTCTACATCTCTACAGCTCAGGCAACAGGAAGAGAAAAAGCCACTGGACCTGCCTGCCTTGAGCACTTGAAACTCCAAAGCTCAGGGCCTGCAACAAGGCCATACCTCATAATTCTGCTCAAGTAGTACCAGTCCCTGATGACCATGCATTCCTAGGGGTCCATTTCTATTCAAACTACCACAGTTGCCATCCCTAAGACTAGGTATTGGCACTATCAATCTTGCTTACTGATAGTCTCATTTATTGATTACTTAGTCACTGTTCACTTATCATGTGCAAGGATCTTTGCTATTTGCTAGGAATTCATAATCTACTAGAGAAGATAAAAATAGAAATGAATAATAAAACACCACAGGAATCAAGATTACAATGCATGCCCAGGATAGAACAAAAGTACACAAACCCCTAAGATGTCCACTTGTTCAGTAGAAAACTTAGTACTTTGGTTGTATGACATGCAAAACAGGTAACTTCCAGTTCCCAACTACATATGCATATACATCAGCACTATCCATCTTTATTATATTCTTTTGAGGATTGGGGGAACACATATACAAAGAGGAGAAGGGAGCAAGATTTACATTACAGACCAGATATTAGTTCTGCCTGCTCAGCACCCATTCTCCATCAAGTAGTATCAGGACCTTGACTTCCAGGGCCTTCTCTGCTACTCTCAGTCCATATGATAACAGGGCATCACCCCACCAAAGATCGGCAGATTGATCATATGGTCGAAAGCCTGGCCAATCACTTTACTGTATTCTTCTGGCTAGAACAAAAAAAAATTTAAGTATATACGTAGACCTAATTTCCTGTACTATTATGATAATGGTTTAGAACTAAAAATTTTTATGTTATTCCACAATGAGTATAAGCTTGGACCATAATAAGGAGCCCAAGAAGAAAGCCAATTCTGAAGAAAGAGGCTGAGTCACCAGTGTGAAAAGTGGATGGTACATGAGACCCTGGATGTAGCCCTGTGGGGGTCCAGTTGCCCGCCATCTCTGCTAATTGTTAATTGCTCACTTGGTGCTCAAAGGGAATGTAAATCACTTTTATTTGTAGCCAGAGTTTTACATTCTAGGCCAATCCAATTAGAATGAAAAAAAAATGCCTTCTTCTTATAATTAAGCTGTTTTAAGAATTAGAAAATAATGCACACAGAAAAAGATGTAGAATGAGTGGCACTCATCTGGAAACCTGTGTCAGGACTAGATGGATATTTGTGGCGGTGGGTGATGGGTGACTCAGGCTATCAACTTGAATACATCTGGAATCAACTAAAACCCAAGCACCTGGGCACGCCTATTACATATTTTCTTCTTTGGATCCTTCTAGATGGGAAGACTCAACCTAAATCTGGAAATGACAATTCAGTGACACCTATAGTTAACTAAAGACTCCTCAGGTAGTATGGAGACCAATGAAAGTCAATAGTTAAAAATATTTGAAGGGCTTATTGTGGGGATCAAGGAATTTAGTGACTCTGTATATAAAAATTATGACAATTTGTGTAAAAAATTAAGGAAAATGACAAGCTAGTTGGTTGTTTCTAGAAGATCTGGATAAAAGGAAAATTATGAAGGGGGGTAACCCAGACCCAAATGGGCATGCATGGTATGTACTCACTGATACGTGGATATTAGACAAAAAGTGCAGAATACCCTTGATATAGCTTACAGACCATAAGAAGCTTAGCAACTAGGAAGGGACAAGTGTAGATGCTTCAGTACCACTTAGAAGGGGAACAAAATAATCACTGGAGGCAGAAAGAGGGAGGGATCTGGGAAGGAGAGGAGAGTGGGGATAGGGGACAGTTGGGGGGGGGGAGACAAGATTGAAGCCCAGAAGGCCAGAAAAATAAATGGAAATAAGCAACTTTGGGGGATGGGGAGGGCACAGGGTGTGTGTGTGGGGAAATCTCTAGAAAGTCCCAGAGACCTGGGATGTGAGAGGCTCCCAGGACTCAATGGGGATGCGTTGTGGATGGCCCTGGTGATGCCTGTATTTTTATGTTAATTGCTCTTTCCCAGGAGGGGCTATCTGGAACAAGGAATGAGTCACATACTCAGGTGACTTCTTGTAAATTTTCCCCCAACGAATAAAGGGACCAATCACTGGGTGAGCAGGCTGGACTTAACAGGTTGGATACATTAAGAGAGGAAGCAGGAGAGAGTTAGGGGCTTTTTGGATGGGGATATCAAGAGGGCAAGATGTAGCTACTAACATCTCCCAGCTTAAATGGTGAATCCGCCAGGATTCGCCACTGGAGGATTTAAAATTAATATGGCTTAAAGATTAGGATTCTAGTTGTTGCACCCTGCAATTGAGTTACCATTGTTTCCAAACTAAGTTTGTGTGGAGTTTTCCTTCACGTGGTGGTTCGACTGGGTTCAAGAGAGAAAGGTACGGTGCACCACAAAGGCCATGGGGGTTTTGAAGCATGGGGCTGACATGGTAGCAACCCACCAGTGAAAACTTAGATTTTTGAGCTCTGAGACAGAGAGTCTCCACGAGATAAGAACTGGTGGGCAAGACCCCAGGGGCTGAGAGTAGTTGGGTATAGCATGGGAACTTGCCATTCTTTAAAAATATATCTCGAAATAGGGATGACCTTAGTGGAAATGCCCAACAGTGGGGAGATGGAACCTGAAGAGAACATCTCCAGTAGATAGACAGGGCCCTCACTTGAGGGATGGGGCTGCCCATCCCTTCTCAAAATGTTTGACCTAGAATTCTTCATGTCTCAAGGAAATGCAGAGACAAAGATGGAGCAGAGAGTGAAGGAAAGGCCAGCCAGAGACTGCCCAACTTGGGATCCATCCCATGTGCAGGCACCAAACCCTGACACTATTACTGATGCCATGTTGTGCTGGCAGACAAAAGCCTGGCATGGCTGTCCTCTGAGAGGCTCTGCCAGCAGCTCACTGAGACAGATGTAACCAACCACTGGACTGAGGTTGGGACCCCTATGGAAGAGTTATGGAAGGATTGATGGAACTGAAGGGGATGGCAACCCCCTAGGCAGAACAACAGTATCAACTAACCTGGACCCCTCAGAGCTTCCAGAGACTAAGCCACTAACCAAAGAGCATACATGAGCTGGTCCATGGTCCCAGCACATACATAGCAGAGAACTGGCTTGTCTGGCCTCAGAGGGAGAAGATGCACCCAATCTTGTGGAAGCTTGACGTCCCAGGGAAGGGAGATGCTGGCAGGGGTGAGGGGCATGGGTGGGAGGGTGGGGGAGCACCTTCTCAGAATCGAAGGGGAGATGGGGTGAAGAACTTTAGGACAGGGGACAGGGAAGGAGGGCAACATTTGGAATGTAAATAAATAAAATAATTTAATAAAAATAAAAGTAAAACACTAAAAAAAGAAAGAAAGAAAGAAAGAAAGAAAGAAAGAAAGAAAGAAAGAAAGAAAGAAAGAAAGAAAGAAAGAAAGAAAAAGAAAAAGAAAAAGAAAAAGAAAAAGAAAAAGAAAAAGAAAAAACTAAGTGGCTCCATCCTCACATCAAGTCTAACGGTTTTTAAATGTATGAGGTTCTTCTCTCCAGCATCCATAGAGCTCAGGTTGTGGAAAACCAAACTCATGCTTGTAAGATTGGCTGACCCTTAGCAAAAATTCAAGTTGAAGCTACAGAGAGTGTTAGTGGCTAAAGTAAAAGTACCGGTTGGTAGGAAGTAGGTTCTGTAACTTAAGAAGCAGATGTGTGAAAGGACACTGAAGCCGAGGACTCAGAACCTTCATATTCTGAAGGTTTATCTTACCCGAGGACTTACTCTCCATGCTTATGAGAGGATGCACCCCCCCCCACTCCCACCCCCTGCAATATTGCCCTCTCCACCTTTGCCTGAGAGAATTAATCCTTCATTGTCTGTCAAACCAGCAGTGACCTACTCTGAAGGAGATGTCAGGTAGAACAATATTTATGTCCTCCAGGGCATAACCAGACTTAAGGCTGAGCAGGTTCCTAGAAAGGAGATAGAGAGCATAGTTTACAAGGAGGTGTGCTGTGACACTAAAGAGCTTAATGAATTGGCTAATTCATTCAAGCAGAAATTTGGGGAATCTGTGGTGATAGATTTTTTTTTTTAAGAGTCTGAGATGATGGTAGAAGGAATATAAAATTGGATCAAGTAGAGTTTATTGATACTGGTGTAATAATAAAAGATTTATTTAGATTATTTAGGGTTAATATGGATACTCACGCTTACAAATGTAATAAAAGTTTGTTTGGTTAGCTGAAACATTTGCCATAAGACTGCCTGCTGAAAAGGAGCTGGAGATGCCTGATAACTCTTAGCTTGACATTGATTTAGGGATCTTATGGTTCAGGGAGACTGCAGTGCTGAAGTGGGTACAACGTGCTGTTGGGATACCATTTATACACTGTGTGCAGCTTGTCTCTGTATATTCAATTGTTGATTGCCAAAGTGGCAGAGAGCTAAATACTGGCAGGACCTTGGAATTGTTCCTATGGCCCATCATCGGCCACATATTTCATAAACATTCATCCTTCCTTACTTGCTGATTAGATCTAAAGAGCTGACAGCCAATAGCTGAGCAGGAAATGAAAGGCAGACCTCGGAACAGAGAGAGAGAGTCTGCAAGGTGAAATCAGGCAGGAGATTTGGAAACTGGACATAGAAAGGAACAGACATACCAGGGCTGAAAGAGAGGCAAAGAACTAGCCATGTGGCAGGACAGAATACTAGAATAGTCTGGATAATTTAGATGAGCTTAGCTGAGAGTCTGCCCAGCTATATGCCTAAGCTTTCAGCAATATTAATAAGTCTCTGTGACATTATTTAACCGCCAGCAGATACCAGAAAGTCCTGCAATACTGTGCAAAACCAAATCCTTCATAATAGAATGGCCCTGAAGACATACCCTTCACTAATGCTATAAGGCACACAATGGTGTGAGGGGTATTAGCAGTTTGAACACTTTTTGTCATTCTTCCCTTGGGCTAGATCTTAGAGTTGGAGATGCCGCTGCTCAGTTGGATATATTAAATACAAATGGGTTTAACTGGGCCTCCAAAGTAGCAGGGGCCGGTGGGTAGCAGCAGAGGTGAGTAGGCCAGAGCAAGGCAAGGGTAGTTAGCATTATAGACTGCACAGGTAAAGGACTTTTTACAGTGGCATTGCTAGTGTGGCTCTTTGGTATTTGTTAATCACTCATGATATTTTCAGGAATGAAATAGATAAAGAAGCCTGCTAAGTTTCTGTTTGACCTCTGTAAGCAGAAAAATTCACAAATTTTTAAAAGGCTCCATTGAATTGTAGTGATAAGAATCCTAGCCTGTGAATTGATGTCCAGACTTGAGCCGGTTTGCAGATTCCGAACCCCTTAAAAGAAGGGGTTTCTCCACATGAAACTCAAGAAGAACGAAGACCAAAGTGTGAACACTTCACCCCTTCTTAGAATTGGGAACAAAATACCCATTGAAGGGGTTACAGAGACAAAGTTTGGAGCTGAGATGAAAGGATGGAGCATCCAGAGACTGCCCCACCCGGGGATCCATCCCATAATCAGCTACCAAACGCAGACGCTATTGCATACACCAGCAAGATTTTGCTGAAAGGACCCTGATATAGCTGTCTCTTGTGAGGCTATGCCAGTGCCTGGCAAACACAGAAGTGGATGCTCACAGTCAGCTATTGGATGGAACACAGGGCCCCCAATGGAGGAGCTAGAGAAAGTACCCAAGGAGCTGAAGGGGTCTGCAACCCTGTAGGTGGAACAACAATATGAACTAACCAGTAACCCCAGAGCTCGTGTCTCTAGCTGCATATGTAGCAGAAGATGGCCTAGTCGGCCATCATTGGGAAGAGAGGCCCCTTGGTCTTGCAAGCTTTATATGCCCAAGTACAGGGGAACACCAGGGCCAAGAAATGGGAGTGGGTGGGTAGGGGAGCAGGGGGGAGAGGGTATAGGGGACTTTTGGAATAGCATTTGAAATGTAAATGAAGAAAATACCTAATAAAAAATTGGGGAAAAAAAGGAAGGGGATTCTCTGAGAGACCTTACTAAAACACTGAAGATTTTTACTTTCAGCTTTTCTTCCATCCTTCCCCAGAAGGTTCTACAGCCTTTAGCTGTGTACTGAGGAGAAGCAAATCCAAGCAGTATACTCAGCTCTTTTCTTAGAGCAGCCTAGTTGCTTTGCTGCTGAATGAATGGGGTTGAGCTAACCTGAGTTGCCTTCCTATCTCTCTTCAAGAACCTGGGGGTCATGCACTTGGAATTTCTTAGAGTGGCCAGACAATAATGCTCACTCTAATGTGTATCCTGGTTGTCTAAAGCATAATGTTAAAATGACTTGGAACTGGGGATGGTGAGGCACCCTTATTACACCAGCACTCGCAGGCAAAAGTAGGCGAGACACACTTATTACACCAACACTCGAAGGCAAAAGTAGGAGGATCAAAAGTTTATTCTCAGTTACCTGGTGAGCTCAGAGATAGCTTGAGCTACATGAGGCACCAGTCCTAAAACTGAAGTTACTAGGGACCCCAAGAATCATCTCTTTCAACAGACAACTTCTCAATGTTCTTTATACTTGCTTGGCTTAGAGCCTGTTCCTTCCTCTAGAGAGGAAAAGCTTAATATTAACTTGGCAGTACAGTGATAATTGTTATTGGAACTCTCACTTATTGAAAGCCTACTATGAGCAAGCACTGCATAGGTGCTTTACAGGTGGTAACTTACTAAATCTTCCCAACCATACTATAAAATACAAGTTTATACTCTAACTCTAGCCTTAAGGAAGGAAAACGAAAAGCGGAATTATTAGGCACCTACCCTGAGTCACATAGGAACTCAGTGGTGACCTGGTATCTTTCAAGTACATGATACAAGTCAATTGCTTAAAAGTCATCTGCTGCACACAGTAAATATTAGTAATTTTAACCATTTGCTATTGCCATAGCTATAAGCATCAAACTATGCAGCTGATCTCTGTTGGTAAAGATATTATTTTTAAGGTGACTTTAAATGGGTATGTAGTAATTCCTAGTTGTTCCGGTATCCTAATTTTCCCCCCAAAGTGGTATATTTGAGCAGAGAATGCTCTGTGAGTAAAAATCTATGGTCAATTAAGCCAGGGAGCTGGGATGTGTTTTATTCCTCTCCTGGAGAGTCCTGAGAAGCATTAGCACATTAAAGCTCTGAAACATCTTGCAGGAAAAAAAAAAAAAACCTATTAATCTGCTTTAACCCAAACTTTTTGAATTCTTTGACAAAGGAATCCTTTCTTCTCATAATATTTATGATCATCCCTTGAAATCGCCATTCCATGGAAAACACTTGGGATAAATGAATCTATTGAAATTCCTCTTCCAAGTTGAGCATGTAATGTTTTGACAGTTCTTTTTCTGCCAACTCAACTCCCTGCTGTGGATGGGCTGTGAAATGTCAGAGCCAACAATAAAGTTTCTCTGACAGTTAATCATAAAACTCAAGTTTTTCTTAGGCTTTTCTCATGACAGCCCAACATTCTTTCTATTTTTCTCTATCTTTATAGCCACAGGTAAAATCCCTACATTTTCTTCAAGTTCATGCTCACAGTATTTTCACCTCTGGTTACAGACTATATAAGTGCAGTGCCTCACAGTTTTGCAATCTGAGCATCATGGCTAGGAGGGGTGTAGCTCAGCAGTACTTGCCCTGAATGTGGAGGATCCTGAGTTCAAATGCAGCTCTGGAATCGAATTTCTCATGCTATTCTTTCCTCTACAATTAAATTGTGATTCCTTCGTGTCTGAAACTATGCACTGCACTTCTGTGCATCCCTGGAGGAGCATGCTCACGGTGTAGTCTGCACACATCCATTCATTTAACATCTTCACACCAAGCATCTCCCACAAGCCAGGAACTCTCCTAAGTGCCTTATAAGTTCCCTTTCTTATTGTTGTGACAAAGTACCTAATGTGTGTGTGTGTGTGTGTGTGTGTGTGTGTGTGTGTGTGTGTGTGTGTAAATTGAGGAAAGTAGGGTTTACTTTTGGCTCATAATTTGAGGATGCAGCCAATCATGGCAGGGTGGTGTGGCAGGGGCTTGAGGCAGCTGATCACACTGCCTGTGCTGTCAGGCAGCAGAGAGAGAGGAATGCCATGGTATTCAGCTTGTTTTGTCTTTTCTTTTCAGACCAGGACTCCAAGCTGTGGGTTGGTTCTAACCACAATCAGCCTCGTAGAAATTCTTCCCTAGGCACACCCAGAGGTTTGCCTCCTAAAGAACTCTAGATCCTATTAAATTGACAACCATTATTAAATGCCACAATGCTGGAGTGTTGGAGCAAAAGAGACAGTCAAGGTCATTAGCACTCTAATAGAAGCTTTACTGTATCTGGAGGAACAGGTAATTACATGTCCAAGTAGATTCATACTGTAGTGTCAGGTAAGGCCATGTGATGTGCAGTTAGTGGACAAGAAAGCTGGAAACATAAATGAGGGGTAGCAGCTTTAGCCTGAGAAAGGCTCTCTGGATGGCCTATCAGTAAGTAGAACTCTGAATAACAGGAAAAAAACAATCATGCTATAAGAGGGTTGTGCAGAAAACATAGTTTCAGGTCGGTCAGAGGAGCTGGTTGAATTTGCTGAATTGGAGTAACAGCAGGAAAGCCAGAGCAGAACATACAGTGTAAGTCACCAAACTTGGAGTCACCAAGATCAACTCAGAATAGCAAGCATGGGCCAGACTATGGGAAGGATTTTGGATTTGTGGAGATAAGGAACATACAGAACATTAAAGACATGGACTTAATCTAAAGATGTTTTCACAGGGTTAAAAGATAACTATGAGTTCAGAGCAGAGGACACTAACTTGGGAGTAGGAAAAAAGTAGGGAGGCACTGTAGGCATATACAACTTTATAGGCACCTATAGATAGGGTGGTCATTTAGACAACATGGTGCAGGAGAGCAAAGGTTCTGGATCTATCTTGGCAAAAGACACAATGGGTGGCTATAAAGTTGGCGCAGTGGTCAAGAGCACTTGTGTTTCTAACAAAGGACCCAGGATCGATTCCCAGCATCCAAATGAAGGCTCACTGTCTTCTTGGGCACCAGGCACACATATGGTACAGATGTGCATGTAAGTAAAACACCTATACACATAAAATGATAAAAATAAAATCTAAAAAGACAGAGGAGAAGGAAGAGGAAGATGAGGAGGAGTCATCAATGGGACTTTTAAGCTTGAGCAATGAAGTAGACGGTGACATTTCTAAGACTTGAAGATTTCCAAGATCAGGATATTTTTTGAGAGGAATAAGTTTTAGAGAAAGCATGCATTAAGGTTGCATTAAGGTTGGGATGTCTATGAGTGACACAGGAATACATATGAATTTTATCTTATTCTAGACCCCATGGAAATATATATATATATATATATATATATATATATATATATATATATATATATCACTGGCATTAAAATGCACATGTTTAGAACCAGGAGGCCAAACGAAAGCACCTAAGAACATTCCCAGATGCAGACACTTGAACTTTCAGAACTGTAGTCTAAATAAACTACTTTCTTTATAAAGCTGTCTTGTCTCAGTATTTCATCAAAAGTAATGCACAATGGCCCAATATGCTTGCATTCAGTTCTCAGTATGAGCCAGCCATTGCTGGTTGTACATGTGTATTAACTCATTCTCTATAAATAATAATTGTCCCAATATTACACTTGAGAAAGTAGAGACACAGAGAGTTGAAGTGATATGTAGAGTGTTATGTTGGCACTACAAATGACAAAAAGATTCATACTCAGACTGAAGCATCAGGGACCAGTATAAACTGGTAGGGGCTTTCATAGCTTCTGTTTTGTTTGATTATTTTGTTTTGTTTTGTTTTTTTCTCAATTCATGATATGTGTTATGATTCATCTCTTTTTGGTCATCTCTTTTAAGAACTTGAATTTATATCAAAGGCTGAAAGAAAATTATTTTTCAGCTTTTTCTCTAGTTGAGTCATTTTAGTGGGATAACACTAATGTAATGCTGCCATCAATTCTTTTCAAAATTACCTTTTAGGATTTCTATAAGCTTCTACTACATACAAATTAGGAAAAGTGTTAGTCCACCGTGGTGGCATACACCCATAACCCCAGCACTGGGTAGGCAGACTTCTGTGAGATCGAGACCAACCTGCTCTGAAAATAAAATATAAATAGGAAATGTGGATGTTTTTCTTGCCCTTTTGTTCCATCCACTTTTTAAGATGCATTTTTACCTTTTAGCTGTGTAAATTTTTAGACATTTAAAAAGTACATGGAGGTGGGGCTGGCAAGATGGCTCAGTGGTTAAGAGCTTTGGCTGCTCTTCCAAAGGAGCTCAATGACCAGCAACCACATGGCAGCTCACAACTCTCTCTGTAACTCCAGTTCTAGGGTGATCCCTTCACACCAATGCACACAAAATGAAATTAAATAAATTAAAAAAAAATACACCTATAGTCGAGTACTCTAAAGTACGTGTGAAAAATCCCATTTTTATCACCCACGTTAAGTAATTATCAAAATCCTTATGCACTTCCTTTTTAACTGTTTGTCTTGTATCAGAGGAAATTAGGACATTCACAAAAGGAATAGATTCAAGCTCACAATCTCCCTGCCTCTGCCCCTCAAGCGCTGGGATTACGGACCTTTGGCTTCACACTTGGTTCTTCGGAGATATTTAAAAGGATTATTACAGCTGGGAAATGTGAGAATTGATCTGGGGGGAAAAAAATAAAAAAGCTAGGAAGCAAGAAGCCATTGGAGAGAAGCTGACACCAGGAGGAAAGCCCCCTGTGAGTGGAAGGGGACAGGGGTGACCGCTTAGATGTAATGTATTAGGGACAATGGGGCATGATCACATGACACTTGATCACACCTACCCAGACTGTTGTCACTGCTCGTGGGCCAGGAAGTGATTCTTTCCCTCGGCTTCTTCGTACTGGACTTGTCTGATTTCATGGAGAGGCCTACTTCCTCCTTCCTAATTTCTCTAACAAGCTGCGTGTGGCACCTTGTGAAGTCTTGGAAGGAAATCTTCCCGTTTTCATCTGAGCCCAGTTGGTTCATGATCTCAGCCACTGACTCTTCCATATTCAGCTGTCGGCAGACCATCAGCAAGTCATTCCTGGGGGGTGGGGGGGGGGCACAGGAGACCTTATCAGGCGGGATAGGGAGAGTTGCTAATGAAAACAAAACACAACAAAACCGTTTCTTAAATGCATTTGCTATTGTATACTGATTTTAAACTTTCTCATTGCTTCCAGAAAAATGGTAGTGTATAAAGCCATATGGTCAAGTGTTTGAGCATATGCCTTTAATGGGGAGGCAGGTGGATCTCTGTGAGTTCAGACCCAGGCTGGTCTACATATAGAGTTCCAAGTCAATTGGAGCTACATATTGAGACCCTGTCTCTACCAAAACAAACAAAAATCTGTTTGATCTGGGTTTTCTAGACAAAGACATTTGCTGTTGAGAAGGGTGACCCCTTTGTTCTTTTTTTCTCCCTATCCTTCTGAACTTTCACTTTTCATTTCTTTTTTTTTTTTTTTTTTTTTTTTTTTTTTTTTTCGAGACAGGGTTTCTCTGTATAGCCTTGGCTGTCCTGGAACTCACTTTGTAGACCAGGCTGGCCTCGACTCAGAAATCCGCCTGCCTCTGCCTCCCGAGTGCTGGGATTAAAGGCATGCGCCACCACCGCCCGGCTCATTTCTTTTGAAATTAAAGAACTTAAAACTTCTTTCTTTATATCTGTACAGTGCAGCACTGTGACTTCTCTCAGACAGTATTCGGTATACTAAAAAGACAGTTCCTGTCATTCTGTCTGTCTATAACTAGTTGGGCTATAAAAACAGTGAAAGTTTTGACAAATTGGCTCCCCAACTTCCTGGACCTCTGCTCAGCTTGATTCTGTGACAATGTTAATCTTGATTTTCTCTTACCTCTGCATTTTTTGGACTTCCCAAAAATTACTTAATTTACTTAATTTACTTACTTATCTCTAAGATGCAGAGCAGGTGTGAAAATTCCAGACACCTTTCATGACTGGATGTAATGAGAAAGTGTGACGTGGTTGGACCTAAGATATGAGGGATGGTGGAGTTCACTGGAAAATTATGACTCTAGAATCTTAGTCTAATCATCGATGACTATAGAGTCTATAGGGTCTACTTTTTGGTTGTTGTTTTTATATTTTGTCTGTTTGTTTTGTTTTTGATTTTTGACAGTTTCTCCCTGTGGCTTTAGCTGTCCTGGAACTCACTCTGTAGACCAGGCTGGCCTCGAACTCAGAGATCCTCCTGCCTCTGCCTCCTCAGTGCTGGCATTAAAGGAGTGCACTACCATCTCCAAGCTGAGTCTTACACTATTTTTAAAGGAAGAACAATAATTTTTAAAGGAAAACCAGAAACACTATGCTCACCAAGAACATTTATCTGGCAGATGTCAGTTTGATTCTTGACACTGAAGATTTTTTTCTTCTTTTGGGAAACATCTTGCTAATACTACCCCAATTATAAATCACACAAAGTCAATAAACTATAGAACTTAAGAGTTGAAAGATATTTGAAACCACTCCTTGGGAACTAAGCTAGTAAGTGCTTCATCTCTCTATACCTCTAAAGTGCAATTGTCTTGACCTAATCAATATGATGTTTGCTGATCGATACTTGTCACTTCCCTTCTTCCAGGCCATCCCTTGTAAGTCCCATCTTCTGGCCAGTGCCACTATAACTTTTCTAAGCCCTCTAGGCCCATAGCCCTGTACACATTTCAAAATCTTTCGAATTCACTCTACCTCACTCTTAGTTTCCCCTGGCCCTACTCCCTTCCCCAAGTTTCTAGTGTCTAAACACCATCAAATCTCCATTGAACTTGTTGCTGAGATACTGAAGGGGTTAAAGATGTGCCACCTCAAAATATCCTAAATGAGCAGATTGGTTATCTTAAGTTGAAATCCCCTGAGGAACTGCAATGTCAGAAACTGCTGCTGGCACAAGTATTCCTGCATGATTTTTGTGCAAATCACACCCTTTCTTTTGGGATGGATGTCTTTCCTATACCAAAGCTGGGAAAGAACCTGGGCCACCAGAGACTGGTAATCCGGGCTGCAGCAAACATGAATAAATGCTTTTTAAAGTAACCCTTGCTTACCACTGGCTTCCATACCTCACCATACCCCTACCAGGTGCCTTATTAACACTCAAGCAATGGCCCTCAGGCTTCCTAATGTTGGGACCCTTAAATACAGTTCCTCATGTTGTGGTGTCTCTCAACTAAATTATTTTGTGGCTACTTCATAACTGTGATTTTGCTACTGTTATGAATCATAATGTAAATATTAGATATGCAGGATATCTGATATGGGACCTCTGTAAAAAAGCTGTTAACCACCCATAGTCTGAGGCCCACTGCTCTAGAGTTTACTGTAGTAGCCAGGATATCCATGTAACCTGACATCTTTCTCAAGGTCCTTGTTTCTTTGTCTAAAAGGCATAAACACAGCACGCTCTGGTCATTTCCTTGGACTTTTCTCTCCTGTAAAGACCCCCATGCAATGTAAAAGTAATAAAAGTTTCATGCTTTTCTCTTGTTAATCAGCTCTTGCTTTAATCTGGTTTCTACATGTACTTAAAGAAGTCAAATAAGAATGGGGTGGGGGCTTAAGGGGTGTCTCCGTGCTTAAGAGCATGAGCTGCTCTTATGAGGATCTGAGTTCAGTTCCCCTTGCACATACCAGGCAGCTCACAGCAACCTGTAACTCCAGCTGCAGGGGTGTCTGACACCTTTGGTCTCTACGGGCATCTTCACTTGTGTGTACATGTTCACACACACACACACACACACACACACACACACACACACACAAACAATCAAAATTATAGGAACAACCACTCTTCCACTCCCCTACAGTACTTTAGTAGTTAATACTTACTGAGTTTTTCCATGACAGTCCCTATAATCTCATCAGTTTGTGCCAGGCTCATGTTGCTGGCTTTCTTAGAAGATCACCCTGCTTCCACATGGCATCTCATATTCCTAAATATTTCAGTGTACAGCTATGCATTTTACTTTGACTAGTTTGTATGTGTATGCATGTATGGTTCTATTTAGTATATGTGCCACAGTGCATATGTAATATATGTTTGCAAGGCAGAGAGGTTAATTATGTATATGCACGTGGATATGGTAGATTATCACTCTGAATTTCCCATGTGTAGGTGGTAGAAAGGGGATACACATATAGCCTTGCTTAAGCCTCCAAAGCAAGAATGCTTGTGGCAAGTGTGCTCTTCCCCTCCTGTAATTCTGGCTTGATACCTCGCTTGTGTGTTTGCTGCAGTGTTAGTGAACTTGTACATGTACAGTGGGACACGTCTCTTGTGTTTCTGCCATGTATGTGAGAACACACCACAGCAGGAGTAACCCTTCCGTCTGGCCCCAAATAAGCCAAATCAGTGGGTGTTTATCAAGACTTATATACTCTAAGAAGAGCCAACTCATTCTAAGATGTATGCTTAGGAATAAATTCCTACAGTTCACAACAACTCACGTAATCGCTTACTTGAGATTTTGTGTTCTAAATTGAAATAATGTTAAAATAAAAAACCTGTTTTATTTTGTCCTTCTCTTTATATTTCCTGTCTGATACGAGTCTGGATTCATCCAAGATTTGGAGATGGTCAGGATTACAAATGTAGAATAAAACTGTAAAGGAAAGAAAGTTCCAGGTATTCCTTTGGGAGTATGTTTTATTTTCTAGAATAAGGATTTCCTCCTCAGAGTTTTAGGCAATAATTTTAAAAGGTAATCCTTAAAAGCTGATCCTGGGAGACATGAGAGGGGCTTCTAGAGTTCAGAGGTTCAGAGGGAGATTCTGACATTGATCTTCCCTGGGTGGCCAGAACTCCATATGTCAGGGATTTTTACAGTGATGATAATAATAATATCTATTTCACAGCTTTGTTCTGAGGTAAATGAGAAAAGGCATGTAAAGAACTCACCATGGTTTCTGGCACATATTAACACCCTCACAAAACATTAGCCATTATTATAATCTTTCCACAATTATTGATTGTGGGTTTTCTCAAGGACCCTGTCTCATGTTTAAGGCATTTATAATGAAACAGGAACTGCTCCAGGAAAAAGAAAGTCTAATCAGTGGAACTGGCTTGCTCACTAAGAGCAACAATCTGTCCACAGAGATCCTCGCCCCTAGTGCCTGTGGCCCACTTATTACCCTTGGCACCTGTTGGGAAGCCCAGTTCTGTTCAGGCCCTGTTTTGGTCAAAGCAGTTCAGAGGGCAGATCTCTGTTCTAGAAATGCCGCGTCAAAGCAGAACGGATAACACCGAACTGTTATCTGGACCAGTGAGCGGGGCGGGTACCAAACTTCAACTCCGAGCTCCTGGCTTCTGTTCTCAAGTCAGAACATAATCTTTCGACGGAAGTGCCTGTATTTGAAAATTAAATTTAACTGACATTCTTTCCGTATAGATTTACAGGATTATGACTAGGTCTGCAAGGGAACTACTGTCCCCCATTTAAAGGTGGAAAAGGTGACAGGGATAAGTGACAAGCCTAGAAATTTAAACCAAATCAGTTGGAGCCCAAGTCCCAGTCCTTGTGTTCCACCTTCCAAGAGCCTTTGATGGGCAGCTCGATCATCAAGTGCCATTCATAAGCAATATTTTTATTGAGCTAGAAAGTCTGCATTTGCTCATCTATTTCAAATGTGCATGAAAATATGGTTCTATTGCATCATCAGTATAATGAGTAGAAAAAGTTACAAGAAAGAAAAAAAAATTCAGGTTTCTTTGAAGTGGAGTAAAAGCCCGGACAGCAGGATTGCAGCTACTGAGCTGGGCTGTTAAAAACTGCTTCCGGTGAGCTGTGACCACCTGGTCCCAAGTCTCTGCAATGTCTTCCTGTTGTCCCTCCTAAGTGCAGGATATTTACATGCTCTAATCTGGGCTAGCCTGGAAAATGTTCTCTGGTTAACAAAATGGGGGTAAGAATAGCATTTTAGGGCATTAAACACAGGAGCCTTTTCAGTTGTTGTTTATCCAAACAAGGTGTTATGTAGCCCAGGTTGGCCTCAGGCTCTAAATAGCTGAGAACAGCTTTGAACTTCCAATCCTCTCGTCATCGTCCCCCAAGTTCTAGGGTCTCAGGTGTGTACCATGATGCCCAGCATTGACCACAAGGCCTTGAAGACACACTGTAGGTTCTACCTTCCTCGTGAATCTGTGCATCACTACTGGTCCATTCTGATAACATTCAGCAACTGTGCTATTCAGTTACTGACTACGTCCAGCTTTGTGACAATTTTGGATTGTTATATTAAACATTTTCTTTTTTAAAAATTGCTTTAACATATTCAAGACTCGTATTCCTAGCTTGATCTCAAGCTCACAGAAACAGTGTTGGCCTGAAATCGGAATCTACTGAAATGCACGGGGAACCCAAGGAACATCGGGCACACCTCCAACACATCAAATTTCATGGATTGAAGCATAGATACTTAGAAATAAAAAATGATCACCCTTATGAAGACAGTCTCACTTTAATTTTTTTCCCAGATACACTGCTTCTTTTCCTCTAGTAGACTTCAGTACATGAGATGTTCAGGAACTATGAATGACTGATGGGCCCCATAACAAAACAAAGGGTCCTATAACCTTAGTACACACGGTACCTGCTTTGAAAAGGAAAGCAAACATTTTACACCCCATGCATGCATAGTCCAAGCAGGAACACATGATGAGAACTACATAGGTAGATGAATTTACTTATCGAGTGAATACCATAGAGGGCAAGGATACAAACCAAGACAGCTCCACATACAGCATCACTGTCTATAGAGTTCATTGTCAACTGACCTGCCCTAATAGACTGCATGGTTGCATTCTAAAACCAAACACATCAAGGTAATAGTGTAAGAGCAAAAGAGAAACTAGAATTCTGTGCTGTTGCAGTCAATCTCCAACCCAAATATGCCCCAGCAATGAAAACATGACTCAAGTAATATGAATACATGCTGTGTGCCTAGATTTACCACTACACTACCATCTTCCACATCTTTGAGACCCCTTACAACTTGCGGTTTCTCCAGGCCATGTGCTTCTGCTCCGCTTTTCTTCTTCTTCCTCCTCCTCTGAGTCCTCTCCCTCTTCCATTTTCTCCATCTTCTCTCCCCACCTTCTGATCCACCTTTCCCTTTATCTGCCCAATTGTCAACTTTCCTTTATTTTACAGATTAAGTAGGGAAGCAGGTTTACAGGAAATCATCTGAGTGCTGACTCCTTCCTTGTTCACAACCACTCCACAGGAGAACGGAATTAACATCAAATATAATTAGCTCCAGGGCTATCCACAACACTGCAATCTCTCTACTCAGCAGTAACTGCAGAGAACATTTTTGACATATGTCATGAATGTTTGGTGAAATGTTCTTCTACTAAGGCACCATTGTGACAATGCTGTAAGAGACATCTTGTACTCACATTTACACATATATACCGTGTCCTCAGACAAATGCTACTATGTCATGACAAAGGAGTGGAACCGGATTTATAGCAAAGGAACTGGCTAGGCTAGAATACAGTTTTTAGTTCTGTGGAGAACACCAATCTCCAGGCAGCAGAACTGAAGTATGACTGAAGATCAATGTTTCTGACTCTAAACCGCATGGTTTCACGAAGCACAGCTATTACTTCTCTGTGTGTGAGTCCTTTTTCTCTGAGCTATTTTTCTTAATTTAACATACAGAGAAATTGAGGAGGAAGTAGAAATTCAATGAAGCCGTTTATCATCCAGGAAAATTTATAGCCGCACATGAGGCAAACGTAACGGGGAGGATGAGCTTTGGTCTCTCAGGCTCAGGGGAAGGAAAAACACAATTCTTTTCCACAATGACAGCAAACCCAGAACCCAGCTGGAACACAGGCTGAGCCAAGGCAGCTATTATTTGAGTAACAGATCACATGCTTCTGTTCAAATTTCTCAAGTAAATGAGATCCTTAGACCCAGTCGGGAGGCCAGAAATCAGTGTTTGCAGAATAAATAAAAAAATAGGCTAAGAGCTGATAATATACTTATTTGATTTGTGTGACAAAAAAAAAAACATAACTTAGATCACTCTGATTTCACTGCCACAGATTTCTTAAAATGCAAAACCTCAAAACAGCTTTCATTAAATAGAATTCTGGACGGTGACTGGTGAATTCTGCAGAGAGATGCTGTGTGGAACAAATAGATTTCTCTTTCATCAGAGCTTCTTAACAAAATCAAGCAAGGTACAGATAAAAGAAGGAAATAAAGGGGCCCAGAGTGAAGATAGCACATAGTCAGAAGAGGTTAGTAGGCATAAGAGGCTTCAACGGATTTTAGGAAGATTTAAAACGCGTGGAACAGGTTGACAGACCATGAAGCCGTGCTTAGACTATGGAGGCAGGAGCTTCTGAGGAGTGGCTGA
>NC_034604.1:39579643-39600607 GCF_900095145.1 Mus pahari
GGCAGTGAGGAACTTAAGGCAGCAAAGCTACCCTCCCATTCACGGCCCGGAACAAAGAGATCCTGTTCAAATCTTGAATGGAAGCATTAAAAAAAAAAGTGAATGGGAACCTTAGGTTTAGAAATTTTACCTCCAAATCTGGCATGGTTGTGCATGCCTTTAATATAGTACTCAGGAGCTATCTCTATGAGTTTGAGCTCAGCCTGCTCTACATAAACAATTTGCAGGCCAGACTAAACTACATTGAAGACCCTGCCTCAAACTAATTCTCTGTCTCTGTCTATCTCTCTCTGTCTCTGTCTCTCTCTCTTCCCCCCCCTCTCTCTCTCTCTCTCTCTCACACACACACACACACACACTGTTCTAAGATGTAGTAGTGGGAGTGGGGAGGAAGATGGGACAAGAGTTTTATGATTTTCACAAACTCTTCTGTATCCTGTTTTGTTTTTCAAATCATTTATATGAATGATTTTGGTAAAAGTAATAGCTTTACATTTAAAAACAAATATGTCAGTAGTATAATCTACTCTATGACAGAAAGACAAGTATTATTTAGCAATCTAAAGAATTCCTACAACATAATCTATTTTGGGTGGGTGGGGGAGCAGTCTTACAGAAGCAGAGGGGAGGAAGATGGGACAGGGGGTTTGCGGAGGAGAAACAAGGGAGGGAGATAACATTTTAACTCTAAATAAATGAAATAATCAATAAAAAATTAAAAATAATTTTTACAAAAGAATTCCTACAGTATAAGAAGGGGGAAAACTGTAGAAAAATAGGCAAGTAATGTGACTAGCCAAACCGAAGGAAGCTGAGTGGTCTATAAGCATCGATAAGCATGTGAAACATCATTAGTCTCTCAGATATGAGGAAAATGCAGAGTACACCAATTTTAAAAATCAGGTTCTATTTCAATATATATAACACTCACCAGGTAGTCTCACACTTACCAGTGCAGGCAAAGGAGCACCGGCTGGTACCTGGCATTGGCAGAGAAAAAACTGTCACCACATCTCTGGAGAGGAGTTTGGCAATGTCTCTGCACACCATCTCTGGTGGTTAATCGTGACTGTCAAACTGAAGGGATTCACAATCACCATGGAAACAAATCTCTGACCACTTCTATGAGGGATTAGCTAGATTAAATTAATTGAAGGACGAATTAACTCTCTCTCTCTCTCTCTCTCTCTCTCTCTCTCTCTCTCTCTCTCTCTCTCTCTGTAGTTCTAACCCATGAGCTGGAGTCCTGGGCTGAATTTAAAAGGGAGAAAGGTACATAGGCACAAGCATCCATGACTGCTCCCTGACTCCAGGTACACCATGACCAGCTGTCTCCTCCTCCCACCACAATGGTTTCCCTCCTATGATGCACTGTACTCCTAAAACCCTAACTAAAACCCTAAGCGAAGGAAACTCTTCCTCCCTTACGTTGCTTTTTGTCAATCACTTAATCCTTCCTCCCTTAATTTGCTTTTAGTCACAGCAAGAAGAGTGACTAACATACTCTCTAATCAAATAATCACCCTCCTGTTACATGGGCTAAAGAACCACGTGTAACTATGCAACACTTCTCTGTGTCTTCTCAGAGGAGACCAGCACAATAACAAAGAACTAGGAACAGCTGAATCCTGATGCGAACCACCATTCTGAGATATATATATATCTGGTAGTGTTGCTATCTTTATTTTCCAAGCAAGGAAGCTGAGAAACAGAGGTGGTAAGCACAGATACCTATCACAGAGAAGTTTGTGTGATGATGATGTGTGTGTGTAAACTGAGGCACCACCTGGTGTAGAAATACAATGGAATTGAGCTTTAGAAAGACATACCTCTATAATGGATTTTCCCAACCGTAGTGAGTAAACATCAAATTGAGGAATGACACAAGCACTCCCCTAACCCTGTTCTATCAGCACACAGTCCTCTACACATTGCATATGGATTTATAGGGTTACTGTATAAGTAATAAGGCCGCATAATTATCTTCCATACACCAACAGACTCAGCCTGGAGTTTACTATGCACTTGTAATTTTTTTTGAGAGAGTGCTTCATGGACCCTAGGCTGGCCTGAAGCTCCTCATTCGGCTGAGTATGACCTTGAACTCCAGATCCCCCTGCCTCCAAAGTGTGAGGATTGCACATGTGCACTGCCATATCTGGCCCCCATTTGTGATGTTATGCTAAAATTACAGGCAATCTACTTTCCACTAGGTGACCACAGGTCAACACGGTGTATTTGAATTAAATCTAAAGTCTTTCATGAATGCACCCATGTGAAACCTTTCTCCAAGTTTATTCCTAAACACAAAAGCATCTCATTACGTTGGCTACATCTAGAAGCTTCTCTCAGAGTCATCCCCACACTTGGTCAGTTGGCAAGAACTGGTTGTTCCATTTCGGACTTTACTCTTTCTGCTTCATCTTGATTGTCCTTACTGGTCATTCTTTTTTTTAAAAAAAATATGATTTTTCTTATTATTTAATTACTTTACATTATGAGTGTTTTGTCTACATGTATGTTTGTGTACTATATTTTTTTGCCTGGTGCTTGTGGAGTTCAGAAAAAGGGAATCAAATCTCCTGGAACTAGAGTTACAGATGGCTGTAACCTGCCTGCCGCGTAGGTGCTGGAAATTGAACCCAGGTCCTCTGGAAGAGCCAGTGAGTACTCTTAACCACTGAGCCATCTCTCCTGGTCATTCTTAACACCAGTATTGCTTCCTATTTAGTTGACTGTGAAACTTTCAGTGTAGGGTATTGCCTTCCCAATGGGTCACCAACAAATTGGGATGTGTTTGTCCATTCACAATCTTTTATTTAAGTCCCTGTGTTCCTAAGACTTTAGTACAATATCAATGTGTTCTACTTCATAGCTGTGGCCCATTGAATTTGGGCTGGCCTTGGCTCACTAGCCTCATTTCTCTGCTAAAGTCAGGGGCGTTCACTACACGGAATTCCACATAGATTGTGTAATGGACACTGCTGCTTTGCATGTGTCTGCTTTGCACGCGGTCCCTCTGCTCAGAGCACCTCTTTTTTTTTTTTTTTCTCTCTCTCTCTCTCCAATCTCTAGCCCCTGTTTCACAGCTGACATGGGTACCTCCTTCAGAAGTCCTCCCTGTGTTTTTAACATCCCATGCTAATTTGATGCCCTTTTGCTATTTTATGGAAGCGCTTGGGTTCAGATTACTCACTCACCAGATTCTTCAACATTTCTTGATCTAGCTTTCTCTTCTAAGAGAAGACCAGCAGTGAAGGCTTCTTGCCCAGTCCAGACCATTATAACTTTTCATAAGCCTAATTACTACAGTACAGAATAGTCCTTGATCTATGGCAACTTTCTGGCTATAATAGCAGATCTGAATAGAGATGAAAGGTCCTATAAAACTAAAAATGTATACTATGTGGCCATTGGGAGAACCACCTTGCAAGCCTGGACTAGACTACAGATTTCTAAAGGACACAGCACATTTTGTTCATCTGTGAGTCAGCAGAACCTGGCAACTCTTAAATTAAAGGATGACCTTTAATTAGGGCTGGCTTACAGTTCCAGAGGTTCAGTCCATCATCACCATGACAGGAAGCATGGCAGTCTCCAGTCAGACATGGAGCTAGAGGAGATGAAAGTTTGACATCTTGATCCAATCAGCCAGAAGAAGGGCTCTCTTTTCCACACTGGGTAAAACCCTGGCACAGGAGGAGACCTCCAAGACTAACCCCAAGTAACACACTTCCCCCAACAAGGCCTCACCCATGGTAGCAGTTCCATGGGCCAAACAAATTCAAACCACCACACAGTGTGTTGTAAAGTTGAGAGGGTTCGTGTGAGGGAGAGTCTGAAGGGAGTTGCAGAGGGAGGATGGTCAAAATATGTTTTGTATGTGTATGAATTTTCCAAAGCACAAATACAATATTTTTTTAAAAAAAAGAAAGACAAAAGGCACTACTATGACTAAAATGTCCCCTTTTAAAAGTCAGTATTTATTTTAAAAGGTCAGTTGGACTTTGGAAATACATGATATAAAGACAAGAAGTGCCACAGAGGGCAGGCAAAGCCAAGTGTCAGCCTTACAGAGACACCAGAGACGCCACACCACAGGCGGCACGACCTTACCTGAACAGAGACAATACACTACGAGACATGAAAGCCTTCCCGGATCAGTCTGTGAGTGCTTACAGGTCTGCAAAGCAACGTGGGAGCCCAGCCTGAGCATTCACTCCCCCCAACCTCCCCCCATGAATATGCCTGTTCCCCATGGAATGACACAGGCAGTGGCTTGACCCACTGAATTCTTGTATCTGAAAAGTGCTTTTTAGGTATGCACACAGACTTGGAAAAAAAAAACAGGACGACAAAACAAGACATTAATATTGAAAGAAATAGTGCATTAAGGAAACTGATTTATAGTATAACGGGTTTTTAATGAAATATTGAGACACCAGCTGAGTTCTAATTACCAACCTCCTTAGAATGGTCTAATTTGGCATCTATTTTAAGCCACGTGAATTAGTATCTGTTATGCCTTCCCTGTTCAATATGGCAGGCAGTAGAAACAGATGACTAAGTTTACATTCACATTAATTAAACCTAAATAAATAAACCTAAATAAAACCTTAAAATATGTTAAATTCTAATTTAAAATAATTAAACCTACAAAACAATAATAATAATAATAATAATAATAAAACACTGTTCCGCAGGGCAGTGGTAGGGCATGCCTTTAATCCCAGCACTTGGGAGGCAGAGGCAGGTGGATTTCTGAGTTCCAGGACAGCCAGGGCAACACAGAGAAACCCTGTCTTGAAAAACTCCCCCCCCCTCAAAAAAACAAAAACAAAAACAAAAACCCCACTATTCCACAGATGTGGTAGTTTAACCTTTGAAATGATCAGGTTAGTACTGCACTGGGCAACATAGATTACATTTTCTTTTTTAGATAGCTTTTTACTATGTAGACCAGGCTGGTCTCAAATTCCAGATCCTCTGAGATGAGCCTCTTAGGTGCAATGTGAGGATATGGAGATAGACTCCCCCACTCCTCCTCCACTGCCCCCTCCACCTGCCACCACTGTCCCGTCATGGATCAAACTCAGAGCTTTGAAACTCAGGACTAGAAAAGGAATCTCCATCTGAGATACATGTCTTTCCTTCACTGTAGAATATTTTAATCATCATAAAAATTTCAATTGGCTAGCGTGGGGGGGGGAATACAATAGAGTGCAGTGTTTTCAAATAGCTTCAGGCAATACTATCAGTCAATCAGGGGAACTCTATATGACCTATCATTCTAGGTAAAGAAAGCAAGCATGGCACCGGCTGGGAGCACAGTTCAGTCAGTAAAATGCTAACAACACAACAGGAACATGAGAAATTGACTCTGAAGTGTAGAGAAGTGTGCTTGTAATCCCAGCATTACAGAGGAGGAGAGAGGGAACCCTGCGGCTTGCTAGCCAGTCAGCCTCCCTTACTTGAGAGCTCTGAGCCAATGAGAGATAACCTAGTTCTCCCTCACACAAGTGGATGCCTCCTATGGAAGGATACCTGAAGCTGACCCCTGGCTTCTACACATACCTCTGTGTGTGTGTGTGTGTGTGTGTGTGTGTGTGTGTGTGTGTGTGTGTCCACGCACTCGTACGCGCACACACACAACCCTTCCCTTCCCAACACATTACAAAACTGGAGCTGCTCTTCATCTGGAATACAGGGAAAAAAAACATGTCATAAATCCTTTTTTTTTTTTTTTTCAGATGCTTTTCTAGTTTGGGGGTTATTCCTACTCGTAGG
Organism: Mus pahari; assembly: GCF_900095145.1. Taxonomy (NCBI): domain Eukaryota; kingdom Metazoa; phylum Chordata; class Mammalia; order Rodentia; family Muridae; genus Mus; species Mus pahari. The sequence continues at coordinate 39,585,431 of NC_034604.1, forward strand.
ACATGATAAAACAGTCACTTTTCATCTGAGAGAATCTTGTTAGATTAAATTCATGTCCAAACAACCATTAGTTTATGAGAAACGTCAGACCGAAAGATTTATCAGACCCCTCGGGCATGTGAGGGGATATGCGCGTTTCCTACAGGAAGCACCAGCTCTATCTTCATAGATTTGAGTTGTTACAACACAAATACCTCCTTATTTCTAGCCTGAACTTTCTAAGAGTTCACGAAAGGAATGGCTGGCTGAGATTAACCACAGCCACGATGGTTCCCCCTTTCACGGTGAAAAGCCAAGAAGGAGTAAACCCAATGCTCGGGAAGATGGGGCTGCAGAGAGGAGTGATGCTCGGATACTGTGAAAAATGTGTTTACTCTTTATTTCTTTTACTTACACCTGTTTTCCCGGCTCCATCCTCCAAGTATCTCTTCACTTGGCATTTCCTCTTGATATTCTATTAAGAGAAAATGTTTCTCCTTTGGAATAGTTCTTTTAAATGAGGGAAGTGACATTTTATGTTAAGCAAGACTCCGCTTATCTTTATGAATAATTTGTAAAAATATCTCAGAGACAATGGCAGCCATTCCCGGTGTGTGGGATGGGTGTTGTACTCTGCTGGGACACCTGCATTTCAAAGGTGCTTTAGACATATTACTTCACACGACAATTTAGATATTCTCTGCACTTCCCAGGGCCAATTAATGCTTATAAATGGAACCTGTTCAGGTTCCCGGAATTATGCTTGAGATTCTACAAGTATTTCACTGGGTTGATACATCCGTGAATGGACACAGAACATCAAGTTGATAACCTCAGTGACAGATGTGACACATTGCAGTGAGTACTCAGTATATACTAAATTACTAATAAATATTTGAGCATTGGGAGTTAGCATGACAAATGGGTAAGTCATTCTTAGTATTTGGAAACTGTACCAGCATTTGAAAACTTATGTCTAAGAATTGTTAAGATAAGATTACCAATATCTGAAGGGATAAGAATCCCTTCAGGTTTTTCTGGGTCCTACTTTCCTGGGAAAGTTACATACATTGCATCATTATTATGAAAAACACAATTCCATCCAGGCAGGAAGTCATTTTTATTTTTATTTTAATCTCAAGAACATACTTATATTACAATGCAATTAAATGGCGCAATAGTGCAACTTGCTATGAATTATTATCTTGAAATTGTATTTACTTTTTCTTGAAGATAGGAAATAGTGAATTGAGATAAAGGCTGACAAGGTGGCTCCGTGGATAAAGAGGCTTCCCATGAAAGCCTGGTTTGGTCCCTGCTATCCTGGTGAAAGCTGTGCGCTTAACGCTGCAGATTGGCCACGGAGTTCATGCCGCGCCCCCCCCCCCCCATGATGGATACAAACGTAAAACATTTAAGAACAAGAGAATAAAACAAAACTTTTACTAAAGGCTATTTATGTAAGAGATGAGGCAAAGACATTGCAATGCTAGTTCCAAATGCCCTGCTCTTGTTTTCTGCAGTGCTGGCCAGGCTCATACGCAAATGGAAGGCTGAGGCAAGGACTATAGCGCAGAGCTACAGACTCCGTGTACTGACTTTTTAAGATAACTTTCATCCACAGAGGCTCAAGCCTCTCAACTGACTTTTATTAATTTCCTCTCCCCCCACCCCCCCACCCCCAACCTCTCAAGTAACTGTTCCTCTTGCTTCACAAACTTTATGGAACTGTATGGCTGACCTGACCTCTATGGCTGTGCTCTGAGTTGAACAGATGTTCTCTGTGATGATTATGTTTGTTCCTATGGTCACGCCACAACCTGGATAGAAACACACCTCACCCTGTTCCTGACTCTGTGACACTTGTAAATGTCTCCAGATTTTCTTATTTCTTTTCCCCACTGTTTCCTATTACATGCCACTCACAACCTTCTAAAACCTTTTAAAAGCATTGAGCTCACAGAAAGGTCACAGTTTTTTCAGTCTGCTTGTTTGTTTTGGTTTCGGGTTCTTGTGGGGGTTTGTGTGTGTGTGTGTGTGTGTGTGTGTGTGTGTGTGTGTGAAAAGTCATTTTATTAAAATTTCCATCAGTATCTTCAGAGCAATCTCCAGTTTTAGAAAAATGACATTAGATTATCCCAGATTTTCTGAGAATCAACTTAAAATGTTACCATTTGGAAAAATAAAATATAAATGGTTGATGGAGGCAGGGCAGAAAAATAACACTAGAGCAAACATAACATGGGGGAAATGTTGCTTACCTGTCCCTGTGTGAATTTCACTCTTATTTATACTTAGTCTCTTGTAAACCTAACTGAAAAAAATACCCTGGCATGGAAAACCGAGGAGTTGTGGTCTGACAACAGAAGTGAGGGGCTCTAATAGCAGCCAGGCAGCAGCCTTGGGTGGGCGAGAGACCCTGCGCTGAGCCTCCTTTCCTCACACCTCATCGGAGAGCTTACGTGTCATGCTTCCAAAGCCAACAAAAGCAATGGCCCCTACCCAGCAACGGAGTTTCCTGACAAGCAACAGGATCACTGGAATTTAAAGAAATGTTTGAATCATGTAAAAGACAGAATCTGGAATCAATTAATATTTTGTTGAATAAAGTAAGTTATTAGGGAAAATATTTTCTGGGGCATAGAAAACAGACAAGTTTATTTTTTTATGAATTTATTTTTATGTGCATGGGGGTTTTGTTGGGGCACATTTGTTTGCGCATCATGGGCATATCGTTATTTTCAGAGGCCAGAGAAGGGCATTCGATTTGCAAGGATTGGAGTTGCGGACTACTGTTAGCCACTGTGTGGGTGCAGGGAATAGAACACAGGTCCTCCAGCCAGTAACTTGACCCACTGAGCCAGTTCTCCAGCCCCCAGATTCAGTGTTTAATACTTGATTCAATGTTGCCAGAATGCAGCCACAGTTTCTGTATGCTTCCAGGCCAGAAGAGCACTGGTGAGGACTCATTCCAAGGTGCTCTTTTCTAGATGACAGGAGCCAGGTCAGAACAATTCCTTCCCCCACAAATTAGATGCCAGTTTTAAACATGGGGAGGAACAGAAGTCCAAGGAACCCGTGATGCCACCATCATAGGTAACATGTCATCTTTATTTACCTTGCCATTTCTCTACAAGCAAAGTAAGTATACGCAAGAGTAACACCCAAGTGTGTAAACCCTATATAGACGACACACCCCACAGAAATGCCATCAAGGTTCCTTACTTAAAGAATACATGTGAGCTAAATATCCAAATCCTTATTAAAACACTATATCCCACGACAAAACAGTGTCATTACACATAGTAAGCACAGTGAACATCCTCTGCATGACTTAATAAAAATGGCTCTTTTGGAATTTCAGATGAAAATAATATCACATATCATAAGTCACCAAGGATGGGGAGGGGGATCTACAGATAGAAAAGTCAAGAGGGGCTTGCTGTGCTGCCTTATAGCTGAACTATGCTGCTAACACAGTGGTGGTTATGCTCCAACAGGAGTAATCAGAACCGCTTGGAAGGAGAGGAGAAACAGATGTGGTAAAAGGGGAGAGAGGAAGACACAGAGCATCCATTGCTGTCAGGAGCTTACTCCCACAGTGAGAACATGGTGGCTGGTTAGCAGGGCAGCTCAGAGGTGAAGGGGACACCACCAGCACTTTATCACTGAAATTCAAACTGTCAGTGTGCCTCTTTATTTGAGGATAGAAAGAACCTTCCTTATGATTTCCAACTAAGGAAAACTGACTAACTCCACAGAACCTTAAAGCACTGCATCATTTAGCATCCCCGGCCCTCCCCCCACCAATGAATATTAGGTATTAATAGACATTAGTTAAAACAACAGGCTCTGGAATATTAGCACATCTTTTAATCCTCTTTTCTACGAGTCAGCGCAGTTGAAGAGATCTTAGTTCCTATAAACAATGCCTTCAAATAGTTGGAAATGAAATCCTCATAGCAAGTAAAAAAGTCACTAGTGTTACATAAGTGAGCGGGTGGGTCTGAACTCTGCTATGGATCGAGAAGGCAAACAACAACAGAACACCAGACACCTGTCGCTGTCAAAGGCCAGGCCTACACCTTACAAGCACACCCACCTCCATTGCCTCTGCTGTTGCCAGTGCAACTCATTATACTAATTAAAGTTTGTGGCATTTGTTAAAATAAAAAATGCATGGGGCTTGTGTTTGATTCATCAATTTCATTTATAAGTGTGTGTCCTCTACTGATATGTTGATGTATACAAAACAAGGAAGGAACTGCCACTAAAAGCAGCAAAATAATTAGACATCAGCTAAATATACAGGAGGAGCTAAAGTAAATGATGGTTCAGCCATACGGTGTGATGAACAAGGACTAACCTTTAACAGAATGCGGTAGAATGGTAGCAGCAGAACCTTCAAACTGGTGAAAGTTTAGAAGAGGGAGCTGCAGCTGGAGCATAAGGCAATGGGAGTTCACAGGAAGAAGCAGGGGCTGGCTTCTGGGGTGGGACAGGGACGGAGTGGAAACCTGTTCTTTTAACAAAAAAAGTTCATTTACATAGTGTGTGTTTGTGTGTGTGTGTGTGTGTGTGTGTGTGTCCATGTCTGTGGGTGGGCACATGTGACACATTCATGAGTGGCAGTCAGAGGCCAGCTTCTAGAAGTCCTTTCCTTCCATCATAGGACTCCAGAGATCAAAGACAGCTCCTTTACCTGCTGATCTAGTCATCTCACTGACCTCTGGCACTCTCCTTTGCCTTGCCTCACCTAGCCTCGCCTGCCCTACCCTCTTCTCCCCTTCCCTTCACTTCCCTCCCCTTCCCTTCCCTTCCCTTCCCTCCCCTTCCCTCCCCCCCCCTCTCTCTCTCTCTCTCTCTCTCTCTCTCTCTCTCTCTCTCTCTCTCTCTCTCTCTCTCTCTCTCTCTCTCTCTCTCTCTCTCCTGGCAATCAAACTTAGGGTAGTATACATCACTTTCAAAAGCTGCTATATGCCATTTCTATAATGGCAGTCAGAATCCTGGTATCCAATGAGCAATCACAGACAAAATGACCACAGGAAATAGCTTTGGCAGCCCTTCTCACCGAGAGGAAACCCAGATGCCTCTGTGAAGGGGATCAATGGCAGGTACTCTGGTTCTTATCCTTTCAGAGCCTCCAGTGGCTTGCAAGTCAGACTTGGCCATAAGACCATGGTAGTGCACAACGATCCAGATATCTCAGCTAATCTTTACAGGTGAGTTACTCATACAATAAAGCTACCATTATGATATTTAAATACAATGAAATGAATCATCTGGTGGTCTGGAGAATTTGAATGCTTTTCACGTCTCAAATGTAGTAAAGATAGAAAGTGTTCAAAACCTAGTAGGCAAAGAGGTTGGTGGATAAAGGCGAGACTAAAACATGCTGTAGGTTTTGTAAGATGAGGCTCTTTGTTGATGTTATTTCAAGACTCTCGTATTTGTCCCCACAACTATGCTTCCAAACACCGTGTTATGACAGTGGATGCAAAGCAGCCCTTTCTCCAGAAAATTAAGATGATCTCCAGACTCCATGTCTTTTGTAAATAATTACATCTCAAAGGCTAGACAATTCAAGGTCTAATTACTCCAAAGCAAAGTATGAATTAAAGGTCACAGGTTCATCTCCAAAGTTGAACGGGTGTGTGCATGTGTTTGTGTGTGTGTGTGTGTGTGTGTGTGTGTGTGTGAAGCGTGTGTACACCTTCCTATGTGTTAAAAGCCCCTCTCCTTCTCTGTGCTATCAAATATTCAATTTGTTCATCCTGAAGAATTATGGTGATGTTAAATGCAAACAGTATTTTCTGAGTTAATTACAGACAAATCTTTCCTACAGTTCACATCTCAGAAGCCAGCTGTTGGCTGTTGCATTTCCTTTCAGTTGCTTTAGCGTAGGGCTTGTGAGTTTAAGACTCCCATGCATGTGGAGATCTGATTTTAACTAAAAAAAAAAAAAAAAAATCCAGGTAATCGCAAGATCATTTATGCCATAGAATGCCAACTTGAGTCCCATGGAGTTTTCTTAAATGACCCAAAGACGATGCATTCTATTACAAGGTCAATGGTGCTGTGTAAATACAATGGAAATTGCTCCAGCTCAAACTCCTCTTTGGTGCTCTGCCTTCTGCTCCACTTGGCAGCAGAGTCCTTCCTAGTGCTGTTTGTCCTCCACATGGGTTCTACTAGTGAGAGCATCATTGAGCCATGTTTTCAAATCAGTGTAGAGATAGCTGGGTAGTCAGCCATTCAGAGTAAGGTTTAAAAACAGGAAGTGAAGCCTAAAGCCTGAGGCTTCTTGTTGGTGTAATTGATTCTTAGGTAGGGGATCATGAGCCACTGAGGATGTCCTACTGTAGGCTTGAGCAGAAGAGCCACATGAGGAAAAATCTCAGGAAAGTATGCTTGCATCCACAAGAACTATAAAAACTAGGACCAAGGCTATGGGAAGTCTGCTTAAAGATTCCTCCCCTTAAACCCCATTTCCATGTTTGCAGATGGGAAAGAACTAAGCCATATTAACAATGCATGATGTAGCTGGCAAAGCATTAGGACTTTTATAACTGTTGTTTGTCTTTATTAATCTTCAGCTCAGCCTGCAAAAGCAGTATTGTTATTTACAGAGATCCCAAACAACTAACTCAAGACCAATAACAACACCATTGGAAACTTTAACTCAGATACGCTCCTTAAGACGGCTGTTCTTTCACATGGCAATAAAATAAGTAATACAACTTAAATACTGCTCATACCGTGGATGAGTAAATAACTATACAGTCAGTGCAACCAGAGACAGCCCCAAACACAAATGTGAAGATCCAGGGCAACATAATGAATGTTTGCAATAAACCGCTTAAGAGCAAAAGCAGAATTGAAAATTATATATACAGTGATTTTTAACTCCAGAATAAGTCAACATAATTATTATTTATTCAGCTCACACTTGTGTTCCCCACTTTATACAATCTCTATAATAAATGTGTGGAGACTATTATTATCTCCCTTCTGCTGGTAAAGGGACTAAGGATTACAGAGCAATGCTCCATAACTTGTCAGCTATAAAGCAACTGAGACTTGGTCCAAACTCACTTGATCTCAAAGGACTCAGAGTAAAGTTAGAAACTGAAAGCAGTTCAGGAAGCTGGAAGGTGGATCTATTATGACTGTGGGTCGGGCAGAAAGTATTCTCTGTACTCTGAGAGAGGCTGAATTCCTATCTCTGCCTTTTCTAGATATGGTGCTTTATTATGGAATCTCCCAATCTCTGTGACTTTGTCTGCAAAACCCCAGTGTACTTTCTGTTGCTGTGACAAAATACCACGATCAAAAGCAACGTGGCGTGGGGGTGCAGGGAAGGAAAGGGTTTATTTCACCTTACAGGTTACAAAATAGTCTGTCATCAGTGAAGTAGGGCAGGAACTCGGGGCAGAAACGGAAGAAACGTGTAGAAACATTGCTTACTGCTCCGCTTCCCATGGAGAACATGCTCGGCTTGCTTTGCTATACAACCCAGGTGCTTAAGAGAGCGTACTGCTCTTGTGGGGGAGCTGGGTTCGGTTCACAACACTCACATGGTAGCTCTGAACCTCCTACAAGTCCTGTCCCTGGGGAAATGAGGTTTTCTTCTGACTTTTGTGGACCCCAGTATACACACAATGCACACAAACTTCTACAGGCATAAACAATACCCTAAAGAAGTACATAAGTAAGTAAATAAATAAATCTTTAAAAATGAATGCATTCTTACAGTGATTGTTCTGGGTAAACATCTAAGTATTGAGAAGTACAGATACACATTTTTACATTTTGGTGTGTATATTGTATATGCACTGGCATTTATCTCTCTAATAATACATCTCTTTATCTATCCCTGTATATTATTCCTCTAAATTAAATAATACTGAAAGACCATCTTATAGATCACACATTTTTATGCATCAAAAATTGTAAACATCTTGCCATGGTACTAAATGTAGTTGTATATATTTTTATATCTTGTAGTTGCAAAAAAATCTTTGTAGTTGCGAAACATACTATAGATTTGAAATCTATTTAATTGAGGTCGACAAAGTGAGTTTCAGGACAGCCAGGGCTGTTACACAAAGAAACCCTGTCTTTAAAAACAAAACAAAAACCCCCAAACAAAAATGAAACGAAAATACTTTTTTTTCTGATTAATTCCCTTTGGGTAAATTACCTCGGGTAGAATCAACGCTATCAAAAGAACCAAGATTGGAAACTTCCACCTGCTAAGCCACTGTACAGAAAGACTTAGTCAGTTTTACTGTTGCCAATTTTAGATGGTGTTAGTCTTTCTTTTATCTCATATCTATATCAACACTGAATGTACTGGTTAGTTTCTGTCAACTTCACACAAACTAGAGACACCTGGAAAGAGGGGCCGCCAATTCAAGTATTGCTTTTACCAGATTGGCTGTGGGTATGTCCACAAGGCATTTTCTTAATTGCTAATTGTTGTAGGAGGGCTCTGACCACTGTGTTTCCTGAAAAGATGGGCCTGGGCTGCATAAGAAAGGTAACTAATAACCGGGGGGGGGGGGGGGGGGGGGGGGGGGGGCCCCCTTTTACCCCCCCCCCCCGGGGGGGGGGGGGGGGGGGGGGGGGAAGGGTGGTGCACGCCTTTAATCCCAGCACTCCGGAGGTAGAGGCAGGTGGATTGGATTTCTGAGTTCGAGGCCAGCCTGGTCTACAGAGTGGGTTCCAGGACAGCCAAGGCTATACAGAGAAACCCTGTCTTGAAAAAACCAAAAGAAAGAAAGAAAGAAAGAAAGAAAGAAAGAAAGAAAGAAAGAAAGAAAGGAAGGAAGAAAGAAAGAAAGGTAATTAAGCAATCCAGGGAAAGCAAGGCGGTACAAAATGTCTCTTTGTGGTCTCTGATTCATTTCTTTGCCTCTAGGTTCCTATCTCAAATTGCTAGTTTGGCTTCCCTTGATAATGGATGATAACCTGTAAGCCAAACAAACCCTTTCTCCCCAAGCTGGTTTTGGCAGTGTCTTATCACACCAACAAAGATCCATCTAGAACAATGGGGAATCTGCAAGTCAATGTCCTTTTCACAGTCTATTTAGTGTCATGTGCTTATACAGGTGTCTTCATACATCTTTATCCGTTTTGTTGTGGATATAATAGGTTAAAGCAGCCTCTGTGAATAGTAACCAAAACACTGTCTAGTTTCCTAAGCTTACAGATATGTGTACTCAGATGATTATCATTCAGGAATGGGTTGTAGTGCTAGTGGACTACAGTTAGTTTAATGCCAGTGAATCAGGATATACAGTAAGCACAGTATCTTTAAATAGAAATACATATAACAGGAGGTTATATACTGACTAGGAGCTCACAGGAACCTCTGACTCCTCCAGTAGCAATGGCTTATTTCCCACTTACTCAACGTTTGCTGCAACTGGTTTTATGTAACAAGAAGCCTGAAAATTGATCTAATAATGCACAGTTATGATTAGTACGCATAAAGGGGAAAAGGGCATGCCTTTGAAGGAAGATGCTAAATTTACTTTTTTTTTTCTTACTAGAAATCAATATGATTGATCTATTATCAATGAAAATTGTAAGAGAAAGTAATATGAGGAAGTTATAGACTATAGGGGCCAACATGAGACAACACAGCTTAAAAGTGTGACCAGCATTACCTGGAAAAGAAGACACAGGAAAGATGGACTGAAGAGTGATATCTCCATTAAGAATTTTGATAATATGTAGGTGTGGGGTGGGAGAAAGAGGAATAGATACAGGTCAGAGACCACCTATCACGGGGGCTGGTGATACTCTGAGACCAAGCCAGCGTGCATTAGCTTGGGAGAGGAGAGAAAATGAGAACTAAGCAAGCCAGGCCTCAAGAAACTGAATGGGTTTCTAAGGAAGGGACTTAGGACCAGGAAACAAGGCCACAGGAGACTTGGTATCAGAAATGAGGTCAGATCCTGCTTGGCAGCCACCACAAGATGACACTGAGGCCCAGAGGGCAGAATATTCATTGTTTATACTCCCCTTGAGCTAAGAATCTGCATCAGGCTGAAGCCACCAGAGGAGGACCACAGAAGAAGCAAAACTGAACACTTGGAGGCTTAGCAAAGGCAAGTCAGCAGTGGGTATTGTATCTAAGAGCCCCAGGTCACTCATTTCCTTCAGAATGTTGGACACAACCCTCCAAAGTCTATCCCCAGGACTTGTCAAACTCTGATGCATTAACTCCATTTAGTAATAGATATAATGAAACAAATATTGAAGGATCCTGAGAAAGCAGTTAGCCTCTTCTTCGTACCTGGAGATGCACAACACCCATTCAGGCAGAACCACTTAGTGACCTTGAGGCAGCAAGTGTGAGGACACTGTCAGGATGGGAAAAGGGGAGGGGTCTAGAGTGTTTCCAGGAGTGCTTCTCTGATATGAGAGAGGCTGTGGGTTCAGCTTCTAACACCACAGAACAAAGTGAAAGAAAATGATTTATTGAAGGTATCATTAACTCCATCTCCTCACTCCCTGGCCTTGAACTTAGGACCTCCCCTGCCTCAGCTTTAGCTTCTAAGTCTATGGAATTGCAGGGTCTGGTATTGGGTGATGCTTGTCCTGGAACTATTGATGTCTCTAACAAAGTAAATGTATTTCTCAATGTGATAGGAATGGATTCATTGGCAATTACAACTTCTAATCTTTTTAGTATTTAGGAAGCTCAACACTCACTCCTCTGTACCCCAAAGGGAATGCAAAATGAGCTCAATATTCTCTCCCAAGACTCCTGTTTGGAATAATTACCCCTGGAAACAAAAGTCATCCTCAGATGCAATTGCCTTTGAGGACTCTGGAGAACTCAAGTCTACATACTCAATTGCGTATCACTTTACCACATCCTAATTTGCATTTTCTAGCCCTAGTATGTAGACATAAAATTGAGGGACATACCTCACCTGGGATAATTTGTTAGCATAAAGAATTATGAACCACACCTCAAAAGTTTGCTACAAATTAACCTTGAATATATTACTTAAAGGATATTCACAACTGGCTTACAAATCCTTATCTAATTGAAATGAATTGCTTAGTTTGAAAAAAAAAAACTGTAAGAAGTTTGTGTCATTTCACTAATATGCAATTAAAATAATTAAAAACATTTCCCACATGCTTATGCAAAACCACTGCTCATCTAAGCTACTGCTGTTCTGGAATGGATTGGAAGGTTCCTACTGATTTCTCTACTTGGAGGCAACATATTGTTGACATCATGTAAGAAAATCAAGTTATTCGACTTAATGAATCAGTACAGAAAACAAAACTCTTGTCTGTCAAGCAGAATATTTTGCTGTGTTTGTGTTTCCATCAGATCTAATTTGGTTAGCTTTGGGTGGTGCTTTTAAATGAATATACACAAATGCCATTTGGAATGGTCTGTTTAATTCATTTGCACAAAGCAGAGATCATTATAAAATCAGTTTGAAAAGTATTTTGTGCTTTCTTATTTAATTAATCCATTACACATAACCTTCCAGGATTTTACTCTCTGAAGCTATTATTAACACTCCACAGATACGTTTTAGATTATTAAATTTAAGAATTTATACCCAATAAAACTCTCAGCAGGAATATTGTTATTAAATGAGATCATTAAACCTAACCACACTAATTAACAGCTAAATATTGAGGAGCACTTGTACAACAGTGGATTGCATTCCATCTTCTTTAACCCCTCTACTCATGCTACCAAATGAACACAAACTTTGGTGAAAGAAATCCAGGAAAATTATGGAAACCACATCTACCTCTGTGGAAAGAGGTTCCTCCGAAAGAAATGTCAAGGCATGTCTAACACTTGATCCTCAGCAGGTTATCTGTCAGTAATTTTCAATTATGGGTACAAGTGGAACTTGTGTCTCCTCTCCTTATACCCGTAAGGAGATGCCTAATGACATGACTGGAACTATCCTGTATTTTAGTTCTACTGGTAGTAACTGATCTTAGATGACACAACTCCACATGTTTGAGGACTCCTCTGTATAAAATCTGCAGCCTGTAGCGTAGGACAGATGATCTTTTAACCACAGCAGGGCTAGGGTCTGTGGAGAGGATACATTCTAAGCAGAAGATGTCAACAGATTGTGGTATAACTAACACCACTGTCGTCCCTACACTGCCATCCACAGCGAAGGCTGCGGTCCCAGACTCCGGGACTATCTGCTTAGATGATAGGAGCCTCTGACTGGGAAGGCTCAAGAACAAGTTCCTTTCGAGGTATCACTGTGTAGATAAGGAAGACATCTGGCCTAATCGTGCTCTTTTCCTCGAGGCAGTCTATATTAAATGACTGGAGGACGCTAGAGTACAAAGGAGGAAGATTCACCTTCCCCACAAAGCTTCCCATAAAATCACCTGAGATACTGTTCGTACACACATCCCAGTGCAACATCGCCACATATCTGTCGTTACTTCCTTCACTTCTTCGCAGGTATTCGTTCCAAGAGTGTTCCTCACCAAACCTCCTTTCATGCTGTGTGTGTGTGTGTGTGTGTGTGTGTGTGTGTGTGTGTGTGTGTGTGTCTGTGATGCTTGTTAGTGTGGGAATGTGCACATGTACATTTGGGTACACAAGCACATGGGTGCACATGTACATGGAGGCCCAAGGATGACATCAGGGGTTTTCCCTCAACTGCTTTCCACTTTAATCTTTTTTGAGAGAGAATCTTCCACTGATTATGTAGCTCATCCATTTGACTAGGCTGGCAAGCAATGGGGTTCAGCAATCTTCCTCTCTCCGCTCTCCCCACTGCTCATATCACAGGACTACATTCTCCTGGAATTTTACGTGGATTATGGAGAATTTGGGTCCGTGTGCCTGCATGGCAGACACTGTACCAGGAGTCAGTGCCTCAGCCTTTCAAAAAAACCATAATTCTGATTTTTGAAAAGTATAATTTTAGGACAATTCTCAACTAAAGAATCCCATCTTAAAGAAGGACTTAGGGGAACTTTATTGTATAGCTTGACTTCCTTCTTAAAATGTATCTTAATTCCAAAAAAACAGAGTTGAACATTTTAAATTTAGGGTTCAATTTTTCACATTTCATAACATATTAAATAAAGTGTAAGGTCTCAATAAAGAAGAATGTTTGATGCTCCAAATAATTTTGGGCTAGACAGCCTCCCAGTACAGCTAATAAGATCTAAAATATATTAAGGAAATTCTGTTGCTTGGAATTTGTATCTGTAGTCATATGCCTGAATCTGGGTATCTCCTCTCCAATGAGCCTTTTTATTGAAGCAATTGGGAGTGAGGAAGCTTATTGTAAAAAAAAAAAAAAAAAAAAAAAAGAAACTTTTGTGTGTAGTTTGTTTCAGATGGAAATAGTATGGAATGGAATAAATTGCGCTCCTCATTCATATGTTAAAGTCTTAGTTACCAATGGGCCTGTTTCTGGAGTTAGGGTCTTTAGGATATTCCTAATTGATGATGAGGTACCAAGTCTATTCAAATACAACTGCAGACTTGTAAGAAGTGATAAAGGTGGTTGATACATTCTCCCCTGCTCTCTACCTCTGTCTTCCCCAACTCCCATTCCCCTGTAATGTGAGGACAAGGGCAAGGATGTGGCTGTGTGCTAGCCAGAAAGAGCTCTCACAAGGAACCAGATCAGTTAGCTCCTTGTTGGACTTCAGTCCTGGGAACTCTGAGAAAATACGCTTCTGGCGTTTAAGCCACTTGGGGTATGGCCTTCTGTCATGGCTGACTGAGCTGACTAACACAGTGGTAAACTAAGCCCTTTCTTTTTACTTTCAGATGAACCATGTCTTTTCCCTTTTAGCTCTTCCCCTTCCCCTTCCCTCAACTTCTCTTGCATCCTTCTGTTAGTCCTTCCCTTATTCCGTAGGACAGTGCTCCTGACCCAAGAGTAGCATATGCACTTGACAATCCTTGTATGATCACTGATGATATTCAGTTCAGGGTGTCAGAATACTGGGTCTAAAGACTTTCTAGAGAAATTCCGAGAGAATTCCAAATGGTGAGGGGCACACAGGATTTAGAGACAACATGGCTGAGAGCTAAATTAGCAGGCATAATTTCAAATAAATGAACCGAGGACCAATAGGGTGTGGGAATTAGAAAACCACCAGACTAGATATAAGCGGGACGTAAAACCATGCCAGGAAGTTTGGTAAGGTAGAGCAGGTCAAGACCTGGAGACTTGATGGGCACACACCCAAAACTTAGGTGACTCCCAGATCCCTGCCAGACTCTTGACTTGGAACATGTACTATGCTTCTCACATAAAAGAGATGTTACCACAGGTCACATAGACTCTAGACAGAATTCTCCATGCTAATGAGGTACCTAGAGGGCCAGAGGGTGTAGCCAATAAGCCTTCCTTCCCAGGCATTCCTCCCTGTACTTAATCTCAGGCCTACCTTGAGAAGTGGGGTATGACTTTTTGCATTTGCTTTCTGCCATGACAATGAACTGGTTACACCTATGGTCTGCCTCTTTTCATCAGGATCTGTGGAGAGCCATGGAGAAGGCCTTCACCCATGCTGCTGTCAGACTTTTCCACAACTCTCAGAGGTACCTGCCTGGATGTCCAAGAGCCTGAGAACCCCATAGCCCGGGCCTCACAGCCTGCTGTACTCCACTGTACTCTGCAGTGCTATGGGATAATCGTAGTCAAATTCCCTGTGTCCCACCTCCCACCTCCCCAAGCAGCCATGCCCTGTCACAGAGAAGGCATGGGCCAACACAACCCTACAGATCTGTATCCTGTAAAAAGATACTATGGGGGAAATGCAACACTAAAACTGGACCAAGGGCTTGATTGATACATTCTCCCCTTCTCTGTGTCTCTATGCCTGCTAGCCAGAAAGAGTTCTCATGAGACACCAAATCATTTAAAGACAAAAATAACTGCATGTGTACTGTTGTCCTCCTTTCAGTTCCTTTGTTTGCTAGAGGGCAGCTGGAAAGTAATTACTGTAGGACCAGCTTTCTCACTGATGCCCTAAGACTGCGATAGACTAAAAAGCTCCCTTTGGAAGAGAGAGAGAGAGAGAGAGAGAGAGAGAGAGAGAGAGAGAGAGAGAGAAAGCCTGTGTGACAAGTGCCTCTACCCACTGGCCTGTATCTCACTAGCCTCATAAAGATGGCAAGATTTGAGCAGACACTCTGTAAGAGAGAGA
>NC_034604.1:39601067-39616672 GCF_900095145.1 Mus pahari
GTGTGTGTGTGTGTGTGTGTGTGTGTGTGTGTGTGTGTGTGTGTTTTCACTACTGTAGAATTATTTATTTCCTGTGGTTTTTGTGTATAGTTAACTGCCTTGGGTTGGAGTTTTCCTTCAAGTATTTTCTATAGGGTTGTATTTGTGGATAGACATTGTTTAAATTTGGACTTGTCTTGTACTATCTTGTTTTCTCCATCTATGGAGATTGGGAGTTTTGCTGAGTATAGTAGTCTAGATTGACCCCTGTGGTTTCTTAGAGTCTATAAGGCCTAGAGTCTATCTAGGCCCTACTAGCTTTTAGTGTCTCTATTGAGAATCCAGGTGTAATTCTGATATGTCTGCCTTTGCGTGTTACTTGGCCTTTTCCCCTTGCAGCTTTTAATATACTTTCTTTGTTTTTGTAGGCTTTGTGTTTTGATTATTATGTGGTAAGAGGATTTTCTTTACAAATCCAATCTAATTGGTGGTCTTTAAGCTTCTTGTATGTTTATAGGCATCACTTTCTTTAGGCTGGAAACATTTTCTTCTAAGATTTTGTCGAAAATATTTTCAGTTTCTTGGAGCTGGGACTCTTCACTTTCATTTATTATTCTTAGGTTAGGCCTCTTCATAAGTGTCGAAATTTTCCTGGATGTTTTGTGTAAGGAATTTTTTAGTTTAACTTTTTCTTTGACTGATGTATTAATTTCTTCTATCATATCTTCTATGCCTGAGAGTCTACCTTCCATCTTTTGTATTCTGTTGGAGATGCTTGTGTCTGTTGTTCTTGTTCTCTTCCCTAGGTTTTTTATCCAGACAGGACTTCCAGTGGAAAGATGAGAATGTCAACCCACTCACAAAACCTTCAACCCCCAAATTCTGCCTACATGATGTTCAAGGATAAAGATGAGCAGAGACTGAGGAAATGGCTAGCCAATGACTGTCCCAACTTGAGAACTATGCCACGGGAGAGAGCCAACCCCTGACACTATTATTGATACTCTGCCATTCTTACAGACAGGGATTTAGTATAACTGTCTCCTTAGAGGCTTCATCCAGCAGTGCATGGAAGCAGATGCAGAGCTTAGGGAATCTTGTGGAATGTTGGGGATAAAATTGAATGGGACAGAGGGGTTAGGAACACCACAGGAAGACCTACAGAGTCAACCTAACCTGGGTCCATAGAGACTCAGAAACTGAACCACCAACCAAGGGTGGACCTAGGCCCCCTACACATTTGTAGCAGCTGTAGCTTATTGTTCATGTGGGTCCCCTAACAATTAGAGCAGGAGCTGTCTCTTACTCTGTTGCCACTCATTGGATCTTCTTCCCCTAGCTGGACTGCCTGGTTGGGCCTCAGTGGGAGAGGAGGTGATTAGTCCTGCTGCAACTAGATGTAGAGCTATACACTTAGCTGTGGCAGAATACATCCTCTGGAAAACAGTCTCATCATAACACAAACCTGCAGCTCCAACACAGGCAGTCACTTCAGACCCCTCAAGCACAGAGTATGGTTCTAGGTATGTGTTCTACCCCAGTTTCCATGCCCAAAGCTGAGACAGCCGTGTTTGAGTCCTGTTGTCACGTTCAGGCCACAAGGAACATTTAGAAGCTTAATAACCCGGGCCAGTCCTTGCCTACTCCTCTTCATCTTCATCTTGATTGAACCTCCTTCCTTGAGGGTTTGAGGTACTGTGTACTGTGATTTCTCTACAGCTGAATCTAGAAGCAGAAGTCTCAGAAATCACCTAATACAACTACCTCCTTTGACAGCTAAGGAAGACGGCATGTTCTGTTTGGATAGTTAGAACATTTTCTTAGAGTTGGCTCATTCCACAAAGAATTTTTAAAAAATTATCATTTTAAAAAAGCAGAGAAAATATTAAATTGGCTAGAATTCAAATAAACTCATTCTCTCTCTCTCTCTCTCTCTCTCTCTCTCTCTCTCTCTCTCTCTCTCTCNCCCCCCCCCGTGCTCTAACACAGCTACCTCTGAGATGACTCAATACATAAGACTGCTGAACTTCCACCATCAGTGTCTGGCCACACGGTGGTCCACCAGGGGAGAACATTTTGAAGTTTATTTTTATTTTTGACAACTACATATGTATTATATAATTTTATAATTTTCACTCCTCTCACTCCCTCTAACCTCACTCCATCTCCCACTGAAGTTCTTTTTCCCAGTACATCTCCCTCCTATATTATAATTGGACAATAAAGTCTGCCTTTTATTGAAAAGTAGATTTTTTTCCATAAAATATATTCTGATTATGGTTTCTTATCCCCATAGTCTTCTCAGTTCTTTCCAATCTCCCCTCCCATGCAGAGTCATACCTTTTCTATCTCTCCTTAGAAAACAGGCATCTAAGAAATAAAAATTAAAAAATAAGATATATCACAGAACAACCACACACACACACACACACACACAAACACACACACAAACACACACACACACACACACACACACACACACACACACACACACACACAGAGAGCCAAAGGAAAAAAGCACAAGAAACACATATAGATGGCAAAGACACATACATTTAAACACTCAAGAATCTGATAAAATCCCCAAACCAGAAGTTATAGTGTATATTAAAAGGACCTGTAAGGATTTTTTTTAAAGGCACCAATTTAACATTATGAGACAAAGGACCGCCAACAATGGTATTGAGTTTTATGTGGGGCATAAGGCTTATCCTTAAGAGTGGGTTGTTTCCCCAGTAAGACTCTCTCAGAGAAAGCTAATTTTTTATTTGCATGTAACTACCAATTGCTTCTGTGTCCCCCTGTTTTGATCCACTGAGTTTATCAGGGTTGCTTGAATGAGCAAGAGCATGAACTGAATGCACGTGAGTTGGAGGGTGGAGCATGAGCCTCCCTCCTTGTCACTGAACCAAAGGATAAGCCTTCTCCCAGCCATCGTTAATTGATAAGAGTTCCTCAGAAAGCACTGTGAGCCCTTCCACGACCCACGGATGCCCCACTTTACCCTCCGGTGCTGGGATAAACACCATGACCCAGTGCAGCTTAGGCTGGGAAGGGTTCATTTCAGCTTACAACAGACAGTCCTCCGCTAAAGGAAACAGAGGCAGAAACTCAAGGCAAGAGCTGAAAGCAGAAACCATGGAGGAACACTGCTCGCCAGCTTTCTCCCAGCCTCACATTCAGGGGAAAAACATTGTCCAGTACTATGAAAGGAAGGAAGACGCTACCAGCTCTGGTCCAGCTTGGATTCCTTCAACCAATGTAATGCTGTCCGAGGTAGATTCTGACCATGTAGTTCTGGTGGGCCACCAGGAGTGATGGCAAAAGCCTGGGAGTTCTGGGGACGGTCAGGACTCCTAAATTCCCTGAACAACTCAAAGTGGGATATATCACACCTGGCCTTGGAATTCTTGTTTACTAATCTATGACTTCTAGAAGGGTTGTTCACTCGTGGGGGGTACTGAGGAAGAACATGAGATAAGAGGCCAGCTGCCCCATTCCTGGGCAGTCTCTGGAAGAGTGCTACGAAGTAACAGTCTCATTACTTGGGAGGTTGAGACTGGAGCATCACTAGGGCCTAGGGGTTTGAGACAAACCTGTGTAATACAGTAAGACTCCATCTCCAAACAATGAGAGCAAGAAACATCTGTTGCCTTGCTGACCTTCAGGAGTCAGATAGGTTGAATCTGGCTCTTATTAAAGGTAGGAAGGAGAAAGGCTGGAAAGAGGGAATAGGAGCAGGAAGGAAAATGAAAGCTATTGCAGGAACAACCGTCTTAAGTGTAGGTTCACTGTCACTGTAAATAAAGCACAGGACGCATATCTCATGGTAGAATTCGTCTGCCATGTATCTGGTCTCAGATGGTTTTAATTCTGAGAAGCCTCTGAACCCCTTTCAGGGGATGAGCACCCACAGGGTGGGCGGGCGCCACATTGTCAGTGGGGTTAGTGCTTTTTCCTTTCTTCTCCTTCTGGTGCACAACCTTTGAAAGGAGGAACACATGGGGAAGAGCTATGAGTCTGGGAAGGATACATAAATTTTGAAAAGATCATGGTTGCAGACACAACTGGCTTCACATCAGAAAAAAAAAAAAAAACCTTTCCAGGGTAAACATTTTGTTTAAATATTAAGCTTAAGCAAAACCAGACTGCAAGAATTCAGGCAAAATAGCAAAGAAAGGCGGCAATGTTCTTAAGTGAAAGGGGACTGGTAAATGCTTCCCCAGACAGACAGGTCCTCCTGACACGCAAGGACAGCTGTGCCCTGGGATTCCTGCAGTCTCCCATCCTCCCGTATTCGATGTTTCACCTCTCTGGCTGGGATGCTTAGAGACCAAGTGGTTATCGCTAAGCCTGAGCTCTTGCGTTGATGGCAGGAATAAGCAGCCCATTTATACACAGGGATATTCTTCCCCTCTGTTTTCTTTTCTGATATTAAAAAAAAAATCACTGTAAAAACTAGGTATTCTAAAGTCCTCGGCTCTTAAGGGCAAGGGGAAAGAAAGTACCTAAAATCAAGAGATCCTTCAAAGTCTCCAGAGCAATTTCACAAGTGAGGGAACTTTTGATTTTGGACTTAGCAATTTTGAGTTTGTCATTTTCCCCCTCAGTGAAAGTTTGTAATATATATTCAATGTTTCACCAATCTACGGTGTATTTTATACAGACACAGGAAGAGTGTGAATGTAACAGGTACAAGTAAACATGGTTTGTTGTGTGATCTGATTTATAGTTAACTTTCAGCTGCTCACTACAGAAATCCAAGGGAGGCCGGCTTGCCTCTGACTGAGAATAAAATAGCACAAATGGCCCATAAACTAATTAATTGCATAACTAGCTGATCCTTACTGGACACTAATTTAACATTCTTTAACTCCAAGGAATGATGTGAAAGAACAGAGGCTCATTGAAACGCTGTAGAACAATCACTGAAGATTTATATGCAGTTAGTAGTTGATGGGGAAGGATATTTTCTTCACGGTGTAGCCACTGGTAAAGTGTCCATGCTCCTGTAAAAACCCTAATGGAACTCATTCACACACACACACACACACACACACACACACACACACACACATCATGAAAAGCAGAAAGGTAATAAGTTGGGAAGAGGAACAGGATGATGGGTAGGGAGAGTGGGATGGTGAATGACTGGAATAATTCTGTACATAGATGCCAATAATATAAAAATCTTGTTTTTTGTGTAATAAATATATGCTGATTTTGTTACTAAAAAATCTCAACAACAAGAAAAATGTTAAATCCTTTGAGCAAAGTGAAGAACAGCAAATTACTTAGCATGGGGAAGGTATAGATGAAGAATGATCAAGTATCGGTTCTTTACTGTAATTCAGGTATATAAACTGAACACTGAAACACTTTATAATGTGTTGGGGGTATATGATTGTGTGTGCTTTTGATGGCATGTGTTCCTATGTATGCACATGTGGAGGCCCTTTGGATATCTTCCTCTTCCACTCTGCCTTATTTTTGAGATAGTGTCTTTCCCTGAAATTTGGGCTGATCAATTGGGCTGGATTTCTGGCCCATGAACCCTAAAATTATCCTGTCTTCACCTCTCAGTGCTGGGACCATAGGCACAAGTTCTCACAGCTGGGCTTTGACATGGGCTCTGGGGATCCAAACTCCTTGTATAACAAGCACCCTTACCAACTGAACTATCTCCCAAGCCCCACCAAATGCCTCAAAATTGAATTTTAGATACATAAATTTAATATTTAGACAGGAGTTAAATTTATAGGACATATCTATAAAGGTAATTTTCATGTCCAAACAAAAATATGGTTAAACACCATTCAATGGATAATAAAATATGTAACAACAGTTCTATCTTGGACAAGATATTAGATATGAAGGTAGTTCAATACCTGAGAAGAAATTACTAAATAAAGTCAAAGGCTGTCCTAATGATCTTTACCAATCCTAAATCTGATAAGGGACTAATATCCAATATATACAAAGAACTCAAGAAGATGGACTCCAGAAAATCAAATAACCCTATTAAAAAATGGGGTACAGAGCCAAACAAAGAATTCTCAACTGAGGAATACAGAATGGCTGAAAAAAGCACCTGAAAAAAAATGTTGAACATCCTTAATCATCAGGGAAATACAAATCAAAACAACCCTAAGATTCCACCTCACNCCAGTCAAAATGGCTAAGATCAAAAATTCAGGTGACAGCAGATGCTGGTGAGGATGTGGAGAAAGAGGAATACTCCTCCATTGCTGGTGGGATTGCAAGCTGGTACAAACACTCTGGAAATCAGTTTGGTGGTTCCTTAGAAAATTGGACATAGTACTANCGCAGGATCCAGCAATACCTCTCCTGGGCATATACCCAGAAGATGTTCCAACTGGTAATAAGGACACATGCTCCACTATGTTCATAGCAGCCTTATTAATAATACTGCTTGTGGACGTTGTACATCGTGGTGCGGAGCCTAGTGCGCACCACGATGTACAACGTCCACAAGCAGTACATTTACACAATGAAGAACTACTCAGCTATTAAAACAATGAATTTATGAAATTCTTAGGCAAATGGATGTATCTGGAGGCATCATCCTGAGTGAGGTAACCCAATCACAAATGAACACACATGATATGCACTCACTGATAAATGGATATTAGCCCAGAAGCTTAGAATGCCCAAGATACAATTTGCAAAACACATAAAACTCAAGAAGAAGGAAGACCAAAGTGTGGATACTTCGTTCCTTCTTAGAATGGGGAACAAAATACCCATGGAAGGAGTTGCAGAGACAATGTTCAGAGCAGAGCCTGAAGGAATGACCATCCAGAGACTGCCCTACTTGGGGATCCACCCCATAAACAACCACCAAACCCAGACACTAGGCAGATGCCAACAAGAGCCTGCTGACAGGAGCCTGATATAGCTGTCTCCTGTGAGGCTCTGCCAGTGCCTGGCAAATACAGAAGTGGATGCTCACAGTCATCCATTGGACGGAGCACAAGGTCCCCAATGAAGGAGCCAGAGAAAGTACCCAGGGAGCTGAAGGGGTCTGAAGCCCCATAGGAGGAACATTAATATGAACTAACCAGTACCCCCAGAGCTCCTTGGAACTATACCACCAATGAAAGAAAACACATGGTGGAACTTATGGCTCTAGCTATATATGTAGCAGAGGATGGTCTAGTGGGTCATCAATGGGAGGAGAGGCCCTCAGTCCTGTGAAGNCTCTANGNNNCAGTATAGGGGAATGCCAGGACCAGGAATGGGAGCGGGTGGGTTGGGGAGCAGGGGGAAGGGGGGATATGGGATTTTCGGAAGGGAAATCAGGAAAGGGGATAACATTTGAAATGTAAATAAAGAAAATGTCTAATAAAAATTTTTTTAAAAATCAAATAAAGCTACTATGAACATGAAAAAAAAAAGTCCTTATGATATTTCTGTATTATTGAAAAGCAGGAATGGGGCACAGAAAAAAGAACAATAATAAAATCAGATGAAAAGTAATAAAAAGAGTTCAACAAAGGGCCCTCCATACACACACCCATTCACCCCTTTAACAGTAAATATGAAGACTATTCTCTCAGCAGAGGCCAAGTACCCTTCCTGGGATGATCTTTGTCTGGTCTCATCCAAAGACAACAGGACCCATAGAAGGTCGGCTTCTCAGAAATCCTTCCTTCTCTTTTTGGCAACCACGCAGCAGAACAAGAGAACAGTGTTCACACTGGAAGCAGCAGTGGAGGAGCTTCTGTGATAAGGCTGTGTGCGCATGAGCTGCGGTTGCGAAGCCAGGACAGCTTACATTCTGCTTTCCCAGGTAAGGAGGATCAGAACGGAGGCACGGTTTTATCTCTGTGGATACGACAGCCTGTGCTTCAAACCACAGAAAACACACGGTTCTACAGCATATTACCAGATTAGAATCTTTTTTTTTTTTCCTGTCAAATGTAGAGCCCTATATGGGATGAAGAAAAAAATGTAAACAAAAACAAAACCCAAGAACTGGTCTTTTGCAGGCGGGATGTAGGTTTCCATTCAAAGGTTGTCATTTTGTATTCTGAAAGGTTACTTTCCATCCTGCATCTGTATATGTACAGTTTACCAAATAGAGTATCCATTATTAGTGCGCTTTTAAAGCTGTTCTTTATAAGGCCAGGCACAGTGGTGCATACCTCGATGTTAGCACTGGAGAAGCAACAGGAGGAGGATAGGAAGTTCAAGGTGAACCTGGGCTGTGTAATGAGCCCCTGTGTTCCACAAGGAGAGGTTATGTTATGGGCATTGGAGGGCCCTTTCCTGTGTACACCCTCCCCAAAGTTGCTAAGAAAGAACATTTCTTTTAAAATTAGTTTCCAAAGTCAGAAAAATCCACAGTTGAAATTAAATGTGTAGTTGAGGTAAAATAACATTTAATGCTACCTTGTTGAATGTTACTTACCTTGAGTTGATTTATTAATAAGAGCCCAAAGTGCTGCCTCTAGCAATCCAAGAGACCACAGAAATACTAGGGGTTCTGGGGGTTCCTGGGAGATGACAGAGACCGCAAGCCTGTTCCTGGTGGGACTCCACAGCTCTTTTGGCAAATAGCCATCAGTGACTGATATGGTGCCCACAAACCTTTCAGCATCATGAATGGAAATGTAGCAGGAACCCCAGGAGATAAAGCATTTTTTTTGCAAGGACCATTTGCTCATCATGACCCGTATGGGACCCAAAAGCTTTGAAGCAGTTTCGCAGATGTTTGCGCAGCGTATGCTGTACTGAGAAATGCTGGGAAGGTAGTTCAGGATTCCCACTCCCGAGTCTAGAGCTGACTCAGGATTCCTTCCCACATGCCTTTTAAAACACACTCCTCTCAAGCCGCCTCCTTTCTGTTGTGCATCCTCTATGTGTCCCAGAAAAGGTCGTTGTATAATTGTTGTAACTGAGGACTCTTGATTTTCCTGTTTTTTGTTTGTTTGTTTGTTTTGTTTTTTTGGTTTTTTTTTTTTACAAAATATATTAACAGAGGACTTTTCCGAGTTTATCCACCTTTTTTGGGAGCCCTCTTCCTCACACATCCTTTCTGCTCCTTTCATTTTCATGAATCTTTCCTTTTCCACAATTGTTTATTTTCCTTTCCTACTCTTGTACCAGCGCATGCAATCACAGCTTGCACCCCTTAAGTGGAGTGCATGAGAAAAAATAAGAATCCTTATCCAGTAGAAAGGTTTAAGCATGCTGGATTGGGGCGCTTTACCCTTGACCCATTTCAGCTCACTGAGGCAAAGTTCCTTGCACAGGAAGCCTGGGCACTAACAGCATTACCTGATGCAGACTATGTGCAGAAAGCTCAGGGGAGACGGGAGAATTCCGACAGCGCAGAGACTACTGGAAGGGGCATAGTCCCACCTTGTCATACTAGGAATTTGCACTTGACTGCATCCCAGACGCTGTTCTGTGTCCTTTACGTTTATGTAACTTTGAGATTTGCAGTGAGAAGCAAATAACAGTCTACACTTCCTGTCAAATCCTGTTACTACTTATAGGACTTTTATTAAATAATTTAGTAGAGAAGACTTTCAAACAGTGAAATACTCCCATATTTGCCAATAAACAAATGCACGTATATGTGTATAGTCACCTCATATCAAATTTACAAAGGAAAAGGAGTTGAAAGAGAAGGGCAAAAAACACCAAGGAAAATAATGCAGAGCGTTGGGAGGATGGCGCCTTAGATAAGAGTGCTTGCTCTGCCAGCATTGAAGACCAGAGCTGAAACCCCTAGCACCCATGTCAAAAACCAGACATGGATATGCGTGCCTGTAACCAGCAGTGGGAGTCACACACACACCCTTCGCTATTACCTATTATTTTTATTTATGTGTAAATATGGGAAGGTGGCCCTAGAAAACAGAAGAGGGCATTGGGTCCCTAGAGCTGGAGTTACAAGTGTTTGTGAACCACAATATGGTTACTATGAACCAAACTTGTGTCCTCTAGAAGAACAATATGTGCTTTT
This sequence comes from Mus pahari, assembly GCF_900095145.1. NCBI lineage: Eukaryota > Metazoa > Chordata > Mammalia > Rodentia > Muridae > Mus > Mus pahari. Next base: position 39,611,044 of record NC_034604.1, read on the forward strand.
GAACTCTGAGCTGTCATCTCTCCATCCCAATTTCTGTTGTATTGAACTATTTACTTTAAAGTATTTTGTAACAGTGACCAAATTTATAAGAACTATATTTGCAGATAATCTACCACATTATACAATTGGTGCTCAGGTAGGGAATTGTCTTAGGTAGGGTTTTATTGCTGTGAAGAGACACCATGACCAAGGCAACTCTTATAAGGGAGAACATTTAATTGGAACTGACTTACAGTTTCAGAGGTTCGGTCCATTAACATCATGGCAGGAAGCATGGCACTGTGCAGACAGACACAGTGCTGGAGAAGGAGCTGAGAGTTCTGCATCTTGATCTGACTGCAGCCAGGACAGATTGACGTCCAGGCAGCTAGTGGGAGAGTCTCAAAGCCCACACCACAGTGACACACTTCCTCCAGCAAGGCCACCCACACCCACTAATAGTGCCAAGCATATTCAAATACGTGAGTTGATGGGGGCCAAGACTATTCAAACCACTAAAGGGAAAATGCCAGTTTTTCACTGAATCTCTAAGGCTATAGTTGTGGTTTCATTATAGACGCATACACAGGTGCACACACTTAGGTGATGTCTTCATTGTCAACTGTGGCTTTATGTGTCCTTTATTTGGAAGGCAACAATAAAGCTGGGCTTGAGTCTAACTGGTGTTAATTTAACTTAATAATCTGCCTAATGCTAATGTTCTCAGTAGAAAGCACCACGCCAGCTGATAAAGTGCACCCCAAGCAGCGCTGTACATCACTGGCTGAGCCGGGCTACTTGCTGATGACTGTGAATGGCAAGGAGCCACTTGGCAGAGGAAGCACAGGAAGCTCTACATAATTGACTCAGCTTTATTGAATCTTGCAGCTTGAAGGCACATTGAGTGAGCACCCAATTAGACTTTCTCTTTAGACGGCCATACAACTGAGAGTCTGTGAGGTATAAAACTCCTCCAAGGCCTAAGTCATGTAAAACACCCAGCTATCCCCAGCCCTTAGGAATACACACACATGAACACACATATACACACACACATACACACATAAACACACACACACATACACACATAAATACACACACATATACACACATACACACACATACACACATACACACATACACACACATACATACACACACATACACATACATGTACATGCACACATATACACAGACACACGTGCACACACATACACACACATACACACATACATACACACATATACATACACACACATACACACGCACATGCACACATATACACCAACACACACACAGACACACACATACACACACGCACACACACATACATACACATACACACACATATACACACACACACATGCACACACATACATACACATACACACACATATACACACACACACATGCACACACACACTCCTGTGAACACATGGGTAGGCACATTACTTCTGCCACTACACACTACTGTAGAATAGCTATTTGGAGTAAGTGAAGATTATTTAAGACCTTTTTTTTTCTGTAACTGAACTCCGCATGGGCTGTCAGCCCAGGCTATCATCACCGTGGCTTCACAGCAGTGAGCTCCCAGCACTGCGGAGACTCTTTGACCTTGCTCAGAAAACGCATTCCTTCTGGCTTTGAAGCTCCTGCGGAAGGTATTTAACTTCTCAGTGAAGGCAGCAGGCCTGCCTTAAGAGGTTTTCCAGATGCCTTTCCATCGGTTCATGTGTCTTCCCCAGTTCCGATGGTTGGGATGGCAGGAGAAAGTCCCCAGAGAAGACCCCCATGATGAAGTACAGTAACTGTGGGGGCAAAGACTTCAGGCTTCAGACTGATTTTTGGTTGACTATTTAAATGATTGCTAATAATATAACTTAAAAATTATTAAGCTAATAAGTGTATATTAAAGAATCTAAGTACCACTAAATCACCCACATTCCTCTCTAGGCATACATTTTTCAAAACCTACTTTAATAAGGGTTTAATTTCCCTTGTAGCCCACCACCCAGCAGAGGTAGTGGAAAGAAAGGTTATTAGGATACAGGGGGAGTAGATCTGTATAGAAATGGTTCTTTGGGGGCAATTCCAATCTTCTTTGTTCTCAGTCCAGTCCACTAGCAAACACCAAACATGGATCAGCAGTTTCAGTCCAGTCCACTGGGCAGATACCACACACAACTCAGCAATGGCAGTTTAATCCAGAGGAAACTGCAAGGCTCCCCAGTTGGCTCAAGTCCACAGAAATGGCAAGAAACTGCAGGAACCTCAAGAAAAGTTTTTAGATGAGTTTCTCTTTATGAAGTCAACACAAGGTAAGGAAGCAACACAATGGAAGGCAAACCAACCATACATGTGTGTCTTCAGCAAAGACGAGTGAGGCAGAGCAAGGTGAACCAAAGCTCTAGCTCCCACTGTCTGAGGAGTCATATTTATATCCCTTCTAAACATCATGCATCCTTTCACATGTTTGCTATAGCAAAATATTGCTTCACCTGTGTCTGCTTCAGCAAAACATTCTTTCAACTTTCTGCCCCAGCAAAACATCATTAAAACCTAACAGTCTCCAAAGAAACCAGAAATTTCCACTTTATTCCTCACAAAAATCAGATTTGGGGACCTGGAGATGGCTCAGAGGCGAAGAACACTGCTGCTCTTGCAGGGACCCAAGTTCGGTTTCGAGCATCCATACTGTTGCTCGCAGCCATCTATAACTCCAGTTCTAGAGTATCTGATGCCCTCTCCTGGCTGCCAGGAGTACTGCACATGTGTAGTCCACATACATACATTCAGGCAAAGCACTAATACATATAAAATAAAAAAGTAGATCTAAATAACAACAAACAACAAAAACCCAATCCACTTTTCAAAAGCAAATTTGCTTTGCTTGTTTTTGCTTTCACTCAAATTATAAATCTGTCACAAAAGCAAGGCTTTGAGGCAGAGAGGCAGTTTCCTTGGTAAGTTTTAGTTAATGACATCCATAACATACTTCTAAGTGAGACTGCTTTAACTAATGGTCTTAAAGGTTTCTATTATATGCGCCTACTTCAAAACTGACAAAAAAATGTAAGAAGTGAACGCACATTTCAAAGATGTTCCTCTGCACCCTCAGGAAGCTGGAGTGTTTAACAGCTGCTTTAGAAGAGGATGTAAAGAGTTTTACTACCTATAAAATGATTTGAGAATTAAAGTACACACACATATGTAATATATATATATATATATATATATATATATATACACATTCTTATGAACATTTGAATATATGTGAATTAATATAAATTCATATACATGCACTTTTATCAATGAATACACATTATATGTTTTGGGAGTTATTTAAATATTTTGTATTTTTTGTTACATATTAGAAAATATTCATCAGAGAAAGGAAAGAACACACACATATCTGACCTGACCTTGAATTCAGTATCTTCCCGCTTCAAGTTCCCCAGGGCAGGGTTTGCAGCTAGAGCATGTCACCACACCTGAGTAATAGGTTGACACTTGGTGGTGCTAAATGTCAGCTGTTGAGTGAAGGTGTGGAGGTACGCAGTTATGATGCACTCATCCATAGACAGAATAGAGTCTTTCCTAATATCAAGGCACAGTGATGGAGCAGGGTAAGATGGAATGTGAATCTCAAATGCAAAAATCATGCGATATCTGAGTGAAGGCACGCACTCGAGTAACTGTAATGGCAGAGCAGTCTGGGCTGTCTTCTCGTACAGGATGGTGTAACCGGAACTTAGGGCTACTGATGTACCGGGCCAGCTACCAGGAATTAGACACAAGGACTCGAGGGGCTACACACAGAGAAAGGACACCGGGCTCTGATTAGCAAGGTTGTATATAACTTCGTGGTTATCTGCCAGTAGGAGGAAAAGCCAAAGCCATCGGTCCTGTTTAATAATCTGTCCTCAGTTCCAGGGGTCTCCAGCTGATCTCAGGAATCTTCAACTCACCTAGATGAAAGGCTCGGAAGATGAAAGAGTTTTCACGTAACAAAGTGGGACTGGTTGTGTGTCAGTTATTGATTGATAGACCGGCATCCTGAGATCGGATATCCTCTTCAAGCTTGCCATAGAGTAGCATCTCTCAGACAGGATATGAGCAAGAGGAGAGAGCCAAGAAGAATGTGGGCTGGAGCAGCATAATGCAGAGGAAACAAGGAATGGAGCAGGGTCTCTCTCTCTCTCTCTCTCTCTCTCTCTCTCTCTCTCTCTCTCTCTCTCTCTCCCTCTCCCTCTCTCTCTCCTTCTCTCCCCTCTCTCTGTATGCATGTGTGCGTGCATGCATGTGTGTACATGTGTGCATGCATGCCTGTATGTATGTGTGAGCATGTGTGTGCTTGTGTGTGTGTACATGAATTATACGAATAAAGACTTGGTAAAATAAATCTTTTGAAAATGTATTCTGTGTTGACTGGCCTTAATTTGACCTAAAGATACTGTTTTCACTCATACTGATGGGGCCATAGCAATCCTAATTTGAGAGACCCACAGAGCAGAAGCACCTAGCAATTACATGATACTTATAAAAACCTATTGCTGCTGAAGTATTCTACATTTAGCCACCCCAAGGTGGCCAAAGAATCTAAAAGCAGACAAGCTCCTCAAAGGAAACTAGACAGTTCAGATACTCCATAACAAAAAAGACTCCCAAAATCACCATGGAACATACACAAGTACATGGTAGCCACATGCATGCGCATATGCACACACACAGATACCTACATGGAGGAGGGGAGACAGCCATAGAGACAGAGGAGGAGAGAGACTAAGGAGAGAAACAGGAAGACAGAGAGAGAGAGAGCGCTTTGTGTTTTAGGACAAGGAATGGAGTTTGTCTACTTCGCCCCATTCCCAAAATATTCAAGAATACAAAACTATCTGAAGCAACAGGCTAAACAGTAGCTTAGAAGAGCTCTACCTGTACAAAGCACTTATATTGAAACAATTGAGGTTTTTTTTTTTTTTTAAAGGAAGCAAAACTCCCCAAGTGTTTGTAACTCAGTTTTAGTTTTTTCTTACTGTCATATTAGTTTTAGGGAAAATCTTCCAGGAAAGGATCCTCTTGCTGTTGGAAACGCCTGACGATCTACAGAAGCAGCTCAAACCTGAGTCTCTAGCCTATTGGCTGAGGGGCTTTGTCAGTGTGGATCCCTCCAAGGAAGAGGCCACAGGACATTTCTCTTTGACCGTGACTATTTACTTTGTTATTAACTGATAGTTGCATTTATATCTCTTTTTCTGTGACTTCTCTTGTCAGTATTGTCTCCTTTCCTCCCAGCTACTCAGAACACACACTCAACCCTGGCCAATTAGAGAATTAAATTCCCTCAACAGAGCTGCACAGGAACAGGTCATACAGAAGTCTGGCTTCTATGCAGCCTGTCGAATCCCAGCAGAACTCCTGGGACAAACGCAGCTTGCTACCTTACATTCGGATGTGGCTGAAATGTGGTCTACAGATACACAGAGCAGTTTCAATAGCCAGGAAAGCTCCTGGGTTAGGCCTGGCTCTCTGGCTTTCACACCAAAACTGTAGGATCAGACTCTGCAAACTAATATCGCTCCAATGACATCAAAGCATCTCTCTCTCTCTCTCCCTCCCTCCCTCCCTCCCTCCCTCCCTCCCTCCCTCC
>NC_034604.1:39616902-39623109 GCF_900095145.1 Mus pahari
CTCTCTCTCTCTCTCTCTCTCTCTCTCTCTCTCTGAGGCTGGCCATAGTCTAAGTGTACTTTTTCTGGTACTCTGGCCCTTATTACTCTCTAATCCCCTTCTCTGACTTCTCATGCCAGTCACTCAAATGGCATGACTTTTTCTTTCTACCATTTTCCTCTCCAAGCAGCTGCTAAGATTGGCAGCTGGCCTTCCTTGTTTTTGTTTTGTTTTGTTTTGTTTTGTTTCTTTTAAACTTTGATGAAATTGTCCTTGATCTTCCATTTGAGTCTATCCTTAAATTATTTTATTAATTAGACTAAGAACCCTGATTTCCCCTGTATCATCTGGCAACCATGTAGGGACCTCAAAAATTCCAACAATTAACTTAATTACTTATTAATTAACTTAATTAATTACACAAAGTGTAAGCCCATCCTTTCATTCAATGTCATTCCATGTTGATTTGACATCTCTATGTATACAAGGATGGTATCAGGTACTGTGAAAAATACCAAGACACTATTGTCATATTCATGAATCTTACACTCTAGTAGGTGAAAAAAGCTAAGTTGAGATTGAGACACTGCAGTTTAGCACTGGGCAAATTCCTTTATCTTATTATTACATTAACTTATTACTTTAGTGTTGGGTAAGTTCCTTTATTTTATTATTACATTAACTTATTACTTGAAAATGTACTGTGAATACCAATACGTATCAGAAGATAGACTATGAAAGGAGAGGCAAAAATATTGATTTGATAATCTTCTTTGTACTTCACATACTCTGAATGATGAAGTACTGATAACTGGAAATAAAGCTAGTAATAGTTTTAGGGTCTCCCCTATCTCATAACCTATTTTTAGGGGCTGATTAAAACAAATTCTAGCTAGCAGCTCAATGCCTTTGAAAAAACTTTTTGCTGTCTAGGTTTGTGAACAGAAACTACTACGGAGAGAAAGTATGGATTCACCAAGGTTTGCTCATGACCATAGGCCAAACAGCTATCCAACGGAGACTAACTAAAATAGTATGCCTTTCTATAAGAATATGCTACCACTAAAATCCTGAGCTGGTATTGACAACTCACAAATCAAAGTATTTCTATTTTGAAAACATGATATTAAAGGTCCAAGAAGAAGATTAGAGTGTCTTATATGAGTTTGATTAAAGACCCAGGATGATTCTGTAGCAGGACAACTGAATGCTGTTATTGTAGTATTTTGGATTCTAGTACTTTTTAAAGTGTGCGTGTATTTTTAAATATAAGTAATACAACATTATCTAAATTGAATTAAAAACCAATCTGTGTCTAAAAGTTTTCAAACATCTGAAGTGGCCATTACACAATTAGACATGTGTGGGTTGCCTGACAGTAAGCGTCCTTATGGTACTGAGGGCATAAATGTGTTCTGAGTACTGGGAAAAAGGAGATACAAGAGAGAATGAGCTGAGCTGGTGCAGGAGAGTCAAAGGAGCGGACTTTAGGGAAATAGCCAAAGAGGAAGAGATCCATGGAGACCGAGTCCAGAAGGAAGGAGAAAGTGCTCATTAAGTAGATGGATGGAGAGAAGGGCGCTTCCAGAGGGGGTGCAGGTGCTGAGTTTGGTGCTTGGAGCAGCCTGGTAGCACTGACGGCTGGAGTGTGAGAGGAATGTGCAGGGAGATAGTACAGTCACTATGCAACAGGCGAAGGCCTTAAATTCAATGCCCCAAGAAGGAGTCTGAACTTATCTGTACCGAACAGGCGAAGGCTAAAGGATTTGAAAGGGTGCCTGTTCTGTTTCATGTTATAGAAAAACAACTTCAGTGTCAGTAGAGGGGCCTGACAAGGGCAATCTAAGGGTGAGAATAACAGCACAGTTGTTCTGGTTACAGAGATAAAGTTTAAGAATTCGAGACGCGAGTATGGGGGTGAGCCCCATTATTTTCATCTCTTGCCTATAATACATATAAAACAGCCAACGTGCTGTTTATCTGAGTGGATGGCTCACCACCACCACCAGTGGTCTCACAGCAAGTTTCATCTGTTTATGACTGAAACAAATTCAGGTTAAAGTATCTGTCTTTTTTGCTTTTCCCATCAGTAAGAGTCATCAATAAGCAATGGTGTGAGTTTGGTAATGGCTCATTTGCATATTTAAGCTGACATTTTGAAATGACAATGAGAAGCTGGCAATTAACTGTTCTCTAAGGAAATGCCCTTTCCCCTCCATATGGCTTCCACGCTGGGACTAAGATTTGAGGAGATTTTTGATTTACAGAGCAACAGAGACTCTCTCTAGCTGAGATCCCTTTGTAATTTCATTTAGAGGGCAAATGCCTGCACCAAGATTGTAAATGCCAAATCTGCTGATGGCAAGTTACCAATTAGAACGTGGAGTCATCCTCACTATAGAGGGATAGTAATTAAAAAATAAAGGTATTGAAGGCTTTAGAAGAAAACAAGTTCTCTTGTGTTAGATGGGTAGTATATGTGATAGAAAAGGCTCTCAAAAAGATATTAATTCCTGTTGCAAAGAATACACAAAGAACGGAATGACTCAACTCTAGCTTCTATAAGCACACACCATCATTAGACTCCATTAACAAGCTGGAGATGTATCTTAGTGCTAAGTGATCAGTTGTTCCCAAAACCTGGGTTTTGTCTTTAACAGCATGAGGTTTTCAAAGTGAAAAACATCAAGGAGAGGACTGGTGAGACAAGTCAGAGGAAAGCCAAGAGGATGTGGTCATTTGAATATGCTTGGCCCAAGGAGTGGCAGTATTAGGAGGTGTGGCCTTGTTAGAGTAGGTGTGCCCTTGTTGGAGGAAATGTGTCACTGTGGGGATGGGCAATGAGACCCTCCTCCTAACCACATGGGAGCCAGTCTTCTCCTGTTTGCCTTAGGAACAAGAGGTTGAACTCTCATCTCCTCCTGCACCATGCCTGCCTGGGCACTGCCGTGCTCCTGCCTTGATGATAATGGAGCTCTGAACCTGTAAGCCCACTCCAGTTAAATATTGTCCTTATAAGAGTTGCCTTGTTTTTAATACTTCTTGATCATGTTGATATACTTTCATTAATTGACAGTCTTTGTATTAATCACTTGTGTTATTTTAATGATTTAATCCTGCTGTTTGATTATGACCTTCTGTGTACTCCTCCTAGATGTGATTGTTTCTTATTATTCCAGAAGCTTACCATATACTCTTGAATAACTACTGTGAAGTCACTCCATTTTCTAAAAAAAGAGTTGCCTTCGTCATGATGTCTGTTCACAGCAGTAAAACCCTAGCTAAGACAGAGGAAGAGGACCCACACGGTAGAAGGAGAGAAATGACTATACAAGTTGTTATCTGATCTTTCACACATTCAGCATGACACTGATACACAAATAACCAACCGCTTTTTACTGGATATACGGCCCACTCTATCAGACAGAAGCCATACCTGACATACCTAAAGTAGCCAAGAACCAGGAAACTAGAGGGGCCATGGGCTCTTGGAGAAAACTTACTACAGTTATTCTGCTAAAGGAACATGGCAATAAAATGACTCCTACTGACATTGTTATAGCCATAGAGAGTCACTCAGTCCCCATTAGAGAAGTTTCTCATTGTAGTAGATGGGACTTAACACCGAGATTCACAGCTGTGAAATGTGCAGAGGGTGAGACTCTTAGGAACACTAAGCCCTAAGCAATATATGTTTATCAGAACCTCCCTCTCAAGGCCTAGGGATCTATGAGGAAGAGGAGGCAGAAGGGTTGTAAAAGCCCAAATGTGGTAGATGATGTCATGGTAACAGTGTGCTTCAGACAAAAAGGGCTGATACTCACGGACCGTCACAGAGAACTCACAGAGACTCTGCCAGCACACCCAAGATCTTCACAGGTTCGAAACAGACAAAATTAGGGCAAGGAGATGGCTGTGTTGAACAATGATTCACACATTAGAAAGTTCATCCTAGTTTAATGGGATGAATATTTTTCAGTATATTCACACAGTTAAATTGGCACACCAACTTGTGTTACTAGTCAACTTAAAAATTCTCTTTTTCTGTCCATGAACATAGGATGCTTTCCCAACAACCCAATCATTTTTAATGTACCAGAGGATCAACATGATCTATATGTCACTGGGAAAACAAGTGATAACGCCTCAGTGACAAGATTGCGGATAATTGGGACTTTGTTTTTGAACATTTGTATATTTTTCAAATAAAAAAATTTGACAGGAATTCCTTCCATATGACAGAAGTCCTTTTAAAGGAAAAGATCCTTTTGTCACTTTCGACATGCACACTTAATGTGTTTTATAAAGATAAAAGATGCTTGAAAATAAAAATTCTCAGACAGTTTTTCAATATACAAGAACACATATCCCACTGGTCACACTTGGTCATTTCTCCATTGGAGTTTGCTCAGTGTGTGCTATTCCATCACAAGCTATGGCAGGTATGAATTTTAACAAAACATGGGGCTTAGTGCCTGTACCGGCTAGTTTTGTGTCAACTTGTATCACAGAGAAAGGATCTTCAGTTGGGGAAATGCCTCCACGAGATCCAGCTGTAAGGCATTTTCTCAATTAGTGATCAAGGGGGGAGGTCCCCTTGTGGGTGGTGCCATCTCTGGGCTGGTAGTCTTGGTTCTATAAGAGAGCAGACTGAGCAAGCCAGGGAAGGCAAGCCAGTAAAGAACATCCCTCCATGGCCTCTGCATCAGCTCCTCCTTCCTGACCTGTTTGAGTTCTAGTCCTGACTTCCTTTAGTGATGAACAGCAATCTGGAAATGTAAGCTGAATAAACCCTTTCCTCCCCAACTTGCTTCTTGGTCATGATGTTTGTGAAGGAATAGAAACCCTGACTAAGAGAGTGCCCTTACGGAAGCCAGTGTAGAATAATAGTAATGATCAAAATAGTAAATAACCATGAAATTTACAAGGTTAAAAGAATGTTTTAGAAGGCAAAGCTTGTTACTATAATAGAGAATACCAGTGGGATAGAGTGAACCCATTTTGATATAAGAAATATACTTTCTCTTTTAAAGATCAATTTTGTGGGGGTCTGATGGTTTGTACATGCTTGGCACTATTTGGAGGTGTGGCCTTGTTGGAGTAGGTCTGTTACTGTGGACATGGGCTTTAAGGCCTTACTCCTAGCTGTCTGGAATGGAGACTTTAACTAGGAGCCTTCAGATGAAGATGTAGAACTCTCAGCTACTCCTGTACCATGCCTGCCTGGATGCTGCCATGTTCTTGCCTTGATGATACTGGACTGAACCTCTGAACCTGTAAGCCAGCCCCAGTTGAATGTTGTCCTTTATAAGACTTGCCTTGGTCATGGTGTCTGTTCACAGCAGCAAAACAGGGGGGTTACACGTTTATATATTAATAATAAAAAGACAAATAGCAGAAATTTTAAATGGATCAGAGACTTCTCCAAAGAACACCCACAAATATCCAATAAGGACACATTAAGATTTTCAATATCATTAGCCATTAGGAAAATGCAAATCAAAAGTACAATAAGGTACCACTATAAACGCAGCAGAGTGACCATAAATAAGTATTGCCCTTGAAGATGCAGAGAAGATAGAACCGCTTGTAGGGATGTGAAATGGTGCAGGTGCTGTGAAAGCTATCTAATTGTTGTTCAAAAACTTAAACCTAGAATTTCCATGACACTCGGGAACTCTACTTCGAGGAATATACTTAGGAATAAAAGAGAATATGAGCACACAAGAATGTGTACATGAATATTCATGACAGCATTACTCATAGTAGTCAGAAAACAGAAACATTCAAATGTTCCTCATCTGATGAACAAATAGCATATGCTGTATCATTACAATGAAATATGATTCAGCCATAAGAAATGAAGCATTACATACTAAAACAGGCAGAAACTTGAAAGTGTTAGCTAACTGGGAAAAACACCATGATCACAAAAGAGCATACATAATCCCATTCATGTGAAATGTCCAGAAGAGAGGCTTACAGTTGACTAAGGTTTGGAGCAAGGGGAAGGGTGGAGAAAAGAGATCCAAAGAGAACAGAATTTGGTTTGTCTAGTGCCGCAGACGGACTCTCCTGGGGTCCCTGATCTGCGGGGAACGGGTCTCTGGTTGCAGGTGAGCGAGGATTCGGCGAATGAGGGGTGACAAACNGANANGGACACAAGAGAGTGTGGTATCTGAATGCAAATTGTCAAATTGAGCATCAGACTATTTATAGAGAAGAAAA
>NC_034604.1:39624708-39640770 GCF_900095145.1 Mus pahari
AGAGAGAGAGAAGAAGAAGAAGAAGAAGAAGAAGAAGAAGAAGAAGAAGAAGAAGAAGAAGAAGAAGAAGAAGAAGAAGAAGCTTCTCATGGCTTTTCACTGAAGGGAAAAGACAAAACCTAACCCTTACTCCTTCCTATACTAGGACACATGGGGTACAGAATTCACTACTGTGAATAAACATGGGGCTCAGTCATTATAAGGCTAATTCACTACTGTGAAACAGGGGGTTAAGTCATTATAATGCTAATGAAGGGTACTAGAAGAGCCTGCTGCACTGTCACTGTGCAACCCAAATCCTATCCTGGAGGGGTGGTGGTAAGATGCTTGATGATAAATTCGTGGACCATCTCAGCTACTGAATGGGGATGGTTCTGCATCCCTTTGACAGCCTAGATGCTCCCTGCTAGGGTCACCAATTCAGGGAATCTTCAGTTAACCAAAGTCTTTCCTGGTGGGGAAGACTACGAAGAGAACATTGACAGAAGTCCCATCTTCTATCTCATTGACATTCCCCCCCCCCCACACACACACACTGCTTCTCTCTTTTCTTTCTCTTTCCTCCAGACATAAGGTTGCCAGCCCACTCCAGTTTAGGATAAGGGCTAGGTAGAGGACTAGAGATAGTATAGTCAAGTGCAGATTATTATGCAGGAGGGGAACTTATATGGACTGATCCCTACTTTCCCATCCAAGAGTTACTTTTTGGTTCTAAGTGACAGAGCTCAGATTTCATGGATTACTGTACCTAGATGAATTACAATTTCCCTCACATCCTGTTGCAAATAGAGGTGACAAAGTGTGGTAATTTGAAAAATAAGATATTTGGGTAAGTCTTGTTATAATGATATAGGCTCTTTTATATCTTCCTCTAAAACTTGGGGGTAGAACTGGAGCTAGGCCAGTTATAGCTGTGCCATGATATAATTTTGGGTGCTTTACTTGAAGAATCCTGCTTCGGAAAGGATGGAGAAAGCTGGGCGCTGCTGGCCCTGTGCCAATGATAAGGGTTCAGTGTAGAAACTCCAACTCTCGTGTTTAATAAAAGGAGAAATTTTTAGTTTTCAAAACCAAGTCCTCGGATTTTGTTTGGAAAATTCATTATACTCTATGGTAAATAGATCCATTGTGGAAGCTAAAATGAGCATCTATACAGTTAAGTCTAGTTCATATTAATAAGACAAATTAGGAAGGGGAAGATAAGAATGTTGTTAATTTCCTGTATGCATTCTTGCTTGTGTGAAGGTAAATTCCTTTTGCACGCCAACTTGAATGTAGATTGCTATTATTATTAGAACAATGAGAAGATGACCTTTCACATAGGCAAGCCCCCAAACCACAGACTATATAAGCTTTGAAAAAAAAAAAAATCACAACATTAATTCAAGCTAAAAATAAAAATAAAAAAAATAATAAAAAGCAAGCAAACAAACGAACAACAACAACAACTGAAAACAAACCCCATAAAAATTTTTGTGCAATCTATCAGAGCTACATACTGTTTTCATTTCAGAACAGAATTATTACTTTTTTGTCTTGATAGTATTTCTCAACGTAACTTCGGAAAAAATAATAAAAATCCACCAACATTGATAATTAAATCAAGTCTCAAATAAATGATGTTTTTTGTACCTGTCAAATTGTTACAGGTTAAATGACCTATTTCAGAGAGCTTTTCAGTAACTTGGGGAAAAATATTCCTTGATTCCTGTTTTCTTTAGGTAGGCAAGGGCAAGCCACAAACAGGCAGTCACAGATTTTTCATGGGTATTGAGCATCCCCAAGACTTAGTTTAAAGAAACAGCGTTTACAAAAGCTAGACTGCCTGTTTTGTTGAAGGCAATTCAAAATTCTGAGCGTACTTCTTTATTCCCGGATGTCAATCTTTCATAAAAGCTCATTGCATCTTGGAGTCCACACATCACCTTCAACTTCTAAGGCTTACAAATTTGGGTAGTACTCATCATTTGATCCAGTGCTGTAGACTAAAAGCACATCACCAGACCTGGATCTACCTGGAAGCAAACAGTGAATGGAGGTGCGAGGACACACCTCCGAACAGGGTGGGAAGTAGGGAGGTTCTATTCTAGACTCTTCAAACCCTAGTTCGCTCCTAGTAGCTTCCTGTGCCCCAGAGTAGTGTGTTTAGATCGCTACTAGGGGACAAATTCTGTCCTCTCTCTGGACTCGGAGAGAGTTTGGGATTCAGGTACTTTTCCCAAGCTATTTACCTGCATGAGTCTGTCACTAACAGCGCCCCTGCCTGGGTTGCCTGTCCCCGACCGCACATTGGTACCTGCGGTGTCTCAGCAGCCCCAGGAGAGCAGAGCCTCCTACCTGGGACCCGCAGGTAGCTCCGGAAGGCAGCCAGAGCGGCCCCTCGACCCTGTAGCCCAGCGGGAGAAGACCCAAACTTTCCTCGCGAGCGAGCTAGCAACTTGGCTGGAGTTTGGGCGGAGGGTCGCCTACCTGCTGATGTAGCCATCGCCATCGCCGTCGCACGTCTGGAAGAGCCGCCGCAGACGCTCCTCCTCGCCGGTGCTGGACGTGTCGCTGCTGCCACCGCTGCTGTTGCAGGCGCTTGCAGCCGCCATCGCGCTCCCGCCCGGAGAACAGCAAAACCTGCACCGCTCACAGCCGCTGACAGCCCCGAACCTGCCCGACGACGGAGCATGCCCAGTGGCCGCGCCGGAGCTCCCGGCTACCGATTCCACCTCTCCGGGTTTTGCCGGGGCTGGGAAGATGGGCGTCCCGGAATCGCCCTAGTGGCACCTGCGGAGCGAGGGTGGCTCTGGGAATCACGGAGCCTGGGATGCCTACCTGAAAGCCAAAGAAGGCTCCAGGCCCCGGACACTAGGGCATGATTCAGACAAGGGCGGTGTTCTCCTAGCACTAGGGCGCAGAGTAGGGGATTCCTTTTCGCCCGGGGNGGGGGGGGGGGGACGGGGGGAAATACCGCTGGGGATCCGGGTATGATTCCTGTGTTGCAGGCTCAAAACTCTGTGATTCCACTTTCAAGAGCGTGCTGAATTCTGACTCCGCCGCCTGGAATGAGACCCAGAAAGGCTGGCATTTTAAAGTTTACATCTGACATGCAACTAAACTCAGCCCATATTTATCTTTCACTGGAACAATCTGCCTTTCAGTGGGATTTTTCTGCACTTTGGGTCGGTTTCTGGTAATAGTGCTCTGCTGGCCTAGCTATATTAGACTTTATCCCAACTGCTTTAATCACATCAACCCTGAACATAATAGACGGTCTCATGCTACAGATCTAGAAAATCCCTCGCTTGGGAAGTAGATAAAGCTATTGGGTTATCTTAAGGGTAAAGGAGATAGTACATAATGCAGGACAACACCTAGCTTCAGCTGCATGCTCAGTGGATACTAATCCTGATTTGCAGGTAGGGCTGCTGAGGTACTTAGATTTGCTCCAGGTTACAAGCCTTGTGTCAGCGCAGAGGCAAGCCTAGGCAATCATAACTCCAGATCAGGAGTCCTTAAACACCACACTAACCTATCATAGCAAGAGGCAAAGGAACCACAATGAAACAATTTGTGGTTTTAGTGAATGATTTGTTATTCTGTTCCAGGCTTTCTGCCAGAGGTCTGTGAAGTCCTGTGGTACTTTAAAAACATGCCCAAAGATTCTTTGGTCTCATCAGAAGCGGGGTATGTTTTCCCCTCCTGAACCTGGCTGGGACTTTGTGTCTACCTTGATTTTTGAAGCTAGCTTTAAAATGGTAGCAGATTCTACCTGCTTTTCTTTGGGGACAAGAACCTTGGATGCTACAACCTTCTCTGAAAGAAGTTTGGCTATCTAGAAGCTGCCCTGCTGAAAAATCCATGCAAAAAGAGAAGAGAAGAGAAGAGAAGAGAAGAGAAGAGAAGAGAAGAGAAGAGAAGAGAAGAGAAGAGAAGAGAAGAGAAGAGAAGAGAGAGCAGCCTCCAGATGTATGAGCTTTCTCTGACCTGGAGGCAGACATAAGTGAGATATGATGCTTTCTCTGGATATTACAAATCCATAAGCAAAACTAGAGCCTATCAGAGCTCAGCCAACAGTCCAGAGCTCTAATGATATGACTATAAAATGTCTGTTGTGGTTTTAAATCACTGAATTTTAGGGTAATGTGTTTGTTTAGCAGTAGGTCGTTGGAGCAAGTCGATCTCTCTTGGGATTGACTACAGGGTCAACAGGAAGGAGTCTTTACTCTTTTTCTCTTCGTTTTTATCCCATCTACCTATTCCTACTTTAGTTCTTCTTAGATCTGCAAGCTCTAAATATTTCAGACATTTGGGGGTACTTGTAATCGGTTAATGGATGTGTTAGAAATGAGTTTGGTGTCGCAAACATTAATCACTCAATAAAAAACTTCACCAAGGCAAAAAGTTTAAGTTCTGGACTGAAGAGATAGCTCAGCAGTTGAGAGTAGTTGCTGTTCTTGCAGAGGACCTAGGTTTGGTTCCAACCACCAGCACAGCAGCTTACAACCACCCTTGAATCCAGTTTCCCAAGAATCTAGTGCCTTCTCCTGCTCTCTGTGGTCATCAGCCATGCACACAACACATTGGTAACCACACACAAACAAATCTTTTTGAAAAACTTTACCTCTGTAAAAGGTTTCAGGCACACACATCAGGGGTTCTTCTGAGTTTTTATTCCTAATGCAAAGGGGCCCCCTGTGCCTCACTGTGAGTGGTAGAGCTTGGTCTCAGCAGATAGTCAAAGCACACCTTTTGACAATAGGAGGCAGCCTCGAGCACATATTCTCATCTTAGATAAATACTGACTAGAGAAGAGGTTTTGCCAAATGGCATCTTTACAAATGTCTTTAAAGATGGAGCCTTTTTTGATAGGAAACACAGTACATTTCATTAATATTTCCCACAAATGGAATATCTCTTTAGAAGAAATTTGCAAATATACCCAACAATATTTGCCTAAAAGATGCTACCAACCTCATCAATATTCCTGGGGTGGGGGCGTGCTTATATTGTACAATCTTTAACTTTTTTGTGTGTTTCTACTTTTATAGAATAAAATCTTTATCATCACAAGAATTGTTTGCCTTTGTCTTAGTTTGGGTTTTCTTGCTGAAAAGAGACATTATCACCACGGCAACTCTTGTAAAGGAAAACACTTCGTTTGAGACTGGCTTACAGTTTCAGAGATTTAATTTACTATCACCGTGGCAGGAAACATGGTAGTGTGCAGGCAGGCATGGTGCTGGAGAAGCCAAGAGTTCTTTATCTTGATCCACAGGCAGCAGAGAGACTGTGTGCCACAATGGGCACAGCTTGAGCATAGGACACCTCAAAGGTCATCCCAACAGTGACACACTTCCTCTTACAAGACCACACCTACTCCAATAAGGCCACACCTCCTCATAGTGCCACTCTCTATAGGCCAAGCATTCAATCACATGAGTCTATTCAGACCACCACAGCCCTCAAACCCACCTTGGCATTGTGACTTGCGATTTAAAAGCATTTTTTTTTCTAAATATAAAGTGTATAACAGAGCCTGGAAACCCAGAGATTTCCCCAAGCTTTGCATGGCTCTTTCTATAATGTCATATCTATACAAGGTAGAGATTTAGCTACCAACTGATAATATTTCTAAGACAACGTTTTTCTTGTTTGAGAATGTGCACATCGTTCTTTGGGTTTACATTTAAATATTTTTTTTATTAAATCTGGATATTCTAAAAGAGGAACTTGACAAATTTCTAACCACTGTTTTCCCAGGCTTGGGTAACTTAGAAATGGCTAAACAAATAGGTTCAACTTTTTAGAGGAGATTTTTTTTTTCTTAGTTGAAATTAAACGTGAAATTTATGCTGAAAAGGTTATGAGAGAGGGTGATATTTGCAAGATAGTGAAAAGTAGAGTGCCATATGAATATAAAGATGAGAAATATAAGGTAAGAACTTAGAACAGGAGCAATAGCCACGGCCCTTAATATAACTGTGACGTTTATGTGATAATTCCAAAAGGTCTATGTATTTATCTGAAATGGCTACATAGCTTTCTTTTCCTTCTCTAGTTTGGTTTTTATTCTAAGTTTCTTCTCGGTTATAATTTCCTTTCATATTTATGTAGTGCATTCCAATGTATCTTGCTAGGCACGTTGCAAGATACAGGGGCTCATTTATCTAAAGTTATCAATTAAAGGAAGTGAGCAAAGCACTTTGCAAACCTAATTATCTCCTGCTCATGCTTCCAAACCCTTAAATGCACCAAGGCTACAGGCAAATGCTGGAATAGGGCTCCCTGCAGCCAGCTGCCCACCTTCTCTCTAGAGTGTTTTTTATTATAAGCCCTGCTAAACTTCCATAACCTTCCAACCTCACTCTTCCAAGGCTTTCTTAGCTTGAAGCACACAGTTTCTAAGGAAGAATCCTATGGTGAAATCATGAGTTGTCTTCCAGCCTCTCTTGTCCCTTACTGTCAATTATTATTAAATGAGGCTGCAGATTTCTGAGAGAAAATACTGAGGTAAAGTCAAGGAAGACAAATCAACTTTTCCAAATTTCTTATCACAACTTACTAATGCCCTCTGGCGCTCTTCCTTAGTGCTACATACTTAGCCATTGTGTGAGAGGTAGAAGAGTATGTGGGAGGTGGAAGATGTAATTCAACCCAAACAGGCTACATAGGGGACCCAAGTACAGGAAGCAGCTGAAATTGAACTCATAACCACCAGTCACAAACAAGGCGGAGTTTCAGGTACAAGATACTAATTACCTCAACATAGAAAAGGCACAGGAAGCAGGATGAGGAAAAGGGGAGGGCTTCACTGTGATGCTAGCCTAGAGTACCCATATTCGAAATGACAGAGAATTTTCTTCTATATTTTAGGTTAACTTATTAATGTGTATAAGAGTTCTGGCATATGTATATATGTATGTGTATATGTATATATGTTTATATATGTATATGTGATGTACACATGTATATATGTGCATATGCATGTATATGTATGTGTATATATGTATGTATATATGTACATAGCATATATGTATATATGTGTATATATATGTACATGTGTATATGTATATATTGCACCACATTATGCCTGGCACCCCCAGTAGGCAAAAGAGGGTGTTGGATCCCCTGGAACTGGAATTACAGCTGGTTGTTAGTCAGATGTAGGAAGTAGGGCTCCCTGCCATGTGAGTGTTAGGAACTGAACCCTGGCCCTCTGTCAGAGCAACTAGTGCTCTTAAGCACTGAGACATCTCTCAAGCTCCTTATAGAGAATTCTGAGATAAACTGAATTCATTTTCTATGGCTGCCACAACAAATTTCCAGAGCACAATTATTTTTAATGATATATTTCTTATGTTCTAATTCTGGAGGCCCAAATCCTGAAATGAGTCTCATTGAGAGTTAAGATCAAAGTGTTGGCAGGACATGTTCGTTCCATCTGGAAGCTGAGGTAGAAATCCATGTTCTTTGCCAGCTGTTGAAGGATGTCTGTTTTTCTTGACTCTGAGAGTCTTCAAAGAGAACTGATGAGCATTTTTAAATGTGATTAACTTACTATCCTCTTATAGATTAGAGGGCCCCATGAACACTGGTCTCTCCCAAATTGCTGGAGATTATGTGTACTTTAAGGCCAGCAAATTAACAACCCTGATTTTATCTGCAGTTTTGCCACATGGATATTTTTATAGATTCTAGAGATTGAGATGGAGATGAAAGAGACTGTACATCTGCCCAATCTACCAGGTTATCCATCACTGACACAGCTAGGCCTTTACAGTCATGCTCCAGCTGATCACCAGGAAGAGATCCCTGGGAATCTAGATCTACAGAACAGTACGGTGTCTTCATAGTATCCTGAGTTTCCCAACGGGGTTAACAGCTAAAGGGTCATCTCCCAGCATTCCTAGGTGCTGAGACACAAGTCCTTTCCTGAAGGGAGAGCTAAGTAGCACATCTCCCCACAGTCCACTCTAAGTCCTGTGGGTCCACTTCAGATTAGGAGAGAATTACTTCTGGATTTTGTAGAGTTTCCATACCCAGGAGAATTTTTATTATTTTTTTTTTTTGGTTTCTTGAGACAGGGTTTCTCTGTGTTGCCCTGGCTGTCCTGGAACTCACTTTGTAGACCAGGCTGGCCTTGAACTCAGAAATCCACCTGCCTCTGCCTCCCGAGTGCTGGGACTAAAGGTGTGCACCACCACGCCCAGCAGAGAATTTTTTTAATATTTAAAATTTTACTTTTTATTTCAAGTGTATGTGTGTTTGTGTGCATGTATGTGTACTATGTGCATTCCTGGTGTCTGTAGAGACCAGAAAAGGGAATCATATTCCTTAGAACTGGAGTTAGGGATGTTTGTGACCTGACACATGGGTCCTGGGAGCTGAATTCAGGTTCTCTGTTAGAATCACAAGTGCTAGTAAGTCCTGAGACAACTCCTTAACTCCTAGGACTTTTTAAAAATGTTGAATGTGGATCTACATACCAGAACACTACATCCCAAACCCTTCTTGCAGAATCTTAAAAGAGGAAATTTAGTGAGTGAAGAATTCTAGTCTTGATCACAGCTTTAGATCTTGGGGTCCCAACAGATACTTGAGTCTTGACTTGCCTCACTCTCAGAGTGCAGACTCAGGCTACTAGCCAATTGGCACAACCCAGGTGCTCATTTCTGCCAAGACTGGGGTTGCTGCACATGCTCACTTACTCTCAGAACTGGATGAGAGGGTGCCAGGAGTTCCCCACATCAGTCACCTGCACTCTAAATGTGCCCCTCCCTGACTGAATTTGCTCCTGACTGAAGCTCCATTCCTCTTCATAAGCAGGCTCACTTACTCAGTCGGGATGACTCTTCTTGACTGATGACTTCTGGACATAGGAACATAAAACATCCAGGGAGTAGACGAATCCTTGCTGGAGAATTAGTCCTTTGGGATATCAGGACATCTAACACCAAGCCCAGAGTTTTAATACTAGCAGGCACAAATTTATCAAATCAATAATTGGAATTCAATTAAAAATGATTACTCCTGTTTCTAACTTCTTCACAGACCTATGTATGCAGCCTCCTTTGTGAGGACATAGCAGACATAAAGTTTTTGATTCATGGTATATCCTGTGTCCTGTAATATGATTTATCACCTTCATTAAGTATCAGTGGTAGGAAGGTATAGGAGATATTTTAGCAGCTAGGACTCCGCTTCGCTTAGGCTGTACAAAAACACACCTTATAACAGTGCATTTAGCAGTCTTAGAACATCACCAGCATGTATTACAAACAAACACCCTTATTCTAGCAATGCATGTAGAAAGCTATTAGCAACCTAGAACTCCCCCCAAATACATTGCACTGTGTGTACATACAACGAAAAACAATATAATGTTTCTTCTTTCATTGACAACCATAAAAAAAAAAAAAAAAAAACCTCCTCTTGGTGAACAGTTTCCATCTAAATATATTTCAGAATGTTTCTGGCATAGACTGGTTTGGGGTAAATATCTATAAAACAGAGATTATAATCTCATTAACTTCATAGGGGTTTTGTAAATTATTCATATAGGACACATTGCACCCCTGGAAAGAGCCTAATGGAATTTATACATAGCAACAATATCAGCTTGTATATCACATTCTCAAGACTTTTATTGTTTGAGATCAGATGTCATCAGACCCTCTCTTTTAAAATATTTTCCACTCTTTTAAAATTTAATATGTGTGAGTGTTTTGCCTGCATGTATATCTCTGCACCATGTACCTGCTGTGGCCTCAGAGGCCAGAAGAGGGCGCTCCCTCAAATTAGAGTATTGTGGCTTGAATAATATTTCTCAAGTATTTAAACATGTGGTCCCTGATTAGTAGCATTATTTGGGTAAATTTAAGAGGTATGGCCTTGCTGGAGGAAGTGTGTCATTGGGGGCAGGTTTTGAAGTTTCAAAGCCTAGCACCAATCCCAGTGTGTTCTCTCAGCTTCATCCTTACAGAACAAGGTGTGAGCCCTCGGCTTCCTGCTCCTACAACCCTGCCTGCCTTCACTCTGCCATCATGGAGTCACACTCTGCAACTGTAAGACAAAGCACTCTTTCTTCTACAAAGTTCCTTAGTCATGGTGATTAACAAGTAAATTTAGTCACACACTGTTGTTAGCCATTGTGTGGTTCGTGGGTACCAAACCCAGGACTTCCTGGCAGAGGGTCCTCTCCAGAGCCCACAGCAACAGTGCTTTGGAAATTGCTGGGCTATGTCTCCAGACTGATGGTTTCTATTCTGATCCCCATGTTCAGATGCAGAAAAAAAAAAAAAAGTTTGTTATTCTGTAGCAAACCCTACAGGGGATATTCGGAGTGGGCTGACTGCACATGGCTATGCATCATCACCTTTTTCTTAGCACTCCTCACGACGACTGGCTTGCCAGCCCTCTCCACCTCTACTCTGGTGTGTTGGGCTAGCTGTGAACTACCTGCCAGTTGTTTGATGTAAGTTGAATTTAATTCATCCCAAGCTAAATATTATGTCTTGTAAGGAGCCGAGGTATTTGGATTTAAATTGAGCAGCCATACTCAGTGAGGGATCAAACTCATTCCTGAGAAGAAAACCACAAATTCCAGTGAAAAGGCTCCACTCCAACAGCAGACGCAAAGCCCAAGCTGGAGTTTTTCACTTCGTGTTGTAACACCGTGCCTTTCCTTACAGAGAGCTGTTTTGCATAAAGAGTCTTCCTGGGTGATTTTTCCCACTCTCCCCTCCCTTGTTAATGTTTGTCTCTTCAATGCTACATCACATGGGGGAGGAAAAACAAAACAAAGCGAAGAAAAGGGGGAATGGCCAGAGCTCCTAAGGGGAAGGAAGTTTTCTTTCTCTCTTCAGCCCTTCCCCGAAGATAACAGGCACTCAGTCAGCTATGCTGCACATTCCCTAACGTGCTGTATTCACATTGGGGATTGAGATTTTAGTGCTCACAATATAGTTTAAGGGTATTCTATATGTGTTACTACATATCCTGCAAAGAATAATTCAGAAAGTTTAAAATATAAGAAACCATGTCTGTTAGCATTTTAAATTATGTGCAGAATATAATAGTTTTTAAAACTTTGTGTGGAATATGCTAGTTTTTGATGCTTTGAATGGTAAGTAAGATATCTAATGACATAGTAGTGGATAAGGAAGAGGAAGAGCGCAAACTAGTTCACAGCATTTTCTGCAGAGATTAGTGTTATGGTTTTAAATATGTATTGCTTTACCCCACTGTAGCTATCTTGATTTTTTTTTAACAGTTACTGTAAAATAGTTCACAGAAACTGTATGTGGAAATTATCGATGTAAAAACAGGATTGCAGGCAAAAGACAGCTGTATACTACCACCTTGTGGCTGACCTATTCATGTGTATTTTCAGGTTAATTGCTACAAAGAAGAGTTGGTAAAATGTATGCAAATCAGCAACATATACATTTTGATGTCTCCGTCATTATACATGCATAAAATGGTAGCGTTAGAGGTGGTTTTACAGTTTCTTAAACCTTAGGCAAAGAGAAAACCATCAGGTTTAAATAGGGCTGGACTTAATTTCTCAGGTAATAATAATAACTTAATCTGAAGTTGTTTCAGGGTTCTTCAGTGTACTTAGGTTTGCTTCTGACTTCTAGAGGAGTTATGACCTACCAAGCTTTAGGTACCGTGTTTCTGATCCTTTGCTCTCTGTAAACATCTAACTTAAGTCACTCATTGCTTATTCCCTACTACAAGACTCCTTCAGATCCTGGTATCTGCCTTTGCCAATTCTAGTCCCATGGACTGATGTTTATCACAATGAGTCTTAATTGACTACATGTTCTGTCACTGTTCTTCCCTGGGGAGTCACTCCAGGGCAACACTTAGGAGAACATCTGCTTTGGTCCATTTTCTATTCATAATACAGGACTGAAAGACTGGGTACATCATAAAGAAAAGAGGTTCCTTTTGGTTCAAAGTTGGGTTCTAAGGTTAAGGGAACAAATTTAGGTAAGGTATTCTAGATAGCACTGTCCATGTAGAGTACTTAGGAAATGGAGAAAACCATATGACAAGATAAGGCCAGTCCACATGTACGCTCAATTCTCCCTCTGCCCTATTATGGTTAGAACGAAAAAGTGTCCCCATAGGCTCATGTATTTGCACACTTGGTCATCATGTTGTAGCAGTATTTGGGAAGTGATCAATCCTTTAGGAGGTGCAGCGTTGCTGGAGGAAGTGCATCACTGGGAGCAGTCTTTGAAGGATTATAGCACCGTCCTCACTTCCTGCTCTGTCTTTGTCTCTGCCCCTCTCTCTGCCTCCTGTATGTGGTTGACATGTCATCTCTCACTTTGCTGCTCTTGCCATTATGGATCTCTAACCTCCTGGAACTATAAGCCAAAATAAACTCTCCTTTAAGTTGCTTTTGGTCGTGGTATTTTATCTCAGCAACAACAACAAAAAATAACAAATAACTCCCCAACATTGTAAAGTCTTCAGCATTGTCTTTCTCAT
Organism: Mus pahari; assembly: GCF_900095145.1. NCBI lineage: Eukaryota > Metazoa > Chordata > Mammalia > Rodentia > Muridae > Mus > Mus pahari. The sequence goes on from NC_034604.1 coordinate 39,637,201, forward strand.
AGTAGTCTCTATCATGGCCTTATCTCCTCCTAATCACTGGTAAAGTCCTTGCCTCTGAATACTACAGCTGGATCATGTTTCTATTGTTGGGCTACCTCATAATCATGAAACTTCATCATGAGTTTTAGTGGTGACAACACATACAAAAACCATAACAGCAGCATGTCCTCACTAGGCTCTACTTTGGTTTTGGCCTCCAAAGACCTCAAAAAAGGTTGCTTTCCCTAATGGGATTGTATATCAGGATCCTTTTAAGTAACTCACTTCCCTCCTAGTATGTGGCCTTTCTCCTTCAGGTTTTAGGGAGAAAAAGCTAACCTAAGACAACACTCCTTGAAATAAAAGGCCACAAATCACCTATCTAAACAAGAAGAGGCTAGAGGAGTAGAAAATGTCGGTGGTAAGGAGAAAAAGGGTGGAAGAAAGTATAACAGCAATTACAAAGCAATGGGGCTACGTCTCAAGAGTCTATTCCTCTAGTAGGGTAATTTCACAGAGAGTCCTCCAGAGTACCTTACAGAACTCTCTGTGGCAGCGTGCTGGTATTGCATGAGTTGTTTGTAAGTATGCTAAAGCGTTGATAACACCAGTGCTTGGACAGCTAAGATAGAAACTGGAGCTGTCCTAGTCAGTTTTCTTGGCCCAGTTGCTTCTGGACACAATAACCCTTATCTATATCTCTTTATAGTAATCAGAACACACTAATTTTTTTTTAAATAAAAGTTTTCATGAAGTCTAGTTTAGCCTCAAAGTCTTTATGAAGTGGGAGCTGATCTTGAACTCCCGATTCTCCTGTTTCCAATTACTGAGATTACAGGCATGCGCCACTGCCCACAAAAGACTATGTTAACTTTTTATTTGTTAGCTATTGTTGTATAACAAACCAAACCCAAAACTTATGGCTTACTATAATGTGCATTTTATTTGTCCATGAATTCTGTGGGTGAAAACTTTAGATGTTATGTCAAGGAGAGGCTTTTGATCTTACTTTGGGTCATATATGTGCCTCCTCCATCCCCTGTCTGCAACTTGTTGGAAGGCATATTTTTCCAATATGTAGTCTTTCATATACCTAGTCATTGGTGTTGACTAGTGTGTACATTAGTGTATCCCTAAGCCTTTATAAGCTAGCCTCCACTTCTTTACATGGGGGAAGCAGAATGCCTAACAGTAAAGGAGGCTAAGTACGAATGTACAGGTATCATTCAAACCTCTGGTCATTGAGGCCACTGTAGTCAAAGGTTCACAGCTGAAGGGCACAGTCACTGTAAGTATGTAAAGATTCGAGTACAAGGAAGTGTGATTCATCAGGAGTAATTCATGCAAGAACTGCCACGGTGCTATAAACAAACATTCCCAACACTCAGTGGTTCCCACAATCAATTGTCATTTCTCACTAATGTCAAACCAAATTGGTAAGACGACTGTCAGAATCATAATGGAATCCTGGACTCTTCTATATAGTGTATCTATCACCGACTAAGAATGTCCCTAAGACAAGGAAAAGCAGAAAATGCAGGCATGACAGAAGGGTTTAGAGACAAAGCTCAGAAGTGATATATGTTGCTACTAGCAACGTTCCAATGGGTAACTCTTAGCCATGTGACTTACAGTTAACTCAATGTCCAAAATTAATATAATGTCCAAAATATAGTGCACACATTTATTGGTGAGCACTGCAACTCACTGACATGATTAATAATGGCAAATTGAAATAAAAAGGGACAACATTGTTTTAAACTAAGTTCTTAGACCAGAATCCAACAAGCCATAAAGAAAACCCAAGTAAAGTTATAAGCCACCAAACTGAAACTAAGCTGTTCTCTGGTTTTGTGAAATTATAAGAGGGAAAGGAGAGATGGAGTCAAAGAAAGAAGGAAAGGAGAGGATTGGAGAGAAAGAAGGGGAAGTGAGAGCAGATGTGGGGAGGGAGCCAGCACATTTCCCCAGGAAAGCCAGTTTCAGTTAGCCTGAGAAAATTTTCTCTACTTTAGTCTTTACAACTTAATCAGTTAATAAACAAGACACAGTACCAGCAGCTAGGTATGCCTACAGTCCCGGCATTCAGGAGGTTAAGGCGAAAGGACAGTGAGTTCCAGGCTAGCCTGCTCCACATAGTAAGACCTCAAATAACAACAAAATAAGCTGAAATAACCTCCTGAGAAACAGCCAGTTTTCTATTTGTTCCTCCATTTCTGCTTTACACAGCCATCTGCTTCTGTTCTTTGCTTCTGCTTTGTCTTCAGTTTTCATAAAGCTGACATCCTCTAATGTATGAGCCAAGTGTTTACCTAATTCTAGAATCATAAAATTAAAATCTCTGAACAAATTGTTGTAATTTTGTTTGTAAATTTGTCTTCTTGCCACACATAAAATACACATATACCCTCCCTGAGAAGTCCAAAGTTCTGCTTAGTCACTGCAAACAGGATCTGTTGTTGAGTCACAGTCCTCTAATAAGGTGAAAATGTCTTTATAAGTTATGTAATGTGTAAATGTGTACACTGTATGTCTCCACCCACATGCTGTACATAAAATGATAAGCAGAGCTAGAATATCTGTAGAAACATGTCCCACTTAGGAAAAAGAGGCACTTAAGACACAGTAAGTACTCAGTGGTCCACAGAGCTTCTGTGAAAGCCATCTTTTCCTGTGGTGTGCTGGGTAATCTTGAGCATCAATTCGACAGCATTGGCAATCACCTAGGAGACAAACATCTGGGCACACCTGTGAAGGCATTTCCAGAGAGACTTAACTGAGGCGGGAAGACTAGCCTGAATGTTGGTAGCAGCATCCCATGGGCTTGGGCCCTAGACTAATACAGAAGGAGAAAGGGAATCCAGTGGCAGAATCCATCTCTCCCTGCTTCCTTACTGTGGCTGCAATGTGACCAGCTGTGTCTCATTTCTGTCACAAAAGCAAAACTGTTCTCTTCTCAGGTGTGATGAACTGTTCTCTCAATCTTTGAGCTGAGTTACATTCTTACTTCCTTAACTTGCTTTTGCCAGTATTTTTAATCAGTGATTTGCTATCGAGTGAGGCCACCATTCAGTTCTTAGGCCTTTGAACAGATGACCATGGGAAAGTTAGAGATGTAAGCTAGACAGAGAGGTCCTAGAACTCTGCAAACAGAGCTTAACAGGTTATGCTGGTAGAAGTCTAAGAAATCAGAATGCTAGGAGAAACGTGAACACTGGATGCCTGGTGTGGGGCATTGGACTATGCACAGACAGGCTAGTCTCCAGTTGAGCTGAGGTCTGAACCCCGAAGGGTGATAATTCACCTTCATGACATGGTAGGCGTTCCCTTATGCTCCTGGAACTCTGGCTCCTGCCTAAGTTACCGTCCCCCTCACAGCTCCCAAAAGAGAAACATGGCTAGAAGTCACATAGGCAGTGCCCCAAACTTCTGACCTTCAGGCTAAACTCCTCCCCAGTTACCTAGCAACAGTAAAGACTGTAAAAAGGGCTCTTCAGCCCCTGCTTGCTCTCTTACTTCTCACTCTCTTACTTGTCTCTCTCTTACTTCTTGCCCCTCACTCTCACTCCCTCTTTCCTCTCTTTGTCTTCT
>NC_034604.1:39641010-39719673 GCF_900095145.1 Mus pahari
TCTCCCATAACCCTGGTGGCTTTAGCAAAGTAGCTCCAGGGCTCTCAGGTAGGGCTGCCCCTTGCCCCCCGCCCCAGAGTGGGGCAAAGGCTTGAATGCCCACCCGGGTAAGAGTGGAAGGTAGATAGCAGCCCTCCCATGCCTGACTGACCAGAGAATAGGTGGAACTCTGGTGGGGTGTGGGTCTTCCCCTCCCCCCTCTTCCCCAGGGCCCCCCTTTTTAGTTCTCAAGAGCCTGGCACATGAGGTTTTAGTGGAGAGCAAAGATTAGGTCAAGAACTGGGCTAACGACCATTTGAATGAAATTCTGGAGAAGAATCTGGCTTCATACCGCCCATGTCCTAAGAAATCGAGTGAGACTGAACAAAAAAATAAATGGACTAACTTGTTTGAAGGAGGACATGTAAAGATCGGGTATCATTCAAGCCGTGTCATGGTTACTGTCTACCCCTCTGACATAAATCTACAGCCTGTGTGGGAGAGTGAAAGTGAACAAGAAGATCCAACAAACATGGCGTGCTGAGGAAAGGCGTGTAAGGCAGTGTAGAGCTGCAAATATGGCAGGTGCAGAGAAAATGTCTGGAATTGTTACAGAGACTACACTTCGAAAGAGAAATCTAGCAGGTGACACCGGGATAGAAGAAAGGTGTCCTTTGAGTAAGATCTCGTCTATCAAAAAAAAAAAAAAAATCCAACCTGTGAAAATACAGACTCACTTGAGAGAATCCAAACTGCCAAGGACTCTGAAGGTCTTCTCTGAGCTGATTCTGCGCAGATGTGTGTCCTTGCCACACATCTTGTGTGTTGGTGCAGGAGAAAAATTGCTCTCTGTGGTATGTTTTTCTGACTTTTCAAGACAAAGTTTGTAATATATATCTTCTGGAAATTATCTTAGTCTACCTCAAAGCTAGATAGGGACAGAGTTAATTTAGGCTCATCCCTACTTGCCCAAAGCTGGTTTTAGTTATCAAAGAAATAGGTAGCTCAAGGACAACAATAAAAAATTCCTGAGAGTTGAAATACCATTCCTTTTCTGTAGTCCTTCCTTCTGTCCCCTTTCTTCCTCCTCCTCTTCCTCCCTCCCCTGCCTTTTCTTTCTTTCTTTCTTTCTTTCTTTCTTTCTTTCTTTCTTTCTTTCTTTCTTTCTTTCTTTCTCTCTCTCTTTCTTGTTCTCTTTCTTTCTCTCTCTCTCTCTCTTTCTTTTTTTCTTTCTTTTTCTCTTTCTTGTTCTCTTTCTTTCTTTTTTCTTTCTTTTTCTCTTTCTTGTTCTCTTTCTTTCTTTCTTTCTTTCTTTCTTTCTTTCTTTCTTTCTTTCTTTCTTTCTTTCTTTCTTTCAACAGGGTTTCTCTACGTAGCCATCGCTGTTCTGGAACTTGATCTGTAGACCAGGCGGCATTAGAAAAAAATACTTGTGTGTGCCGAAGGAATGACAAGATAATGTTCATTTTCATAGTACCTTATTACTTTTGGCAAGAGCAACTAAAATACTTTCAAATGTTGCAAATGACAGCACAAGACTAGAGAGCACATCTATGTAAGGGCCACAATCCACTTTTAGATTATGGTACAGAGGAATTATCCGAGGAAGACTGCCTTCTCCAAGACAAAAACCATCCAAGCAAAGTAAAACCAAACAACAAAATTAAGTGTATCTGAGCAGTGTGAGGGTGAGTGTCGGCACAATCGATATCATGGAGGATCTTGAGGGCTCGTTATAATGAGAAATTTATGGTTTGCTCTCGTTGCAGAGGAGAGCAACTGGAAGGCTGCATATGAGGGCATGTTACTTTACTATGGTTCTAATTTTGAAAATAGGAAACGGTTATGTCTGTTGCTCTCCAGAGAATGACAATAGTGGCGCCATAGTAGAAGCAATTCCGGTTATCAGAATTAGATTAATATTAGCAGGGCTCTATTTGAGCCAATGGCAATTCTCATAATCTTCACAACTCTTTTTTGTTTGTTTGTTTGTTGAGACAGGGTTTCTCTTGTAGCCTTAGCTGTTCTAGAACTCACACTTTAGACCGGGCTGGCATCAAACCTGGCCTCTCAAGTTCTGGGACTAAAGGCCTTTGTCACTACCGCCTCCCCAACTCTTGAGAGGTTCCTCTTTATCCCCAATCTTGCCACAAAACAGAACCATTCTCATTGCTATGCGTTCCACATTCGCGGTGGGCTGTTCCCTAAAACTGTGAGCACTTTCATAACTATCATGTAAGCATTTCCCTTTGGGGACGGTCACCACTCTTTAGGATTGTGAGGTAAAACACAGTTAAATCTTTATTTCGGGTAACCGAGTTTTCCATGTGTCTCAGAATGAAAGACATGTACTAAAATGCTATGCGTTATTTAAAATCAAACCAGTCGGTCTACTCACTGAACTTAGCTCCCACTAGACCACGAACCCCAGAATTGCGGGAAAAACCCTTGTTTCCTGCGCGTTCGAGTTTGTGACTCTAGCGCTTGGCAGAAGAAACCCGTTATAAAGAAAGGAGAGAAGCATTAAATGATCGAGTGGGTCACCGAATAATATGCCCTACAGTTAAATGACACTTTTGGAGAACCAAAGCCTCGGGGTCGTGAGGACCACAACGCCCCTCCAAGGACCGCACTCCCCAGCGCAGCACGGGCACAGGCAGCGCTCCGGCGTTCTGGGGTCGCGCGCGGCGCGCCCTCGTGACGTCATCACGCGCGCGCCCGCCCGCCGGCCGCAGCTTCTCCGGGTTACAGTGGTGCAGGCGCTTTCGCTTCCACCGCTGCCGTGAGCGGCGCTTTCCCGCCGGTCGCCTGCCTCGGCGCTGTCTTCCGAGCGGTAGGTCCGCCGCGTCCCCACCGGCTCCTCTTGTCTCTGTCACTGCTTTCTGGCAGCAGGCCTGGCCGCTCCCACGCGGAGCGAGCTTCTCCTCAGGGCCATGTCCAGGCCGAGCAGCGTCTCACCGCGTCCGCCGGCTCCTAGCGGAGGCGGCACGGGCGGTGGTGGCGGTGGCGGTGGTGGCGGTGGCGGCGGCGGCAGCGGCCCCGCTTCGTTTGGTCCTGGGGGCGGTGGTCGGGCCAAGGGCCTCAAAGACATTCGTATCGACGAGGAGGTGAAGATCGCTGTCAACATCGCTCTGGAGCGCTTCCGCTACGGTGACCAGCGAGGTGAGGCTTCTGACGGGGGACCTTGCGGGATGACACCCGCCTCCAGGCCCGCCCCTGATGGGCTGAGGGACCCGGGACCCGGCCGCCGAGGTGAAACCAGCGCTGTCTAGTGACTTGGTCAGAGTGGGATGCCCTGGGGGTCGGTGGGGTTAGGGAGCAGTCGCTGGGCATCACAAGGTGGAAAGGTTAGGTTACTCCCGCGTGGGAAAATGTTCTCCCAGGTACTTTTCTTCAACCCGAGGCTGCCAAGTCAACAGTATATTTTTAAGGAGTTGGTAAGCCCCTACCATCCTCGTTACTATTGAAAAGAAGGTGTAGCCTTACTTTAGCTGAAAAGGCTTCAGAGGAGGCTTTTGACATTATTGAAATTCTAGATGCATCAAATCAAACACAGACTTGTAAGTGTGCTTCGTACTTGATCAGGTTAGAGACCTATTTGGTACGAGCCTCCTAATATACAATTGAGTTCACCCGTAGTGTCTGCATAGCGTTATTGAATGCACATTTTGATTTGCTGGCTTAACTGATAATTTGCTGAGGCTTATTGTCTGAAACGATTTTGAACAGATAGTTGACAGAAGCAAAACCCTGACAAAATGTCGCAACAAATCCAGTCTGAAATATTGAATAAGAGCCCTCTACAGTTTTGAGAACAGAGACATGGGAGTTTGAGCTTGAGAATTCATCATTCTTGAGCATACCTCATTATTGAAGGAAATACAGTTTTGTTAAGTAAGATGGGAATAAGTTAAATTGTAAAATATGTCCATAGTTATACCAATTTAAGATTTCAGCAAAGGTAGTAATCTTTGATGGATTTTCAAGTCCTTTATCATATTTAGGCTTTATGTGTAGCTTAATAATTAATATCAGAATTCTGGGCTGAAGAGATGGCTCAGTAGTTCCTCTTGCAGGCTGCTCTTGCAGAAGACCCAGGTTTGATTCTCAGCACCCCATGATGGCTTGAAACCATCCAGTCAGCTCCAGAGGGTCTGATGCTTCTGATCCGTGGACACATATGGTATACACGGGCGCACACACACACACACACACACACACACACACAATTAAATAAATAAATATTAGAAGTTAATATCAGAATCCTATTAGATGTTACTAAATAAAACTACTTTTCATATAAAATATATAATTTGATTTAAACTTACATGTATTTTTTTTTATGTTTTATACCTGTAATTGTCTATAAGTGGAACCTTTTTTCCTATGTAGAAATGGAGTTCCCTTCTTCTTTGACCAGTACAGAAAGAGCCTTTATTCACCGACTAAGTCAATCTCTTGGTTTAGTTTCTAAAAGTAAAGGGTAAGTGTACAACTTTTCTTATTTTTACAAAAGTATTTACTACAAAAAAGTATACAGGTGTCTGACTACATTTAAATCATTATTTCTGCTTTAACTTTACATTCTTAAGTATAGTATACTTAGATAAACTCTTTTTAGGTCTGTACCAAGATCAGCTTTTCTTCCTCCAATCCACTTTACCTCCCAGGTGCAGAAAATAAGTTAGAGCCTGGGAGATGGCTCATCTTGTCAAAGCATCTGTTGTATAAGCCAAACAACCTGAATTCCATCCTCAGAACCCACCTTGAGCAAAGAAAGAAAAATAAAGCTCACTGAGGCTAAAACAGTAACTGTGTACTTCTATGGTGAAATGGGAGCAGGAGACTACAGAATGGGCCAGAAGTTTGCTCAGTGGTAGAAATAACAAGTGAGATCCAGCCTCACATAGGAGAAAGGAGAGAATGGACTCCTAATAGTTGTCCAGTGACCTCCACGTGGACCCCTGAACTTATACATACTCATGAGTTTAAATATTTTTAAAAGGTGAATATAGTTCCATTATTCGTGTTAGGTTCTTTATTTTTATTTTGACTGCTAAGGCGACAGATACTTTTCAATGGAGATTTAAATTTGAACCTGCTTGATTTGAATTATTTATACACACAGATGTAGTCTGTTAGAGAAGTTTCAGTTTGATCCATCAGTTTGCTTTTGGGCTTCAGGAAATAGTACTTTTGTAATCAGAGCCTCTACCTTAGTGTCTGGAGTATATTCATGAATTATGAGTAATTTCAGAAAAATAAAATTAGCTAAGGGTGAAATGTAGCAAAGCTTCCCAAGATAATTTTTAGAGGAATTAAAGTGTCTTGGCTTCACAGACATGTTAGAGATAGTCTTATTAACCAGGATACAGTGTTATAGAACTAAAATGATGTACTTTCGATCATATAGTCAATTAATTAAAGAATTATTACTGAAGAAATCCAGACTTCCATCATGCTTATTTAATTCCAACATGATTTCTACCATATGTAGTTAAATTTTTATGAAATGAACAGCACAGGGGAATGAATAGCCCCTGTATGCACTGAAATTTCAGACAATGAGAAACAGCACAGGGGAAAAGAACCTGCTACAGAGAATATGTTTAGAATCTAGAGATTCCAGTTTGCTGTGGAAATGACAGTTTTTAGATCAGGTTATTTTTTTTTCCCCTCTTGATTCAGAGTCTCAGGTAGCCCTGACTGACCTTGAAGTCCATGATTCTCAGGCTTTCACCTCTGAAGTGCTGCCAATATAAGAAGATGTTACCACATCAGCTAATTTAGACCGTGCTTTATCTCATCAGTTAGGGCAGATGACAGCATTGAGAACCTAAGAGTTCATTCTGGTATTCACTGAGGAACATGCGGAAATGTAAATGTTAGCAAAGTAAGAGCTGCACTTAGAAGACCTACAGCAAAAGCTACAGTTTAGCCCTCAGTTTACTGTTCTTTTATATCTTTTTTATTTTACACTTATGCATTTATGCATGTAAGGACACATTCATGTGCACACATGCCGTGGCACATGTGCGGTTGTCCGTTGGCAACTTGCAGGAGTTGGTTCTCTCTATCCATCATGTGCGTTCCCAGAATTGACCTCAGGTTGTCAGGGTTGTCAGCAAGTATGGCCCCAGTTTAATGTTCTTATGGGGAAGATATTGTTGACAAAATTTAAATGTAATGCAAATTGGGAAAATTAGAAAATAATGTCATTTTCACCAATTTGTAGTTCCATTGCTCAATAAAATATGATAGTTACATTATCAAATGAAAGTGTTGTGTGAAATATTTTCATTAACTATGAAATGATTTTTTTATTGTAATAGCTTTCATTTATTTAAAGTTTGCTCTGTGACAGATTTACCTCTAACTTCTTAATCATATGACTACCTACTTCAAAGTAGGTATTATTAACTTGGGATTAGAGCCATTCATAATTTGCTCATGTTCTCACCACTAACAAACAGTAAAGCTGGGATTCCCACCCAAGTCTGTGCTTTTTAGACTCAAGTTTTTCATCAGTATAACTTGGCTAAATTCAGGCATATATTCTTAAACCTTTCAGAATACATTTGGGACTTCTTGTGTCAATAACATTTTACCCAAGACTGTTGGTTTTATGACTTAAAGAACTCATGTAAAATATGGTCAGTTCTGTATGAACTAAACAGACACCCAGCCAGGAACTTGAGCTATTACAGAATTGTATAGTCACAGGAAAAATTTGGGGAAAAATTCTTTTCATTTACAGGGTATGTGCTTGAAGTAATTAGTGGCAGCACTGTGTTACACAGTTGAGCTTCAGCTATTAAAAGTGGCTCTTTTAGCAGGCTCTCCTGGAAATGTAATAAACACATTCCCAAAGCATCCCATGGGACATACTAATATGAACAGTCAGCCATCACCTTTTCAGTATGTTTAGGGACTTTTGTTCAAAATTTCTCACCTTTATATGCTTCCTGGTATGTATTAACTGGTGAGGTTGTACTCACCAAGAAGTCTGCTAAATTTAAATTTTAACATTTACGGGTGAGTTAAGCTTCTTTTCCCGTTTGTTATTGTTGATTTAAGAAATGGGTTTGTAGTATTTTGATATTTTAATTAAAGATACTCTTTTTGACTGCTCTATTTTTCTTTATTTATTGTTTTTTGGGGGGGGTACTTTTAATATCAGATTTTTTTTTCATTGTTTCACTTGAGATTATTTTTTAAGTAGGCATACATCATATGTGAACAAGTTGACTATGTATAGTAAAAACATTATTTCTATTAATATTCAGAAAGGGAGCAAATAGATACCTAACTGTGAAGAAGAAAGATGGATCAGAAACAGCTCATGCAATGATGACCTGTAATTTGACTCATAATACAAAACATGCTGTTAGGAGCCTAATTCAGAGATTTCCTGTCACCAATAAAGAACGTACTGAACTCCTACCTAAAACAGAAAGAGGAAATGTGTTTGCAGTTGAAGCTGGTATGTATTTTCCAGGGAGCTGCCTTATTTACCCTATTATTTGGCGATTATTTTTCCCGCCTTAGATTTACTTTTGAGAGCTAATATGGTACAAGTTTCTTTTCAGTTTTAATAGTGTGTTAAGGTGATTAAGAATTATGAGAATTTTGGAATAAAATAAAGTATTAAGGCATATTGTGCAATTGAACCGAGTTTTTTAAAGGTTGTAATAATAACTATTGTTCATTGAATAGTTACCATGTGCTTTGCAGTATCCTTACTCCTAGCCTCACTGTAGCAACCTCTGGGTGGTAAAATGTGAGCGTTGAAGAAGCTGGAGCGCAGAAGAGTGAAATGATCCATTTAAGGTTACTCAGCTAGCTGCTGCACACTGCTGAGGTGTGACTCCAGAGTCTGTGACTTTTCTGTGTCACTCGGTGCCTTGATGTGCTAATCCTCGATGTGGTACTTTAAACTGGGGCTTTCCTGAGAAGGGATGGGGAAGTCTTTTCAGTATGCTAAACCACTCACACAGTTGGTATATGAATTATAAAACAAAGTCATAATTTTATTCAGAAAAATAGCTTTCAGGGTGAGAAAATGATCTAACTGCCCAGTGTAGACTTGTATAGTTATTGTTGTGTATTGAGTAGGTCCACAGCTCATAGGGCATATGTGATCCTCGATATCAAATACCTTGGTTTATTTATCTTTAAAAGTTTGGTTGTTTTGCTATGAAGGGTTCATGGGCGCTATGCAGACATTCTACTATTGAGCTATAACTTGAGCCCTAAAGAAAGTATCTTAAGTGTGAACACATAGAAATAGTTTGAGCGATTTGGACAATACCTTCTTTATTATACCTGCCTTGCCATACATGGATTTTAGCTGAAATGCTCAGTTGGAAAATTCATTAATCACTAGAACGTTGTATTTATAAATATTATTCTATTTTTGACATTACTGATAGAAGCTTTATGATAAACACGAAAATAATTTATGTTTTGTTTAGTGACCATGGAATAATTAATTTTTATTGGTTTTCATATGTTATATGTGCATCGGAAACACTTGAAAAGACCCACGGTATTTGCTGACACTGGTAACCTGTAAACTCACACATGCAGGAGGGCAGTAGCTGACGCGCTGAGTAGTGAAGACTAGAGAAAAACATTTAGAGGAGCACAGGAAATTATGTAGCTTCACTTTTGTCATGTCAGTGTTGATCATAAACTTTCTGTCTGTTTATTCACTTTTGAAGAAAACCGAGAAATGAGCAAGACAAGCGGACGACTCAACAATGGCATTCCTCAAGTTCCTGTGAAAAGGGGAGAGTCTGAATTTGACTCATTCAGGCAGTCTTTACCAGTTTTTGAGAAACAAGAAGAAATTGTTAAAATAATTAAGGAAAATAAAGTAGTTTTGATAGTAGGAGAAACTGGGTCTGGAAAGACCACACAGGTTTGTTTTTTCTTTGTTTGTAGAAGGAAATCAAATTTTTCCATCTCATAGTTTTATGTCAAATTTATACTATGTATTTAAAAACAAACCTCAGGTTATTCTACTAATAGTTATTTCACAAATTGTTACTGAGTGCCTATAAAGACTCTATAGGAAGGAAATCTTTCAAATTACTACTATTTTGTTTATTTATTTATGATACAGGGTCTCTATGTAGTTCTGTCTGTTTTGGCACTTACTATGTAGAACAGGTTGGGTTGGAACTCACAGAGATCCTCAGTTGCTGCCTCTTGAGTACTGGCATTAAAGGCGTGTGCCTCCACACCATGCCTCATTCTTTATTTTTAAACTAATGCATTTTGCCTTTAAGACCAGAAGTTAGGTGATTTGTTATTTTGGGAGACTGGACATAGAGTTCAAATTCTTATTATTTTATCTATTAGATGTGAAGTCTTCATCTAGCATTGTAACCCTATAACCATTGTAAACCTGTTTTCATTTATAAAATGGAACTGATACTTAGTTCATTTTAGAGTGAGATTTAGAGGTAATCTCTACAGAATGCCTTATATAAAATACTAACTAGTTCCTACTGGTAGGATTTACTTTAATGCTAAGATGCCATTACATTTTTTCCTGATGTTTCTGTTCTGTGAACCACAAACCTAGACAGAATTTAAAGAAGATTTTTGCCAGTTTCAGGAAGTAAAGTATTTTTTCAGTATTTCTCCTTATTTATGTTTATAATGTAAGTGACATGGAGGCATTATGTAGAAAATGAAAGAATTTATTCATTTTTTTTTTTGGTTTGGGAATTTTGTACATGCATATAATGCATTTTAATCAGATCTACCTTTTCCTCCCCTCCAATTTCTCTCCCATCCCTTGCCATGATTTCTTCCCAACTTGATGTACTCTTAAAAAACCCACTCAGTTCACTCAGTATGCCTCTCAGGGACTGAATCCCTGTAGAAAACTGACTTTCCCTTCACCCAGCCATCAGTAGAACTTATGAGCTTTTCCCATATCCATGCTGAGATTTTGACTGGCTTGATCTTGTGCAGATCCTATACAAGCTGTCACAGCTACTGAGAGTTCATGTGTACAGTGGCACTGACATGTTTAGCAAATACTGTTTTGACTGCAGAAACCGACTGCCTATGGCACTTAGAGTCTTTCTCTTCTGGTTACAGTGATTCCTGAGCCTTGGGTTAGGGTGTGGTAGTGCTGCCCTATGTAGAGCTGAGCACTCATACTCTTATTCTTTGTACATTGGCCAGTTGCAGGTCTCTCTATTAACCACTCTCTACTGTGTAAAGAAGATTCTCTGTCAGGGTTTAGAGATACACTAATCTACAGGTATAAAATAAAAGCAGGGGGAATTTATTACTATATTCATTTAACAGAACAGTACTTTTGAAATCATCCCCCAGGGCCTATGACCTAGCCAGTTTCAGGATTTTGTCCCAGTTAACAGTATCAGGTATGAGTTCTGTTTTAAGGAGCAGGCTTTGAATCCAGTCAGTAATTGGTGGTTTACTCCCATAAAATTTACACCACTGTTGTTCCAGTGGGCACATCTTGCTAGGCTATTAGCTATTATAGCATGTAGGACTCACATCTGGGTAACTGTTGATCATTTTTCTCCCCCTCGTAACATTTAGCACTTTGTAAACTAATTAGTAGGGAGAATGCTTCCAGGTCATCAGCTTGATTTTTCCATGTCCTGTGCCTCAAGTATGTGATGTCTTCAGGAATAGGGTCTTACCAAATTCTGGAGGGTAACCAACAGTGGTGGCAGTAGTTGTAATGTAATGGGACCCTACTGAACAATGACTCAAAAAGATGTAACCCTACTGTTCTTTTTGAGAGCATATTGTGTCTGGGGAAGCATTGTCCCACATTATAGGGCAACTCCATTTACACTCCTTTTATATAATGTTCATGTATTTTAGGAAGCTTGTACAGTAATAGGTTTGCAGCATTTGTCAGCATGGGTCTGAGTTATCTTCATGTGATTTTGTACCACATGCATGCAGTGCTCACAGGGATCAGAAGGAGGTCTCAGATCATCAGGGTCTGGAGTTACAGATGTTTGTGGGCTTCAGTGTGAGTGCAGGGAATTGAATGAACCCAGGTTCTCAGGAAGGATAGTGAGTGCTCTTAACTACTGTGCCATCTTTCTAGTCCCAATAGGATTTCTTACTTTAAATATTTATGACCCTCCTGAATTTCGTTATAGAAAAGTATTTGTAATTCTAGGATTGTAGGGTATTTTTATTTTTGTGATGATTTTGACTATTAAAAAAATTCCAGTGGGACTTTGTCATTTATAGGATAATTTGGGGGAAGTTAACCTATAATAATGATCATTAACATCCAGCATTACATATTCAATATACTCTGGTCATTTTTGTTTTCAGTAATATTTGAAGATCTTCTTTACCTTGAATATCTCTTGTTAGATTTCATTTACAACATTTAGGTTTAGTTTTCATTGTGAACAAAAATCTCTTAAAACTATTCTTTCTCATTGATTATTAGCAGTTATATGTGACTTATTGATTTGAAGATTAATGTCTTGACATATTATGGAAATTTGAAATTTGATGTTTATTTGATTTGGTTTGATATTTCTGGGTATGCAAAATGAATACCTTATAGTGTTTTAAAATTTTTGGTTTAGATTCCTCAGTTCCTGTTAGATGATTGCTTTAAAAATGGCATCCCCTGCCGAATATTTTGTACTCAACCAAGACGACTAGCAGCGATTGCTGTGGCTGAAAGAGTTGCTGCAGAGAGAAGAGAAAGAATTGGTCAAACAATTGGTTATCAGATCCGATTAGAAAGCAGGTAACGACGGTCTCTTACCTTTTATCATACTTAGAGCTAGCTAAGTGTATATATTTAACTAAAAATAGAGGGTTAAATGATCATGTGACATGGAAGGAGGAAAGTTCCCCCCCTAGACAGAGAACACAGACAGTGAATGGCTGTGGAGAGAGGGCAAATTAAGTGGTCAGTTCTGAAATCATGAAGCCATGAACCACAAAACTGGACTGAGCAGGTCATCTTGAGATATTTATGTGCACATTTATGTAACAATAATAAAAAGGGTATCATTTGATGTGTGGAACATGAGAGGGGCTGGGTGAGGGAGGAAAGTGAAGGGGAAATGACTTAGGCCGGGAGCCATCCCCAGCAATGGCTGGGTCTGCAGAGGAGATGAGGAGTCCGAGAGGGAGGAGTGAGTCAGGCATGGGCGTCAGGAACTTTGCAGCCTGACTGACGGTCAGAGTGCTGCTCTCCTTATCAGAACTAGGTAGGCAAGGGTAGAAAGAGGCATGTTATTGCAAACATAGATCGCATCATTTTTGTTTAGTCATTAATAAACAGTGACAGAACAGAGTTACCTTTTATAATCATTTTTCCTCATCAACCCATAGCCCAACTTTTAAGAATCTAGAGGCATATTTTGCCAAAGTATGGCAGCTCATTCTTGTGTTAGTAGCTCTTGAGTTTCAAGGGTACTAGATAAACAGAAACTCTCCAAGCCACCCTAGGCAGTTTGCCATGTCCCAAGCACTACATTATCAATCTTTAATGGTCAGAGTACTAATTGTCATTAGGCCCAAGAAAAGTCTTCAGGCCAAAGCTGCTGCAGTTATTCACTTTCTGTTGTAATACAAGGTTTATATCTTTGTAGAATTTATATGTCTAATCTTGGCATTCTTTTGTTACTTGGTCATATGGTACAGTGGCCCTGTACAAGCTAACTTTTCTAAGAAGGAGAGGTCTTAATACTTCTCTTTTACCATTTATCCTTACTAACCATTCTTTGTCTATAAGCCCATGTGTAGGACAGAGATAACTCCAGTCAATCTAACTTTGTTGCTGTTTCTTTTCCTCAAGGGGCATGCCATATGTGGTCCCCAATCTTACATTCCACATAATCTCCTGAGTGTATATTAAGAAGTGTCTTTTAACTGGATCTGCTACCAACTTCTCTAGCCCATTGAATCTTGTTTACCTTTTTAAGCTTACTTTGTTCTGACTACTATCTTGTTCCTGAGTAAGTTCAGGGACAAATGTTGTAAGAGTATCTTGGAACCAGATCCTCATAAAGGAGATCTCTGGGTGTCTTTATTTAAGTCACAACTTCTAGGACATAAGGAAGACCTTTCTAGTAGTGTCAGATAGAGATATTTCCCTAAAAGCAGGACAGGTAGTATGCTCAGGACTTTCTTGGGGAAGCTTAGAAGCAGTACTCCTGGGAGAAGGCATAAATGAATCATAAGGAATTTCCCATCAACACAGTTTTCCCAAATTGTACAAACACTAAAAGCTCTGTAAGCACGCAACATGTGGAGATCAAGACCAGAAATGGCATGATAGTGACTGTAGTGTATGGCTCAGCCTTGCTGGATCTTTGTCAAATGGCTGTGCTGGCTTTATGGCTTTCACTGGTCCCAGCCAGATTTAATTATGTTTTATTTAACATATTAAAGAAGTCATAGGAGACAAAAAGTTAACTGATAGTTTTGCTACTGTATTCAGATATTGATACCATATCTAAAATTAGGTTTTGAACAGCTGAGCCATAGGTATAAATCTTGTTTCAGTGTCATGATCAAATAGAAGCTGTTTCACCTTGCTGAGACTTTATTTTATATATGAGGGTACTATAGCATCTAAAGTCTAGAACATTGATCTACTGAGTTGAGATAGGAACTCAGTAAATGATAGTGATTCAGTTTTAGTGATAGTGTGCAACTGAGCATGTCTTATCCACAGTGCTTGGGAAGTGTATCAGATTGTATAATATTTTGGATTTGGATATTACTATAAAGTAAACTTTACTGCGTGAGCTTATGGAGTGTCTGAAATCTGAAGCGAGACATTTGGGAGTTTGGATTTCTAGACTGAGAATGTTTAGCCTGCTGTAGCCTTCTTGACGATGTTAGCATTTCTTGGTTTGTAGCAATAAAGTTTTTTTCACTTGTACTGTAATTTTTTTAACCGAATTAAAATTTTTAAGGTTTTTTTTTTAACCTACTTATGTTCTTTAACAACATATAAAACTTAATTAAAAGCTGTTACTGAAAAAAAGCTGTTACTGATGAAATTTGTGATTGTCAGACATTATATACATATTATAACTTTTCTAACAAGTCACATATACCAGTACATTAATATTCAAAATAGTAGTATGCCTATTATATCCATAATATTTGTTAAACTGTATGTACAGCAAACATTTAAAGTAGTTGTATTTTAATGATGTAAAAGATTTGTAATTGTGCACTTCATTTTGATTTTTAAAAAGGGTTTCGCCAAAGACACTTCTGACATTTTGCACTAATGGGGTTTTGCTTCGTACATTGATGGCAGGTGATAGCACATTGTCAACTGTGACCCATGTTATTGTGGTAAGACTATTGCTGAATTTGCCATGTGATACTGAGACAGCTTAATATTTAATTACATAGTGATACTTTTAGAATAGGGTAAAAGGAAAATGAATTATTGTTTTTAATAGATTGTGTTCAAGGTAATTTGGTATAATTATTAGAAATATATCTCATATTATATAAAGGTGCTATTACCTTTGGATTTTATGGGAGAAATAACCAAATAGGACAATTTTTGAAAATATAATTTTCATCTATGAAAATGATGTATATAATTAGAATTTTCTAGAAAATTTAGTCTCTGTACTTCTTAATTAATCTTTTATTGCCATAGATTTCCTAATTGCAACTATATACTTTAAAGTCATTTAATTTCATGGTTAAGTTACAAAATTAATTAGCTACTTGTTAAGTAAAAACTACTCTCTTACTAAAGTATTCTAAGCTTTTTTTCCTAGTTTGCATCAGAAAAAAATAGATTAAGTTGTAGTCCTTAATAAGCAGGTTTTAGAAACCTTGCCTAACCAAACGGCTCACTTGATCTGTAGTAGTAAAAGTTACCTGTACACAGAGGATTTTCTTTGTTTGAGACAATGTCTTGCTATATCATTTCGGCTTCTACCTTGCCATCTTCTAGTTTTAGCTTCCTCAGTAACCGAGATTACAAGGATGTGCTATCATGCCTAGCTAGACATATATTTAAATTGATTTTGTTTATATTATTACTGCATTTAATAGACTGAGATAGTTTAGAGTTTTTAGTAGTTTTTGTAGTTTTAAAGTCTATGAAAAAGATTAGTACTTTGTCATTTACAGTAAGTTGTTAATGTACAGTGATTTCTGCATTGTAAATACTGCAAACTGGTCTGTGGTATTGATTGACCTTTCCTTTTTTAAATTGAGCAATATAAATCCAGCAGTGTTTTCTGTAAAGATGAATCATCCATGGTATTTTACCTGAGCCATGGTTTTGTTTCTGTTTCTGTTCCTCACAGGATGAAGTGCATGAAAGGGATCGATTCAGTGATTTTTTACTTACAAAATTAAGAGATTTGTTGCAAAAGCACCCAACTTTGAAACTAATTCTTTCTAGTGCTGCCTTGGATGTGAATCTCTTCATAAGATATTTTGGAAGTTGTCCAGTGATATATAGTACGACTATCTGTTTTCTTCTTTAATTTCTTTGAAGTAAAATTTTGCAGTGTGATTATATTTTATTTTTATTTTTTTAACAGAAATTCGGAAATATTCTAAAGTAGAGGATATTCATTCATGCTTCCCATGACACAGGCTTCATAGTGGTCTGTCTCTTCTTTGGCCTCTCCTTTGCATCTGTAGCTCTCTGATGCTGTGTAGCAAATCCGATGATCTAATCTTGAAGAGAAATGAGCTTCTTTTTGTCCTGTGTTTCTTTTTAAACAAGCTCGGCACTTTATTACCTGCTCTCTTGAAATAGTCTTTTATACTGTTCTATTCATCTGCTTGCAAACCCCAGGCTCAAGGCTGCCAAAATCCACACTTATTCTTGGTTGGTGAGGTCTGGTCTAACCCACCAACATTAGGCTTCCTCTCCCTGTACATTTTACTGCTTGAGCTATACCTCTTAGTTCCTTCACATTTTATCTTATCAGCATCTGACCCAGCTACCTCTTTATGTTGTCTCTCATCCTGAGACAGGATGTGTGAATTTAGGTGCCCTGACTCGTTTGAATCTTCATTTGAATAATTTTGGTTTCAGGCCCCCTAATTTTGTCAGTTTTAAATGATAGGTTTTCTATCAGTATTACTCACCATCTCTAAGTGGGGTGGGAGGGGGCCCTTTCCACTCCTGACCTGTGCTGCTAGAGAAGGCGTTTATCCCAGTAATGTCCACCACTGGAATTGAGTTCTTGTTGGTTAGAAACTGTAGCCCCTTTTCTCCTGGGCTGCCGTGTTCACTTCTGAATGTGGCTCTGCTTCCCTCCCATCTGCTAGTTCTCTTGTTTTTGGTTTTGTTTCCCTGCATTCCAACCATACTAGGACTTCCTTTGTATGTTTTCAAAGCTCTTACTTGATTTTCTTATATTGGTGCTTTTCTTCCACTGGGTCACAGGAAGGCATCTTTTAGTCTACCATCGTATTCAGAGATCTCTTCGTCATTGTTTTATAGATTCACTGTACAAGTTTTCTAAAGGATGATTGATTTACATTTTAATTGTTAGGAGCTGTTCACTTAGCATTTTTACTGAAATTTACATTTTCTTCATTTTGTATGACTGTGTGTGCGCGCGCATAAATGCTATAGTACTTGAGTGCAGGTTATAGGACAGCTTGTGGGAATTGGTTCTCTCCTATCTAATGTGGACCCCCATTTAGGAATTAACAATATTATTTTGATGCTGGTTTAATTACTAAGCCCAATATTTAGATTTTAGGCAAAAGTTTTATATATATATTCTATGACATCTCATGGTTTTGTGTGTGTGAGTTATCAGATCTGTTTGTTTTGGGTCATTGCTTCTTGACTCTTGTTCTTCATTATTGTGTTTTCTCTCTGGGCTCTTATATTGGTATTTTTTAGCCTTTATTTCCTTAATCTTTTCCGTTTCTATTCATTCTTATTTCCTTCTCTCTTCCTGCTTTTATTTTAGAGCTCGGCTAGCTTTTACAGATGGACAGTTAATTCCCCCGCCCCCTTTTTTTTTAATGCTCATGGCTTCTATTTTCTGTTGTATACTGATGATTGTTCTCCAGAGTTTTGGATATAGAATTTATAGACATCACTTCTAATATGTCTAAAACTGAATATTTAATATATCCATTAT
The DNA here is from genome assembly GCF_900095145.1 of Mus pahari. Lineage (NCBI taxonomy): Eukaryota > Metazoa > Chordata > Mammalia > Rodentia > Muridae > Mus > Mus pahari. Next base: position 39,658,128 of record NC_034604.1, read on the forward strand.
GGTTTTATTTTTGTCCTGCATATTTTGGATAATACCTAAAGTCACCTAAGTCTCAAAGTTGTACATTTGTCTGATAAAATTAATAACATTTGCTTGGATGATTAAACACATAAAACTGAAACCTGTGCTAATTGAAAGTTTGATTTGAGTTTTCACCTTTGATAAGTGTGAAGGGAAATGTCAGTCTTCACTGGCTAGCTTACTTCTCTTTAGCATTCCTTGTTTGTCAGAGGAACATTCCTATCAGGCAAGATGACTTAAAAAGAAATTATTTTCATAACAAATGTAATTATGATTTCTCTTCATTTTACTTTCTGTTTCAATATTCTATCTGGGTTTTTAAATTCACTTTAAATCTTCATTATCACTATTATTTAACCTGAATTCATGTATTGCCTGACGTACTATACATATTGCTACCTGGTGTGGCTTTATTCTGGCTTTTAAAATTTTATTTTCCAAATTATTATCCTTATGTTCCTTTCTGAAGTGAGATTTTGTTGACATTGAGCACTCTCTAAGCCTTGAATGACCTTTATTTCAGGACACGGACCCTTACTGTGACTTCATTCATTTCTCTGACTTTAACTTCTCTCTGATTCTTCTACATGCCTTTTAGTTTCTTGAAAACAGCCTCATTTGGTTCCACTCTAGTGACTTTGTATTTTCTTCATATGCTATGGTTTTTCTCTGAAGCCAGTTGTTTTGCCTCCTCCTTCCTCATGAATCGATACTTTCTTGGTGTGGTCCCTTCCTTCTGTGGTATGCTGTCATAACATCCTGTACTTCTTTCTCTAGGACTTTCTCATTAGACCTTGCACAGCATTCTGTTTCCATGTTACTGGTGTTCTCTGGCTCATGAAAGTGGGAAGTACTGCAGTTTGTACTTAGCATAGTCTTCCCGATTCCTAATGTGATGCCAGGCTCATGGCAAGTGGGTAGTAAACAGTGGGGGAAAGCAGTTGAGTACTTGTCTAGAATATGAAGCCAGCTGTTCATTCTCGACAGCTGTCTACAGAGAAAAGTTACAGTTAATAGGAAGTATTACGAGAGTCACTGGAGCTTTAGAACAGCTTTTGCATAGTACAAGATGCTTCTTTAAATGTGGGAATTCTGTTTTGTGATTTATCTATTGGATGCAAATTGGATATTTAAAAATTCTTATTCTTTAGTACAGGGAAGACCATTTGAAGTAAAAGAAATGTTTCTGGAAGATATTTTAAGAACTACTGGATATACCAACAAAGAAATGTTAAAGTACAAAAAGGAAAAGCAACGAGGTAGGGTTTTTTTTCTTTTTAAAGAATTTACTATTGAAAATTATGTTTATAATTTTTACATTATAAGTTTATCTTATACATCTTAAGCTTACAGAAGAACTAGTACACTTGAACATATTTTTTTCTTGCATATAATTAGATGAAAATATGTGATAATTATTGTCCCAAATACACTTTTTAAAGAAAGCTTTGTTTATTGTTATTACATGTGTGAGTGTTTTGCCCACAAGTATGTCTGTGCACCATAAGCATGTTGTGCCATGAGAGATTTTATAGAATTGGGATGCTGGGATGCATGCTGGGATTGAGGAGTTTGCATGTATCTGAATCCCGAATCGTAATCAGTGTTATAAGAAAGCAGGGAGATGTATACTGCTCCCTACACACAGCTGACCTTAGTGTGTGGAATTAGGAAGTAGATGGGAGGGAGCCCAAGGATTGTCTGATTGATGACAGCAGGCTTATTTTTCTTGAAAATGTCAAGCTTTCCAATTTTTTAAAACATAATCTCATTTTATAGCTCACATAGGCCTGAAACTTGGTTAATCTTTTCCCTCTGCCTACTAAATGCTAGAATTGCAGCATGTTCTCTATTCCCAGAAAGTTTTCCAAATCGGTATAATTATAGGGTTGGTCTTTATTTCCATCTTATCAATTTTGCCTTAAAAAAAAAATCTTACAGTGGCATTCTGTGTTTAAGTGTATGAATTATTTGGAGTTTATAATCCTTTTTATAGTATACTTGGTTGTACTCTTATTTCTTTGTTTACTATGTGTGATTATGGGCACATAACTCTGATTCTGTACTTGAATATGTAATTAACAATTCCCTCTATCACCTCAAAAGTACATCATGTCTTACATGTAAATTATGAAGCTTGTAGATGTTAAAACGTTTGGAACGTCTGATTCCTTGTATGTCAAACAATTGATATGATGATATAAGCTTAATAAACAATTTAATACAAACTACTATATGAATATTAGTCATTAATTTATATAGTAGATAGATTATGGGTAAAGATTCTGTTTCTAAAATTCTGGGTCAGAGGCAAACTTCTTACTGATAGATGAATGAATGTTTTTATGTAGCTTCATATGTCCTTATGTTACAACATAACTTTATGAAAGACTCACTATAATTTTTAAAAGTGACTCCAAAGTATAGCCAACTTTTAAGTGATATGACATTCACTTAGGTTTATTCGTTTAAGCAAAGGAACACGTTATCAAAAGGAAAGGACCAAGTACTTATTTTTTTTTTTCCTTTCTAATTTAGAGGAGAAACAACAGACCACCCTCACAGAATGGTACTCAGCTCAAGAGAATACATTCAAGCCCGAATCTCAGAGACAGAGAGCTATTGCTAGTGTGTCTGAAGAGTATGACTTACTGGATGATGGAGGTGATGCTGTCTTCAGTCAGCTGGTAAGATATTACTGGTTCATAATGATATTTTGAGTAAAATTTTTGTAGGTTATACAACTTTAATGAGGTAATAGCACTTTTTAATTTTGTTATTGGAGGGTAATTTTCTTTGTTTTAGACTATAACATATTTTCAGAATAATCTAATTCTTCATTTTTTAATAGGGTTGGAGATTAAATCTAGGCCCTTATAAGCACTTTATCCCTGAGCTATACTTATGATCCCAAACTGTCTTTAGAAGAATAATTTAGCTACTTCTTAAAAAGATTTATTTATTTTTATTTTATGTGTAAGAATGTTTTGCCTGCATGTATTTGTGTGCACATCAGTACAGGTACCCTCAGAGGCTGAGAAATGGGATCCTCTGGAACTGGAGTTACAGGTGGTTCTGAGCCACCATGTAAGTGCTGCTGGAGACCGAACTTGGGTCCTCTGTAAAAGCTGTACATGCTTTTAACTGCAGAACCATCTCTCCAGCCCCAAATTTAGCACTTTTTTAAAATGAGAAGATAGATAATGCTTAACATTTTATACTAGTATTTTAATTCTGATATATCCAGAATTATACTTGAGTTTTAAAAGAGGCTTCTGAAGGTTGTTTTAAAATTGTTCAGTGTAAGGAAGATCTCTTTGCATTAGCAATCAACATTTTGACTTTTGGCCATGAGCCTAGTCTTTAATGGCTGAGCAGTCTCTCCGTCCGTGAGTGTGACTGTGTAAACTAGCGGTTTTAAGAACGAGGTTGGACATTAAACATAGGAGAAGTTTCTAAAGCTTGGTGGAATCTCTCCCCGCCAGCAGTGCTTCTGAGTGTGGGGATTGGGGTAGGGAGAGGACTTCTTTTGGGCTTTTGAGACAGCCCAAGTTGTCTGGAGCTTGCTGTGTAGCATGGGGTAGCCAATACAAGGAAACTTGTATTTTTCTGCCTCAACTTCTTGAGTTGCTGGGATTATAAATGAGAGCTTCTCATGTGCTTGATATAGTAACTTGTTTTAGTATTAAGAAGTTCTAGGGTAATGTTTTCTCTGATGTAGCTGCAAAAGAAACCTGTATTATTTACCAGTAAACCACCAAACACCATTAGTTCATGTGGCTAGATCATAGTACTTTGCCGACAAGGTCACTTTCAGATAAAAGATGATAATACAGTACTATGAAAGATAATGTTTGAAAGATAAAATTAGTGACTTTTTATATAACAGCATATGCATGTTATATGTTTTTTAGTTCTTCTGATGATTGTAGCCATTTTATTTTCCTTGCAGCAGATACATTTTTTTTTATTTTGATTCTTTGTGAATTTCACATCATGCTAAACCCCAGTCCCAGGGGATCCCTCATATTGGTCCTTCACCCATGCAACCTCTCCCACAAAACAAAACAAAACAAAACAAAACAAAACACATACATACATACAAACCAACAACAACAACAAGACAAAACAAAGCATAGGAACCATCTCATCATGGAGCTGTCACACAGTGTGCCTCACAGTATGTCCCTCTGTCCACATATCTTCATTGGTCTGGTTTGAGATCTCTGAATTCGGTGACACTATCAATATTGGATCCTCATCGAGACTCTTCCCAGTTATTCTGTTGTTACCCTGTGTCTTGGAGATCCTGCAGTTTTGGATCAGCATGTCCCAACTGTTCTTTGATGATACAGATTTTGGGTGAACCAATTCATAGCCCTGGATCTGGCATGGGTTGTAGGTGAGCCTGGCAGCAGTTGACTCTCCCTTATCCACATCACCAGGGCAAACTCTCCAGCACTGTTATGGTAAGGCCACCTACACGGCAAACAGATACCAAGCAATTAAATAATTTATAATCTTTGCTTTTTTGTCTCTAAAAGACAGAAAAAGATGTGAATTGCCTTGAACCATGGTTAATCAAGGAAATGGATGCCTGCCTTTCTGATATATGGCTACATAAAGATGTTGATGCTTTTGCTCAGGTCTTTCATCTTATTTTAACTGAAAATGTTAGTGGTAAGTTTATTTAAATTAAATATTTCTCTTGCCATTATTTGTGGTACAAATACAGTCTAATTTAAAAAGTATGCATGGCACATTTTGTTTACTATCATTAATTTTATTTTGGAGGGCTTAATATTGCTTCAAATCTTGTTAGTATCTCCACAGAGATTTCCTAAACTCTTCACAGATATGATAGTTATTTACAAAAATGTTTTTATAAATTTGTGTTGTATGTATCCATGTAATCTGCTCCTTGACTCTGTGCTGCAGAAAAAAAGTATCTCAAAGAGGTTTGTTATTGAAGAAGAAATGGACAAGAAAATGGGTAATAACTTTGGGATTCCATGAGTCACTTAGTAAATGATGAATTTTTTTATGTTGATGTTTGTGGGCTCAGGTTCTGATCTGCATACACCCATGAACTTTATGTCATGTGATATGTCTTCATTACTGAGTTATCCTTTTTTAACTAGTTGACTTTCATGGATATTTGCAACCAGATATGAACAGATACAATTCTGTAGACTTCTAGGCACTGTTATAATTATTAGCCTTTCCGTTTTGTTTTGTTTTTTAAAACACTTTCTTCAGCTTCTGATGTTTCAACTTTGCTTTTTAAAAAAAAATTTTTTTTAATCTATTAATTCTAGGTTTTCTGGACAGAAAGTAACCCGTAACCCCCATCTTCAAGTACATGGACCTCAATTTTAGGACCTTCATTTTATTATTTCTGCTTACATTTATTCTTTAGATGGATCTCATCTATTAATGGCCATGATGGTTAGCTTTAGTTGTCAATTTGAACCAATCCTGAATCACCTGTGAAAGAGATTCTCAATGAGTGATTATATACGTTGGATTAGGCTGTGGGAAAGAGATTCTCAATGAGTGATTATGTACATTGGGTTAGTCTGTGGGAAGATTGCCATAATGAGTGATTATGTACATTGGTTAGGCTGTGGGAGAATTGCCGTAATTGATGTTGGGAGATCCAGCCCACTGTGGGCAGCACTAACCACTAAACCACTGGCCTAGTTTTCCAAGGGGGGAAAAAAAAAGACCCTCAAAGGCCTTTCCAAATTGAGACTGTTGTGGCTTTAAATTTGAAATGTCTACTGTAGATACATGTATTTGAATATTTGGTCCTTGCCTGTGGCACTCCTTGGGAAGTTGTGGAACCTTTAGGAGGTAGAACCTTATTAGAGGAAGTTGAACACTGTGGGTGGGCCTTGGGGCTTTTATAGTCCAGCCCTACTTCCCGGCCTGCTGTGTTCTTACTGCCAAGTGTGAACAGATGGTCTCATGCTCTTCCACCACACCAGTGAGCCCCTGGCATGTCCTCACCTCACCTCCAGGATGGACTGTTTGTCGATTCACTAACCATGAGCCAGAATAAACCTTTGTTTCCTTCCCTTGCTCCTTGTCAGTACTGGATCATAGAGAAAAGTAGCTGAGTCCATGCCTTCCGCTGCTGTCCTAAACTCATTATCCAGCACTCTTCTTTTGTTCACTGTTCTGAAGGCACACGAGATGTTTCTCTACATTCTTACTATATTTTATGCTGTGTGTGTGTGTGTGTGTGTGTTTAGGTGCATACATGTTATGGTCTATGTTTGAAGGTCAAAAACAAGTTGTAGGCGTTGGCTCTGTCTTTCTTCCCTGTGGGTTCTGGGGATGTACCTCGTTTTCAGCTCAGGCCTGGTGGGCAGTTGCCTTTCCCTGCTAAACCTTTCCCTGGCACTGCTTTCCTTGTATTTGCTGATTCATTCCTGTCTTTCACCCTTTAATTTTATTTATTTTACCTGGAATTCTGACTACAGAATCTGATAGATAGACTTAATGGCCTCTTTGTTCTAGGCCTCTGGTTAGTTACTGCTTCTCAGAGAGGCCTTTTTCTGGTTAATAAAACTGTATCCTGTTGTTACTATTTTGTTAATCTACTTTGTTATTTTTAATGGCTTAATCACTAGTGATTTACTTTGTTACTATTTCCTACCCATCTTACACTGAGTGCAAACTTAGCGAAGGCAGAATCCTGTCTGCTTCACTCACCTCTGTTCCCCAGGGACCAGAATAAGTGTGCTAATACTTGCTCAATAATGCTATCTTTAAGCATTTTCATCAGATGGTAATGTCTAATATGAAAGGATACAGGAAGCTCTTTGCCTCTCTCCTTTCCTGTCTTCCTTTTTCTTGTGGGTTTGTCTGTTTGCTTGGAGAGGATTTGGCTGTGTAAGCCAGCCCAACCTTACACCCAGGATCTTCCTGCCTCAGATGCACTGGAATTAAATGTGGACACTACCACACCAATCATTCTTACTTGAGAATGATTTTCAACTTTGTATTGTCTTAATTGTCCATTTGTTAATATGTGCCATCTTTTTCTGCTTCTGGTGTGCCAAGAGATTTAGTGTGTTTATGTCTGAGAGACTTTATATTTTTAAACTGTGAAATTTTTCCTTTTAAGGTTATCTCAGCCAACCATGCTTACTTTATTTCGATACCTATCTAGTCCCTAAGTTCACTGGTTTGCACCACTTTTGAATATATATTAATTTATAAACCCTCTCAAGAAGTGTACCCGGGACTGGGGAGACTGTATAGTGGGAAGAGAGGCTTACTTAAGTCCCAAGGGGGTGAGTCTTGATCCTCAGATTCTATGTAGGGAAAAGAGAGAACAGACTCCTCTCAGGTTATTCTCTGACCTTCTCACAGATTCCATGTCATGTGTCCCTTAAATTAATAAATAAATGTAAAATAAAATTAAACACATGCTCTCTTGTTCTCATCTTAATTCCTTAGTGACCACCTTAGGATATACTAGGTCTATTGATCTTAAAGTCTCTATTCTTTTTAAAATTACTATTTTATTTTATTTATTATTATTATTATTATTATTATTATTATTATTATTATTATTATTGAGACGGGTTTGCTGTATAGCTCTGGCACCTCTAGAAATCACTGTGTAGACCAGACTGGCCTCTAACTCAGTGTTTGCCTGCCTCTGCCTCCTGAGGGATTAAAGGTGAGTGATACCACTGCTGGCTGTTGAAATTACTGTTATTTACATGTATATTAACTCAGCCTATTGTTGGCTTATCACTTTGTCTACTACATTGCTTTAAAATATTGATAAAGCAACTTAAATATTTAACTATGACTCTTGACTGTCTTCCTTGGTTTCTCTGGTGATTACTAAATTACTTTGAATATGGTCATAAAAGTGTGTAGTGTTTATTTCTCTTCTTGGGTCATTTATTTCTTTGAGTTTAGTATTATAGTAATCTAAAATCCTTAAGAACTTTGCTTTAAGGCATTTATTGCTAGTTATTGATGGAAATTAACTTTTAAATTCTTTAATTCTATGTCTTGTTATTTAATAAACAAGGCAATATGTAGATAAAAAATCACCATTGAAGGGTTCTGCAGCCAATAGCTTTCTTTTTTTTCCTCTTAATTATATAAATAAACCTTAAATAATTTCTTCTTATTCCTCAAAAGATAGACTTTATTCTACCATGTTTATGCAAGAACATTTGTGAATGGGAGAGTTGAAGGTTATATAATGTTGCTGTCATTTAAAATGAAGGAACCAGTCACAGGTTAATTGTGTAGTCAGTTCTACTACTTAACTAAAACAATGGAAGACTTTAATATTTGAACATTTAACACATCCTTTTCTTCTTTTAGTTGATTATAGGCATAGTGAGACCAGTGCAACAGCTCTGATGGTTGCTGCAGGACGGGGCTTTACGAGCCAAGTAGAGCAATTAATTAGTATGGGAGCCAATGTCCACAGTAAAGCATCAAATGGCTGGTAATTTTAGATTGTATCCATTCTTTGTATAGCATGATATAGTTGCACACACCTTTGAAATTTTCTTATGATTGTCCTTATTTTAAAATCTGTTGTATAATAATTGATGTATAATGAGTAAATAATTTTGGGTGACTAGTTAAATAATTTTGAAAACATTATTTCTCAGTCTAATATCTTTGAAATTTGCAGGATGGCTTTAGATTGGGCTAAGCACTTTGGACAGACTGAAATTGTGGATCTTCTAGAATCTTACAGGTAAAACTTTAATATTACTTAAAATTAATTTTACTTTTAAAAAAATCATAGCCGTGTAAATCAGAGTCTGTAAAAGGTAAGGCACTTACTCTCTTTTACCTGGAGATTTACTTTTGTAGTTGTAAAAGAATTTTCTTCAGGTTATTAATAAGACATATTATATATATTTACCTTATTTAAAAACTTTTTTGAAAATTTGAGAGATTTCCACTTAAACATGGTATATGGAGAATGAAGAGGTAGCTCAGTCAGTAATGTGCTTACTGAATAAATGTGAGGATCTAACTTTGATATCCAGAACACACGTAAGAGAGCCCCTGTGATGGTACATTTTTGTAATCTCAGCACTGGAGAGATGGAGACAGGAAGATGAATGGGACTCCCTGACTACCCAAACTAACCATTTACTTGGCAAGCTCCAGGTCCCAGGAAGAGACTCTGACTCAAAAAGAAATGGGGATGGTATCTAAAAAAATGACAAATGAGGTTGACCCCTGGCTTCTATATATACGCTCACATGCACGTGAGCACCTATACAAAGATGATCATGCATAAATCCATAGCACATATATACACACATTCAAGACATGATAGATTCAAATGTATATTTGTCTCTGCATTTCCCCTACCAGAATGATGATTTTTGTTTTTTGAAGTGTGAACATTTAGGGGCCTATGTAGATAACTCAGTGGTTAAGAGTGCTTCCTGAAGATTTCAGCACTCGTAAAAGGGGGCTCAAGACTTCCTGTAATTCCAGCTCCAAGGTGTCTAATGCTCTCTTCTGGCCTCCATACACATAAGTAAAATTAAATCTTGAAATAACTGAAAGTTTAAAACTGTCAAGCAGAGAGGACATAAAACAGATGGATGTTATTAATGAGTTTTGGCATGATAGGTATCATGCTGACTAGAAATAACTAATTTAGCAAAGCTAAGAAAACTCAGTACCAGTGAGAAACAAGCTGATTTTAGTGTCAGAACTCTGTATATACTTGTTCTGTGACCTTTGAATGGCAAAGGCCTAAAATAATTATAGATTTCTTTTAACTTCTCTTTGATAAGTTTGTAGCATGCCAGGTCATCTCCTGTACCCACATGATGTTCCTTCCTCTCTGGCAGGAATGGGAGGTCAAGCTGCACAGGCTTTAGGCTTAGACTTTGACCATCAGGTTCCTGGGTATACTGAGAAGTGGAGATAAGTTATCACACAACAAAAGGGTTTCAATAAAAGGTACAGACGCCACATTGAAATATGGTAGCAGATATATGGCAGTAGGAGTAAATAACAAAGAAATGGCTAAAAAGTATTGAAAAGAGCCCTGGATCATGGGACTGTGGATTTTAATTAAAATTCCATGAACTTGTTTTCTTATTAATACTGCATACACTATTTTAACTAACAAAATGAGAAAAATCACCAATGCAATAAGGGTATTCCCACTGCCCCCCCCCCCATGTGTGTGTGTGTGTGTGCGTGTGTGTGTTTCTGAAGATGGAACCCAGGGCTTGAGCATGCTATGTCAGCATTCTTCCATAGATCTATATCTCTGGTCCCTAATTATCTTTCATTAGACATTTTAGATTATTTTAGTCAGGTATTTAGATAAATTACATAGTTTTTTTTAGATACTAAAGCAAATTTTAATGTATTTTAGAATACATTGGTGACTTCTATTTGATTTTATCTTATATAAAAACTCATATAGCTATATCTCTTTTACTAAAAAGTCTCAAAAAACCTAAAATATGGAGTTTGAGATTAAAATGTAGCAAAGGCACTTTATTTAAGTCCATAATAAGATATTTCATTTTGTAGTAAAATTTTATTGAAATATTGCCTGTACCTCAATTCACATTTAGTGACTTTTTTTAAGTGTTCAGAGTCATTGCAGTCAATATTAGAGCATTTTTAATCACACACAAAAAATTGTGCCCATCACAATTTACTTATTTTCCCACCTAACTCCCAGTTCTTAGGCTAGCCACCAATTTATTTCTTCTTTCTATTTCTTAGTCTATTTGGTCATTTTGTGTAAATAGAGCAATATGATATGCAGTCTTTTGTAACTTTCTTTTCTTTTTAATCTTACTGATTTTAATGTTTATCTGTTTTATTTCCAACCAATAGTCCTTTCTGTTGATATACCATGGTTCATTTGTCAATATATGAATATTTAGGCTATTTTCACTCTTAACGATTATAAATAGGAACTCAAATATTTAAACTGACAGTTAATATAGATATCTAACCCTATCTATCCATCCATTATCCATTCATCTATTTCCATTTCTCTTCTACCTGTACCTAGGAGTGGAATTGCTAGGAAATGTCATAAACACTGTGTTTATCCCTTGGAGAACTGCCAGTGTTCCAAAATTGCTGTATCAGTCTACATTTTTTTTTCCCTAGGAATGTTTTAGTATTTCTGTACTATCCCTATCACCTAACTGCTGTTTTTTGGTTTTTCGAGACAGGGTTTCTCTACATAGCCCTGGCTGTCCTGGAACTCACTCTGTAGACCAGGCTGGCCTTGAACTCAGAAATCCGCCTGCCTTTGCCTACCGAGTGCTGGGATTAAAGGCGTGCGCCACCATGCCCGGCTCTAACTGCCTTTTTGATGTTAGCCTTCCTTTTGGTTGTGGAATGGCACCTTTGTAGTTTGGGTATATATTTCCTTAGTGACAGTTTATGTTAAGCATCTTGATATATTTATAAGTCATTTTTGCATTTTTAATGAAGTTTCTTTGGGTTGTAGTTTTTCTAAAAGCACTTACTAAATTTAACTTGAGTAATATGTTTACAATCAGCACACAAATTAACTATAGATAATACATGAAGTGACAACACCTTTAGGGGATATTGGGATTCTGTGGAAAACCTTGGACTTTAAGTCTTATTCTTTTCAATAAAAACTGATTTGACATTTTTCTTAGTGCTTCATTGGAATTTGGAAACCTAGATGAAAGTTCCTTGGTTCAAACAAATGGAAATGACCTTAGTGCAGAAGACAGAGAGCTACTGAAAGCTTACCATCATAGTTTTGATGATGAAAAAGTAGACTTGGATTTGATCATGCATCTTCTATATAATATCTGCCATAGCTGTGATGCTGGTGAGTACTGTTTGAAAGAACTGGAGCAAACTCTGTTGAAAATTAGTATTTAGGTGTAAAATTTTTTTTCTGTAATTCTTTGATATATGCAAGAGTGATTCTTTTATAATCGTATACCAATACTTGAACTCACATCATATTATTCTTTATTACTAGTTTTGTTGATTGTGTTTAATTTCATAAGATTTACTATTAAAAATGTTTTTCTCCAAGGTGCAATATTAATTTTTCTACCTGGATATGATGAAATTGTTGGTTTGAGGGATCGTATCCTCTTTGATGACAAGCGGTTTGCTGACAATACACATAGGTAAACTATAAAGATCTGTACTTGTTCCTTATGCTAGCTGACAGGTACTCGAGTGCATTTTTTTCTTTTTAATTGTAAACAGGTATCAAGTCTTTATGCTTCATTCAAATATGCAGACATCTGATCAAAAGAAGGTATTAAAAAATCCACCTGCAGGTGTCCGAAAAATAGTAAGCATCATGAGATCTTTTATGTTCTGTTTTTTAATTCATTGATCTATTTTCATATTAATAATAAAATCATATTGCATTGCAGATCCTTTCCACCAATATTGCTGAGACAAGCATCACTGTCAATGATGTTGTGTTTGTTATTGATTCTGGTAAGGTGAAAGAGGTATGTATGAAGAAGTTCTATTTGTACTTAATGAAGACGGAGACTTTCACTTACTGGAAAATTTATAGACGAGTTTAACACAGTATATGTTGTTTTTAACTAAACTATTATTAAATTTAGTACGTGGGATATATTTTGGTGTTCCAACAAAGTAGGCAAAAAGATTAGCTTCTACTTACTAATTACTACTAAGAAAGTAAAGAGTTTGAATAGTTAAAATAAAAATTTGTCACATTGTGGCAATATGATTACATATTTTCTGTTTTCCTCCCATATATGGGGATGGGTCATATTCCACTTGTTCATTGATATCATTTAATGCATCATAGATAGTATATAGTAGGTGTTTTGAAGATATTTATTAAGAGAACCTTGATTAACAAAGGAAAATAAAAACCTGGGAACTAGGGCTAGGGAGATGGCTCACTATTTGTTCTTTAAGTGTGAGAACCAGAGTTCTAGTCCTCATAACCTGTGTAAAAGGCTGAACATGTTACTGTGTGCTTGCAATTCCCGATGCTAGGAAGATAGAGACAAATCACCAAATCTGAGCTCTAGGTTCATTGAGTAGCCCTGTCTCAAAAACTGTAGTGGAAAGCAATCAGGAAAAATGTAAGCTGTGGATCTCTGGCTTCCAGACACACACTCACCCACACATATGCATGGACACATACATAAAAACCAACAGCAACATAAATCAGGGTGAACACCACTACATTTACTCAGCAAATGCAAATCACTACCTGGCTATTTGTTGGTTCTTTCATTCCATTGTGGCATTTCATAAATTGCAGCAAAGACCTCAGAGTGTAAAATATTTCCTACTGGACCCTTTGCAAAAGAATTTCTTCTATCATAAATAAGTGATAACATTTGTTTCTTTTCAGTATTAGCATGACTAATAGTTCCCAGTGTAGCTAACTTTTGCTAGATCATATAATAGAGGTAATTGGTTTTTAAGGAAGAGATGACTAAGTGGATATTAGTAATCATTTTTAGTGTTAAAGTTAATGTTTTTGATATAATTTTAGGATTATCTTACAGAGAATAAAATTTTATAAATTTTGTTCAAATTTATTGTAAAACAAGAATAAATATGATAGTGTCAATTAAGGTAAGTGATAAGCCTTTAAATCTCAACACTTACCAGATTTGCTGCATACCTATGCTTCCTGCATGGGGGAGATTGAGACAGGATGGTCTAAGGTTCACAGCTAGCATGGCTACATGGTAAGAACCTGCCTCAAAGAGGAGAAAACAAAGTGCAGATCCATTGCTCTTAAATTATTTAAAGCTGAAGGGAGTAGGTTTTGAGTATTTTAGAAATTAATTTCTTTAGGTGTTATCAAATCATGACTTACGCACAAAGATAGTATCGAAAGTTATTTTATATACAAAACTAACAAATGAAACCGATATTATAAGCTAAGTAGCATATTTTCAAAAATTCCTTAAGTAAACTTATTAAAGAATACATTATATTTGCTCTCTGTATTAGTTTTATACAAGAAAAAGCAAGGACACTGAATGCTTGAAATATGTATTCTTCCTAGAAATGTATTTAAAAATATTTCTCCTATCCAAATGGTGGTTGCTCATGCCTTTAATCTCACCTCTTGGGAGGCAGAGGCAGGCAGACCTCTGAGTTCGAGGCCAGCCTGGTCTACAGAGTGAGTTCCAGGACAGCCAGGGCTACACAGAGAAACCCTGTCTCAAAAACACAAACCAAGAACCAAACCAAACAAAAAATTTCTCCTACAGCAGATATTCATTGACTTTAGGCACTTTGAGGCAGGCTGGTGTTAATGATTATTTTCATATTTTCCTTTGATACATTCAGGAGAGGCTTCTTGGTAACTCGGTAGGGTTTTAAGTAGAAAGGGTTAAAATACTTTACTTTGAAATGTTTAGTTTGCTAAATCATTTTTCCAGAGATTTTCTCCCTGAGAAACATTTCAGCAAATATCTTTTTCTGGTCACTCCTATTTTTTAAAATGGTATAAATATGATAAAAAAAAAACATTATCAGAGAATCCTATTTTTACATTTTATACTTTGTTGTTTAAAGTTTTAAATTTTTTTTTGACATGATAATCACATCATTTCCTCCCTTTCCTTTCTTTCCTCCAACTCATCCCTTGCCTGCCCCTTCCCTCTCTCCTGAATATAGAAATCCAGCCTGCTCAGTGTATCCAATGTAACCTGTACATACGTGATCCGCCTGTCCTTGTCTGGGGAAGACCATGTCTCCTGCTCTCAGTATCCCCCAGTTGCCTGTAATTCTTTGTCCAGGGTTGAGGCACAGCAGGCTTTCCCCATTCCATGCAGAATGCCCATTGATGTTGTCCTTGTTCAGGTTATGTCTAGGTAGCCATGTTGATGTCACAATAAAGTCTTGGTGTCTTGTGAGAATCAGTTTTTATTAAACTGTAGGAGAGAACTGCAAACAGCTCTGCAAAGCATAGCATAAGGAATTGTATAGGTCTTCTAAGTTCAGTTTGCCCTTCATTAGAATACTTATAACCAGGAAACCCGAGGGTTTTTTGTTTTGTTTTGTTTTATTTTGTTTTGTTTTAATTAGATATTTTCTTTATTTGTGTTTCAAATGTTATCCCCTTTCCTCATTTCCCCTCTGAAAACCCCCTATCCCATCTTCCCTCCCCCACTTACCAACCCACCCACTCCAGCTTCCCTGTCCTGGCATTCCCCTACACTGGGGCATCGAGCCTTCATGGGACCAAGGGCCTCTCCTCCCACTGATGTCCGACAAGGCCATCCTCTGCTACATATGCAGCTGGAGCAATGGTTCCCTCCATGTGTACTCTGGTTGGTGGTTTAGTCCCTGGGAGCTCTGGGGGTACTGGTTGGTTCATATTGTTGTTCCTCCTATGGGGCTGCAAACCCCTTCAGCTCCTTGGGTCCTTTCTTTAGCTCCTCCGTTGGGGACCCAGTGCTCAGTCCACTGCCCGTGAGAGGAGATACAGAGACAAAGTGTGGAGCAGAGACTAAAAGGAAGGCCATTTAGAGACTGCCCCACCTGGGTATCCATCCCATATACAGTTACCAAATCCAGACACTATTGCAGATGCTAACAAGTGCTTGCTGACAGGAGCCTGATACAGCTTTCTCCTGAGAGGCTCTGCCAGTGCCTGACAAAAACAGAAACCTCAGTTTTTAACAAACAGTTTCTTCTAATAATCAAGAGGGGGCTTTAAGTTTAACTTGGCATGTAAAAATATGTCGATAATATTTATTTCCTTGTTAGTAGTACAGATCATGTTTTAGCACAAAACTGATTTTATGTTAAAATGATTTAATTTAAAAATGATTTAAATATTACAGAAGTCCTTTGATGCACTGAATTTTGTTACAATGTTAAAAATGGTATGGATTTCCAAAGCTAGTGCCATACAGCGCAAAGGCAGGTAATGTATATTGTATGTTATAATTAATGCATAGCTTACTTTCATTTAATTGCCTGTGATACTGATATTACATATTTCATATTTGTCATATATTCTTCCTTTTATGCTATGTTAGTTTTCATAGTAGTCTTAATTTTATAGTGACTTTTCCAAGCAAACTGTTTTGATACTTTAAAAAATTAATTAACTAGAAAATTTTAAATTATATTCCTTTATTTTGAATATGTGTCAGAGGCACTTACATGCTATGGCATACGTGTGGTTTTCAGATGAAACCTTTCAGGAACTGGTTTTCTTCTACCATGTGGTTCCTGAAAATAGAACTAAGGTCTCTGGGCTTAATGGCAAATGCCTATAATCCCTGCGCTATCTCACTGGCCCTTTGGGGTAATTTTCCAAAAGTTAAATTTAGGCTATGTTGCAAGCCCAAGTGATATCAAATGTCAGTGTGGAGAGGGGAATTGAGCACATACTCCCACCTGGGTCTGTGGAGCTGCTGGGAGGGGAAGAGAGCGTTCTTTATCCTTTCTTGGTTGTGAACTGCGGAAGGGTGGGAGTATCTGTCATCCATCCCAGACACTAGTTATATCCCTGATTAGAAGAACTAAACGGAGGCTACATCATTATATTTTCTGATGCTTTCCAAGAAACTGTGTCTCTGTGATCATAGGGTAAATGCCAGAGCTTTGTTGTTATGTAACCCACAATTTGTTAACTCTGATCAGTGGACCTGAACATAGTGCTTGATAACATCTCAGTGACGTTGATTAAATTTAAATTACTAAGCATTCATGCTTTGAATTTCACTTGATTTCATATTTATGCTACAAACTGATTTCTTTGTGTGTTTCTTTTTAATCTATAACTCTTGATGGCATGTTTATGAATCTTGCTCAGTAAATGATAATATTGAGTCCCAGAGCACAAAATACCTTCTAAATGTATTTGTGGAGGTTAAATGAGGATTAGAACTCAGATGTCTTGATCATGATTTGTTTTTCTGTCTCCTAAATCACATCAGTATGAAGTTTCATTATTACTGTATTTATCCTTATCTGAGTCTTAATTTTATGTCTTATTTTAAGAGCGGGACGATGTAGACCTGGAATTTGTTTCCGTCTATTTAGTAGACTTCGATTTCAGAACATGCTGGAATTTCAGACGCCAGAACTCTTGAGAATGCCATTGCAGGTAGACCTAAAGCTCTAAGGCTTTGTGGGTGAGGGGACAGGTCTCATTTCATTTCTACAGACTGGGCTTGAATAAATTCAGTTTGCAAAATAAAATCATAAGTTTTATGAAGTGGGATATAGCCACAAAAATGATTTTTCTCTATAAATCTTACTGAGCCTTCAGATATTTTTTAAAGTTACTGGTATACATTTAAAATATGGGAGCCATTCAAAAATAAGTGTGTGTGTGTGTGTGTGTGTGTGTGTGTGTGTGTGTGTGTGTGTACTTCTAGCATTTTAAAAGTCTCAAATATATATTGTGGATTTTGAAAATTCTAGATAGGATTAGGAACTAAATCTAAGTTATAGGAGGTAACCCCAACATCATAATGTAAGATGCTGAGCCTCTACCTTTGTAATTCTATTATATTCACGGAGATCTCCAAATCTTCATTGCTTTTCTTTGAGTTTTCTGCTTTCATGGAAAACTACTAGAAGAATATCAGTTTGATTCTGTTTGAAAGATTTACTCTTTTTATTTTTATTTTATATGCATGCTTATGTGTCTGTATATAAGAATGCCCATGTATATGGTGCCTTTGGAAGCCAGTATGTCTCCTCACATCCCCTGGAGGTGGAGTTGCAGAAGACTGTAAGCTGCCTGACATGAATGCTGGGATCTCAGCCTGGCTCCACTGCTTTTCACCACCAAGCCATCTGTCCAGCCCCCAAATTGGCTTTTTAGTCTTGAAGCCTAGATACTTGCTTCCAGTCTTTCAAGTGATACAGAATCACATTTTTGACATTCGTATCCCTGTGATTTCATATTGCTAATGTCTTTGCAAGATTTTTTGTTCCTCAGATATATAATGAAAAACTTTTGGAACCTAAATTATTAACTAAATTCTTCAGATGTTCCGAATCCCCTGTCCTCATGTTTCTACTCTTTCCAGATTTAGTGTTTTTTAAGTTATACTTACTTCTTTCGCTTTCATGTGTGCTAACCCATTTCTGAATTTCTTTTCCTTACTTAATTTATGATTAAACTCCTATTATGTACATCTTAGTGTAAGTATCATTTCTTCTTGGATACTGTCTTTGACTTCTAGTCTTCTTCTCCAGCTCCTTCTGGAACTTAATTACAATTTATGTACTGCCACACCCTCATAGCACCCGGTATCCTTCATAGCACTTAGCATAGATATAAGTAATTATAAATAATGATGTGCTAAAGTAATCTAAGGTCTGTTTTTCATTTTTCTATGAACTCCAAAAGAGCAGGCATCTATCCATTTGTTGCATATGCCTGACCGTCAAAAGCACCCAAATATTTGTTGAATGGAAAAAGATGATAGAATGAAGTGATCATAAAGGGAGAAAAATGACTTACTGTTTGGATAGTTTCTCTTTAAGTGGTGAGGGTAAAATCTGTGAAAAAAAAAAAAACAAAACATTGCCAGCAGGGGCAGTGATCATTTTGGTGTCAGTTGGTTGAGGGTGTTACGAGCAAGTTTCACTGAAGATGTTGTTCTTTCCCCTAATCCTTTGCTAGTTTGTGATTGGGACTCAATAGTTCTCATGGTTTCCTTAATATAAAAGTCAGTGGTATAGTTTTACCGTTTCTAATTCTTTTGTCATTGTGGTTCCAGGAACTTTGCTTACATACCAAACTGTTAGCCCCAGTTAATTGCACCATTGCTGACTTTCTTATGAAAGCCCCTGAACCGCCCCCAGCTTTAATTGTAAGAAATGCGGTTCAGATGCTTAAGGTTGGTGTTTTCATTATTTTACTTGTTTGTGTTTTCAACTTAAAATTTAAACTAAATGAGCATATGCTTTAAATAGTTTTATTCTTTTAAAAATTGTTACTTGATCAGTACTTTAGTGCTTTTATAATTTAAAATAGTAGATATAGTTGTTATATATATATATATATATATATCTAACACAAAATATATTTTTATGTGATATGATAGTAAAAGAATATTTACATTATTTCATACTGTGTTTTTAATTTAAACATCATTTTGAGGTATGTCAGTCTTTTTTCTCCTCCTTTTTCCTAGACAATAGATGCAATGGATGCATGGGAAGATCTGACTGAACTTGGGTATCATTTGGCTGATTTGCCAGTAGAACCGCATCTTGGGAAAATGGTCCTGTGTGCTGTTGTTTTAAAGTGTCTGGACCCCATCCTTACAATTGCCTGCACACTTGCTTATCGTGATCCTTTTGTGCTGCCTACCCAGGCCTCTCAGAAACGTGCAGCTATGCTTTGTAGGAAACGTTTCACTGCAGGGACTTTCAGTGACCACATGGCACTTCTGAGAGCGTTTCAGGTATTGTTGTCACTTTTGTTTATTGTTAAATGTGGTGTATTTAATACATTCTGGGGCAAGTATAGCAGTTTAAAAATTAAAATAAAAACTAAATACTCTGTTAATTTTGTTTTACTTTGGAAGTCACGTTTTATTTATATTTTTATTTTATTTTTTTAAAGATTTATTTATTTATTATATGTTAGTACCCTGTAGCTGTCTTCAGACACTCCAGAAGGAGTCAGATCTTGTTATGGATGGTTATGAGCCACCATGTGGTTGCTGGGATTTGAACTCTGAACCTTTGGAAGAGCAGTCGGGTGCTCTTACCCACTGAGCCATCTCACCAGCCCTATTTATTTTTATTTAAGATTTATTTATTTTTATCTGTATGAGTATTTTTCCTGTACGTATGTATATATGTCATGTGTGTACCTGATGTCTGTGGAGGTAAGGAGTTTGATTCCCTGGAAGTAGGATTATGGGTGGTTGTGAGCCACCATGTCAGTGCTTAGAACTGAACCTGGGTCCTCCACAAGAGCAACAGAGCTCTTAACTACTGAGCCATCTCTCTAGTCTTAGAAGTCATGTTCTATCAATAGGGCAGAAGTGGACAGGGGAAAGATCATGAGGCCTCAACCCTACACAAAGAAGTACAGGCAACTAAAGAATGCAGAGAGGGAAATAGTCTTCCCCAATGGTCAGCCCTGAAAACATACATACATTATATAGATTGAGCATCCTATATTTAACAGTGTGTGTGTGTGTGTGTGTGTGTGTGTGTGTGTGTGTGTATACACATGTGCTCGTGCATGTAACAGTTAATGAAGAAAGAGGCCATGAATATGAAAGCCAAAAGGAGTATATGGGAGAAATTTTAACTCAATTGATATGATAGCAGTTGTATATAAAGTAAATGACAAGTCTAGTTTGATTATAAAATTTTAGATTTTTGCTCCCCTCTTATCTAATTAGGATTTATGCATACATATACATATTTACAATGTTTAAATATTGCTTACTCTTCAGTCATTATTTGGCCAGAAATAACTGTTAAAATTATTTATAATGGCTGTTGCTATATAGAAGACACAGAACAAAGACTTAAAGAAAAACATCTTAGATTTAGTATTATTTGTGAAATTCTTTTTTTAACAGTATTTTTCTTACGCACTTAAGACTTTATGTCAATAATTTAATTTCATAAACAAAAAATAATTTAAAATCTTAGAAAACTATAGTGAGATATTGAATAAAGAAAGAATGATAAGATACCTCTGAGGTGAGAAATACAGTGTAATTTAGAAATCCAGATATTTAGGGAAAATACATTATTTCTTAAAAAGCAAATGTCTTTTTTTTCTTTGAATTTCTTGACTCTAGGCTATGCCTCTCTACATCCTTACATTTTTCTTGTTTATATGGAAAGCACTGCTTCAGGCACTCAAATTTTTTCTAACATATGTAATTTCAGCAGTTGCAAACCCTTTTATGATTAATATTAAGTAATGCACTGTTCAGCTAGGATATTAGATAGTATATATTATAGACACTTAGTAATAATCAGAAATCTGCAGTAGGATTCCTGTGTTGTGTCCTTTCCAGTCCTTTGAAAGCAGATGAGATGAGATATGGCTTATTTTTAGTCATGTTCAAGCCAGAATAGCATATTTTCAAAGGCCAGATTTTTATATTGTATGTATGATTTCTAGAAACCCCACTTTTGATTTCCAATCAAATTGGGAGAATTGCATAGAGATTATAATTATTTTCATTATTAGAACTTTTAGGATTCCTAGATATAAAATATTTTAATGGAATATATAAGTGGAAAGCCTCTCACAGTTGTAATAAAACTAGCTGTTTATATACCAGCCCCAAACTAGATCTATGAGAATAATTATTTTTACAGAGTTGGTTATTTGAATCACATGGTGTTTAGTTCTCATTGAGAGTTTTGAAACTCAGTTGATATCATACCAGCTGTGTATAAACTAAATGACAAGTCTAGTTTGATTATAAAATTTTAGACTTTTGTAAAACTATCAGAATAATACTTTACCTTGAGTGTCTAGTATAGTAGTGGTATTATTTTGTTGCCTCAGTTAGATGTGATTGGCAGACAATTTTTGTTCCAGAATCTGTGTTTGTTTCTTTGTTTGTTTTTTTTGTAGGCATGGCAGAAAGCACGAAGTGATGGGTGGGAGCGAGCCTTTTGTGAAAAGAATTTTCTTTCACAAGCTACAATGGAAATCATTATAGGCATGAGAACACAGTTGCTTGGTCAGCTTAGAGCATCAGGTAAAGATTCCCTACATAGGACACCTTTTACTTCATGTTTTCAGATTTAAGGTGATGACAGTTTCTGTTCTCTTTACATAACACTGTCTGTATTCATGAGCTGATGTTTACACTTCTCCAACCTCTGTACTTTTGCTTGTTGATGAAGTAAAATATTACACTGGTTGTGTAAAACTATATAAACTATGTGTAAAACTATGTATAAAGGTGTATGAACGTGATCAGTATACCCTTTTGATACTGTTGGCAGAGCAAGTTTTATATATATATATACATACATATATACATATATATAAAGTTGTTATATTTACTTTTAACTCTTCCAATTAGAAGTTGTTTAACTTGGTGAATTTAAGTGTGTGTGTGTGTGTGTGTGTGTGTGTGTACACTTAATATAAGAATATGTGAATATAAAAATTTAAGTAGATTAATATAGCTGCTGTATACATGTGGAACACTAAAATGATTGGTAATACCTTGAAGGTATGCAGTTTTTCTAATGTTACTGTTTTCTTTTAGAATGGCTTTGAAGGTTTTGTTGTTTTTTAAGTAACATAGTTAACTGAAGTGATAGTCATTAATACCCAAATCTGGTTTTATAGGTTAGTCAAAGTATTAGGGTAAAGAGATAATTGAGAATTTAGATTTGTTTTTAATATGGGAAAATGTAAAGGGTTTTTAAAATTTAAGCATACAGCATGCATACTTAACTATACTGTTAGAGATGATGTCTGAGAAAATGAAAATATGGGTAAAAGTCAAAGACTGGTTTGGATTTCAAGTTGTGAACTTGGAGAATGTTTATGATGGCAGCTGTCTTGGTTTGATTTCTTTTGCTATGATAAAGACCGTGATCAAAAGCAACCTGGGAAGGAATGGACTTATTTCAGCTTTTAGTTGTTACACCAACAAAGGAAGTCAGGGCAGGAACTAGACAGAAGCTCTGGAATTGTTGCTTGCTGACTTGCTCTCCATTGCTTGCTCAGCCTGCTTTCTTACACCATCCAG
Organism: Mus pahari; assembly: GCF_900095145.1. Taxonomy (NCBI): domain Eukaryota; kingdom Metazoa; phylum Chordata; class Mammalia; order Rodentia; family Muridae; genus Mus; species Mus pahari. The sequence continues at coordinate 39,680,879 of NC_034604.1, forward strand.
GACCACCTGCCAGGGATGGCACTGCCCATAGTGGACTGACCCCTGCCACATCAATCAGCAATCAAGGAGATACCTCACAGACTTACCTATAGGCCAGAGGGGGGTATTTGGTATTTTTTTAAGTGAGGTTCCCTCTTCTTAGATGACTCTAGCTTGTCAGGCTGACAAAAAGCTAACCAACCCAGCAACTGATCAATGGCTTTACAGAAGAATGTGCATATAGAGGCAGGTGTAATAGCCATCCACCAACATCCCAAATGCTCAGGACAATGAACGATAAAGCGACAGTTGGAATTACATATGATATCTTTTCCCAGTAACTTATATAGTTCACCTAGCCTGAACAGATATAAACTTTGCTTTGTTAGTTTTATACTTCACATTTGCCAGAATGGATAATGTTAGTCATAGAGATAGATATTGTTAAATTTGTGTGAGGTTACATTTTCTGTTGTCAAATGTCCATAAATGTTAAAGTGCCTTTTGCGAAATAGAAAAGATTAGTATGCTCTTTTTGTCCACCTAGGTTTTGTTAGAGCACGAGGTGGTGGTGACATTCGAGATGTTAACACAAACTCCGAGAACTGGGCTGTTGTTAAAGCTGCATTGGTAGCAGGCATGTATCCTAATTTAGTCCATGTGGACAGAGAGAATGTAGTATTGACAGGGCCAAAGGAAAAAAAAGTACGCTTTCATCCCACTTCAGTTCTCAGTCAGCCTCAATACAAAAAGGTAAAACATTTTTAATGCTCTTAGACCTTGTGGTAATGAAGATAAACAAAAATACTCCAACTACCTCTGCTTTAGCAAAATAATTTGGAAAATGTGTGTAATAAAATATTAAATCTTAGAAATAGAAGAGGTAACATTGGAAAAGTAGTGAGGGAATCTCTATAAACCAGAACAAGGGGTTGCTTCAGTTTTTGAGTACTAATGTACATTATGTTTTACTAAAGAACTTAAAAGTATTACCAATAAATTAAGGGATTGACTTCCTTTCTTTCTTTCTTTCTTTCTTTCTTTCTTTCTTTCTTTCTTTCTTTCTTTCTTTCTTTCTTTCTTTCTTTCTTTCTTTCTTTCTTCCTGTCTATCTTAATAGATTCCTCCAGCCAATGGTCAGGCTGCAGCGATTCAGGCATTGCCCACGGATTGGCTTATTTATGATGAAATGACCAGAGCCCATAGAATTGCTAATATCAGATGTTGTTCAGCCGTGACACCTGTTACTGTCCTGGTGTTCTGTGGACCAGCAAGACTGGCAAGTAACGCTCTTCAGGAACCTTCATCCTTTAGAGGTAAATGTAGTATGAAGTAGTAAAAATCTATATGAGATAAACTAAGCCAATATCATAAAAATACAAAAATTTGTGTGGTTTTTTATAACATGAGACAGTTAGAAAATACTGAATTATATTTGACATAGTGAGACAATTAGGAAATACAAAGGAATGTTTGATATAATGAGATAGTTAGGGAATATTGAGGTGTATTTGATATAGTGAGACAATTAGGAAATACTGTAAGGCATATTTGATATATTTTCCTGAGACAGGAAATAGTAATATATTTCAGTTTTGTTGAAATTTATTTTCAGGTAGCAGGTTGTTGGTTTATTTTTATTAATCTTACTGATGGGAAGATGTTTGTTTTCTACTTGAGTTTAAGTAATAATAAAGATAATTTTTTTAAAGTAACTAATATTCTTATCTTTATGTGAATACTTTTTAATATGTTTTTTCTACTTGAATATTTAATTATTTTTCTAATGCTATTACTTCTTACATTTTCAGGTTATTTGTTACAGTAGATTGCTGAATAATGATGCCCATTCTTATTTACTTTGCATGTTGGGTGTAGAATCTGATAAATGTGCAAGTTGTCAAGAAGATAGCGTTAGGTGTCTTCTGTCTGTCACTCCTTCTGCCTCTTCCTTTGAGGCAGGCTCTCTGTGAACCTGCAGCTTGCGCTTTTTCAGCTAGGCTGGGAGCCAGCCAGGCTCTGTGATTCTCTTGTGGACAGAGCATCTGGTTTGTTACTGTGTGTGCTGGGATCCTAACTGGCCGCTGTGACTGTGCACTGAGCATTCCTGCCATAGAGCTGTCTCTCCAGCCCATGCTACCATTTATTTGAAATTGAAAAACTAGAAGTGTAGAAAAAAAATCCAGAAGCTGTGTACATTATAAGAGAAGAGGTCTTTTTAGATATGTGTAAGGCTGAGATGATTAGGAGACCCTAAGTGAAGTGATTTTAGAAGGCATTCTGTTGTCTGTATCTCTTAGAGTTCAGGAGAAGTGTGGGAAGTACACATTTCAGAGCTATCAGATTGTAAGTATTTTAAAGGCATGAGAAGGCTTTTAGAGAAGAGGAAGCAAGTGTTGAAGGTAAATATGTTTTTTTTTAAAGAAATGGTTGGCTCTGTTAATTGTTATTTGAGTGAGAAGATATAGACTGAAAATTGTAAGTTGGGTTTTGGCAATATGGCATTTGTCAGTTGTCTTGTCAAGAGCAATGTCAGTGACAGATGGGCTCAGAGGAGATTGAGTTTCATGGAGAGTAGGATTGACATGATAGGAACCCATTATAGTAATACACCTTTGTAATTCTAACCCTTGCATGGCAGAGGTATCAGGGGTGTTGAAAAGTCAAGGCCAGTCTGGTTTATACAGAATTCTAGTCGGGGCTACACAATGAGGGGTCCAGTTAGTTGTTCTTCCTATAGGGTTGCAATCTCCTTCATCTCCTTCAGCCCTTCCCCTAACCCCTCCATTGGGGTCCCCAGTCTCAGTCCAATGGTTGTCTGTGAATATCTAAGTCAGGTCCTGGCAGAGCCTCTCAGAGAACAGTCATACCAGGCTCCTGTCTGCAAGCAAATATTGGCATCAGCAATAGTGTCGGGATTTGGTGTCTGCAGATGGAATGGATCCCAAGGTGGGGCAGTCTCTGAATGGCCTTCAGCTTCTGCTCTATTTTTGTCCCTGTATTTCTTTTTGAAAGGGACAATTCTGGGTTAATTTTTAGATGGGTAGGTGGCCCCATCCCTCCACTGGGGGGCCATGTCTGTCTATTGGAGGTGGTCTCTTCAGGTTCTATCTCCTCACTGTTGTGTATTTCAGCTAACATCATCCTGATTGGGTCCTGGGAGCTACTCACATCCCTGGCATCTGTGACGTTTTAGTGGTTCCCCAAGTTTCCCACCCCCCACTGCTACTATTTTTATTCTTTCTCCTGGCCATCTGAACTTCTCTCCTGCCTCTTCCTATACCTGGTCCTGTCCCCTCTTTTTTTCTCCTCCTTCCCTTTCCTACCCAGGTCCCTCCCTCCCTCTGCCTCCTATGATTATTTTGTTCCTCCTTCTAAGTGGAATTGAAGCATCCACACTTTGGCCTTCCATCTTGTTAAGCTTCAGATGGTCTAGGAGTTCTATCATGGATAGTCTGAGCTTTGGGGCTAATATCCACTTACCATGTATGTGCTTTTTGGTTTGAGTTACCTCACTCAGGATGACATTTTCTAGTTCTATCCATTTACCTCCAAATTTCCTGAAGCCATTGTTTTTAATAGCTGAGTAGTATTCCATTGGGAAAATGTACCACATTTTCTGTATCTAGTCTTTCATTGAGGGATATCTGGGTTGTTTCTGGCTTCAGGCTATTATAAATAAGGCTGCTCTGAACATAGTGGGGCACGTGCCCTTGTTATATGTTGAAGCATTTTTTGGGTATATGCCCAGTAGTGGTATAGCTGGGTCTTCAGGTAGAACGAAACAATTTCTAATTTTCTGTGGAACCAACAGATTGATATCTAAGGGGTTGTACCAGCTTTCAATCTCACCAGCAATGGAGGAGCGTTCCTCTTTCTCAATATCCTCGCCAGCATCTACTGTCACCTGAGTTTTTATCTTAGCCATTCTGATTGATGTAAGGTGGAATCTCAGGGTCATTTTGATTTGCATTTCCCTGATGACTAAGGATGTTGAACATTTCTTTAGGTGCTTCTCAGCCATTTGAGATTCCTCAGTTAAGAAATTTTTGATTAGCTTTTTACCCCATTTTTTAATTGGGTTATTTGGTTTTCTGGAATCTTAACTTTTTGAGTTCTTTGTATATATTGGATATTAGTCCTCTATCAGATGTAGGGTTGGCAAAGATCTTTTCCCAATCTGTAGTTTGCCATTTTGTCCTATTGACAGTGTTCTTTACCTTACAGAGGCTTTTCAGTTTCACCAGGTCCCATTTGTCAGTTCTTGATCTTAGATCCTGAGCCATTGATGTTTTGTTCAGAAAAATTTCCCCTGTGCCCATGCACTCAAAGCAGTTTCCCACTTTCTCTTCTGTTAGATTCAGTAGATCTGGCTTTATGTTAAGGTCATTGATCCACTAGGACTTGAGCTTTGTGCAGGGTGATAAATATGGGCCAATCTGCCTTCTTCTCATGCAGACAGCAATTTAGACCAACGTCATTTGTTGAAGATTTATTTTTTTCATACTGTATGGTTTGGCTTCTTTGTCAAAGATCAAATGACCATATGTGTGTGGGTTTATTTCTGAGTCTTCAATTCTATTCCATCGATCTACCTGTTTGTCTCTGTACCAGTACCATGAAGTTTTTATCACTATTGCTCTGTAGTACAGCTTGAGGTCAGACATGGTGATTCCCCCAAAATCTTTTATTGTTGAGAATTGTTTTTGGTATCCTGGGTTTTTTGTTATTCCTGATGAAGTTGAGAATTGCTCTTTCTAACTCTATGAAGAATTGTGTTGGAATTTTGATGGAGATTGCATTGAATCTGTAGATTGCTTTTGGTAAGGTAGTCATTTTCACTATGTTAATCCTACCAATCCATGAATGAGCATGGGCGATCTTTCCATCTTCTGAGGTCTTCCTCCATTTCTTTCTTGAGAGACTTGAAGTGCTTGTCATACAGATCTTTCACTTGCTTAATTAGAGTTACACCAAGATATTATTATTTGTGACTATTGTGAAGGGTGTTGTTTCCCTAATTTCTTTCTCAGCCCATTTATCCTTTAAGTAAAGGAAGGCTATTGATTTGTTAATTTTATATCTAGCCACTTTGCTGAAGTTATTTATCACCTGTAGGAGTTTTCTGGTAGATTTGAAGTCACTTATGTATACTACAATATCATCTGCAAATAGCAATACCTCGACTTCTTCCTTCCCAGTTTGTATCACTTTGACATACTTTTGTTGTCTAATTGCTCTAGCTAGAACTTCCAGTACTATATTGAATAAATAGGAAGAGAGGGTCAACCTTGTCTTGTCCCTGATTTTAGTGAGATTACTTCAAATTTCTCTTTGTTTAATTTGATTTGGCTGTTGGTTTGCTGTATATTACTTTTATTATGTTTAAGTATGGGCCTTGAATTTCTGATCTTTGCAAGACTTTTAACATAAGGGGTATTGTATTTTGTCAAAGGCCTTTTCAGAATCTAATGAGATGATCCTGTGATTTTTTTTTCCCTTTGAGCTTGTTTATATAGTGTATTATGTTGATGGATTTCTGTATATTGAACCATCCCTGTATCCCTGGGATGAACCTGCTTAATTGTGAATGGTGATTTTGATGTGTTCTTGGATTCTGTTTGCTAGAATTTTATTGAGGATTTTTTCGATATTCATAAATGAAATTGGTCTGAAGTTTTCTTTCTTTGTTGGGTCTTTGTGTGATTTTGGTATTATCACTGTGACTTCATGGAATGAAATGGGTAGTATTCCTTCTGTTTCTGTTTTGTGAAATAGTTTGAGAAGTATTGTTATTAGGTCGTTTTTGAAGGTCAGATAGAAATTTGCACTAAAACCATCTAGCCCTGAACTTTTTGTTTGTTTGTTTGGGAGACTTTTAATAATTACCCTGTGGGGGTACCAGTTTGTCCTGGTGTTGGTGTGGGAGGGAGGGCAGAGGGTCTCACCTATGAGCCTGGTTTTGATGGACCTCCTGGGAGTCAGGCTTTCTCTGGGTGTGGGAGGGGGTCTGGAGCACTGGCTCTGAGTCAAGTTGTAGGCTGGAAGGAATTAGTGCTTCTTTATGTTGCTTCTTTTGAGAACTTTGTTCAGATCATTGGCCAATATTGATTGGCAGGAATTTGGTTTTTTGCTTAATTTTTCCATTTATTTATTTTAACCTTCTGAAGGCTGTCTATTAGTTTTGATAATTTGTTTTTCTGGGCAGAAACGTTTTATTTAATCACCTTTGTCAGTTGCTGAGGCTTTTTTCCTGTGCTGTGGGAATTCTGTTCAGGAATTTGGCATATGTTGTGAAGTGTTTTCCCTGTGATTTTCTTTAGCATTCTAAGTGGTTTTGTTTGAAGTTAAGGTCTTTGATCTAGTTTAAGTTGATTTTTATGCAGAGTGAGAGATACATCATATCTAATTTCATTCTGCAAGTAGATAACAAATTTGTAAGTACTATTTGTTGCAAAGGTTTTCATTTTTTCCTGTGGGGTTTGGTGGGTTTTTGTTTGTTTCTTTGTTGCTGTTATTGTTGTTACCTTTGTCCAAAAGTTATCTGTTTGGGTTTTTCTCTGGGTAATCTGTGGCATCCATTAGTCATCAGTTAATGTCTGTGTTTGCATGAGTACCATGCTGTCTTTATCACTTTGGTAGTGTATAGTTTAATGTTAAGTAATGTTGAGATTTTCAGCAGTGTTATTTCTACTTAAAGCTGCTTTGTTATCCACCTTCGGTTGTTTTGTTTGTATGTGTATATATTTCCATGTTAATTTTAGGATTTTTTTTTTAGTTTAGCTCTGTGAAGAAGGTCTTTGAAAATTTGGTAGAATTGTATTAAATCTGTAGATTGCTTTTTATAGTATAGACATTTTTACATATTTATCCTGCCAACCTAGGAAAAATGGCTTTATAGCTTTAAAACTTTTATCTTTTTTTACCACATTTTAAGTTGTTTAGATTACTGTATATTCAGATTGATTAATCTTATATGCTTTACTTTTAGAGCTGAAAAATTTAATTCTTCTGTTGCAGTGATAATTGTTTTTGTTTTTTGTAACTTAATTTTTAAGATTTATTTTCCTCGGTGAGGTAGGTTTGAGTTAAAGTATTTTCCCTCCCCTTATGAGAGTGTTTCTCTTATATCTGCACTACTTATTAAATATTACTTATGTATCATTTTCTAGAGTATTTAAAGATAACTCTTAAATTTGGAATCTTTAAGCTTTGGGTGTATTCTATATCTTCTTCAATGCAGCTATTAATTATATAAACACTATACCCTCATTTAGTATTTTTGTTTACCAATAAAGTTAGTATGTTAATAAAAGACCTACTTGCAATGCTTTGCTGCCCTTATATTGCTAAAATATTCTTTGAAAATTGTCCCTGTTTTTAAAATTTACTTGCCTTGTATTCCTCTTTGAATGCAACAGCTTTCTTTTTCATTTTAATTAATGTTTTGTTTCAGAAAGTTCAGTATATTGTATTTATCTGTACCCTGTATTAAATTCAGTAGTACCTCTTGGTAGCTGTCATAAAGATTGGGCATATTTTTGGAGTCTCTTCTTCCTCCGTGGGTTCTGGGCATCAAACAAGGCTTGTTCAGTGCTGAGACATATTGTTGGCTCGTATTATATATATTTAGATTAAGTTTATATTCTGTTTGATTAGATGAACTTCCATATGAACTGCTAAGACTGTAAGGAGAAGTATCTGTTCTGCTCCTCTCTGTCATTTTGTAACATTAGATAAAATGGTTAATTTTTCCTGTGTGTTGTGACAGCGGATGGCATTCCCAATGACAGCAGTGACAGTGAGATGGAAGACAGAACTACTGCCAATTTGGCTGCTTTGAAACTTGATGAATGGCTTAACTTCAAACTAGAGCCAGAGGTAAAGTGCTTTGTAATAGGACATACATCTTTTTTTAGTTAATATGATTGAGATAGCATATTAAAATTTTTATCTTTAATACTGCTCCTTTAATATGGCTTGGTTTTCAATTTTCATAGATCCCCTCATGCATCCTCTGCTACATCATGTTTTTCTTCTGTCAAAGGATGTAACACAACATAGATGTGGCCCAGTGGCTGTTATCTCATTTCATTTGTGCTACTTAAATTGGATAATTTTTAACTAACATATTCTTCAGTCTATGATCGGGTTGCTGGTGAGAGTTACTCCTTTTACTAGATGACACCTTAAACCCTGTGTCCTTCATGGTGAAGAATGGTGTGCCCGTACATGATGGAAAGCTGAAGGGCGAAGGAGATAAACTCCATCTTTCAAACCTTTTCAGAAGTCTGTCTAGTCATTGTCATTCCTGAAGTCTCATCATCCAATACTGTTGCATTGTTTCAGTGTGATTTTTTTAGAGGCATTAAAGCCATCTAAGCTATAGTAGTAATATTTTTGTATTTATGGATATATAAAATATTGAATATTAAATACAGAGCACCACTTATTTTTAACATTTCTGGAGAAAGATGTGAGATCATTCTTTTTCTGTTTTCATAACTGAATTGGAAGAGATAAAGTTTGTTCTTCATATTTAAGATTTTCTTGACACAGCCTTTTGTTATTGTAGGCCTTTTTTTTTTTTTTTTTTTTTTTTTTTTAACATGTGAACTTTGGTGGGGGTTTTATTAAAATTGCTGTTAGTGGTCAGCACTGGGTAGGTTTACTCTTTTACCCGTTGTTCTATTTATTCACGTATTTATCATGTGAGCATACTGCAATCTCATTCCCATTCACACCAATCAAACTGCATTTGCTATTCATGCCAATCAAACTTCATTTGCTGAGGACCCCTGTGCTTTCCGTGCTACACGCTAGTCTGTCTTTGATAATCTTGCTCTCATACTTGTTACTTCTGTGTACCGGCTCCCTTTTCAGTCCTGCCCTCTCACTTTTTCCTCCTCAATCCTGCTCCAAACTTTTTTTTTTTTTTTTAGATTTATTTATTTATTATATGTAAGTACACTGTAGCTGTCTTCAGACACTCCAGAAGAGGGCGCCAGATCACATTACCGATGGTTGTGAGCCACCACGTGGTCGCTGGGATTTGAACTCAGGACCTTCGGAAGAGCAGTCAGGTGCTCTTACCTGCTGAGCCATCTCACCAGCCCCAAACTTTTTGTCTTAAATGAAGTCATCCCTTTTTTATTCTTCTGCCTTTGTAGTCATTTCTGTACATTTTAGGTGGTTGTGCTTTAAAATTTCTACTTCTGTGTGCCTTGCTTTTTCTTTACTCTCACTCTGCACAATTGCTGCTAACCTTATTTCTGTTTGTAAATTTAAAACTGACAGCACTTATAACTCTCAAGTCTGTCTCTATGTTAGACCCTCTTGTGCATTTGTTTGCCTACTGGCCATCACCATTTGAATGGTCTGTAGATGATATGAGTAGGCTAAGTGCATCTTTCCTTATTCACCTTACTTGGTGCTTCTTTAGTAGTAACAACACATGCCACCTGCAGCGTTTACTGTAAACAGTATTTGCTGTTTTGTTTCATTCTGCATCAGTAGTACCTAGAATATGATGGCTAAAATTTTCACTTATACAACAGAATGATTGAAATGAACAGAAAATTATATTGAATGTAAGATAGTTCATTAGAGACAGTTGTAGACCATAAGAAATGTAAAGCAACTTCTTACATATGTGATACACATTTTGCTTGTATTTAAATTGATTACAGGCTGCCAGTTTATTGCTACAGCTCAGACAGAAGTGGCATAGTTTGTTTTTACGCCGAATGAGAGCGCCATCTAAACCTTGGTCTCAAGTTGATGAAGCTACCATACGAGCAATTATAGCTGTTTTAAGCACTGAAGAACAGTCTGCAGGTTTACAGCAACCATCTGGAATTGGCCAGAGGCCAAGACCCATGTCTTCAGAAGAACTTCCTTTGGCTTCATCTTGGAGATCCAATAATAGTAGAAAAAGTACAGCTGACACTGAGTTTGCGGATGGATCTATGACTGCAGAAAGGTGAATATGCAATATTTTTACATGGGTACATTTTCTCCAGGACAGTGAACTATTTATACTATTTCATAATTATATAGAACATAGTGTACATAAGAATCACAATAAAATGGAGTTTATTAAAGATATTTCTTATAAGTACTAAGGGAATATGAATGATGTTAAGTAGGTACTTATGATATAATAAGGCTAGTCCTTCAGGAAAAAAAACCTGAAAATGTTGCATGACCAGAATTCATCAATTCAAGATCTCTTTGTAACATAGCAAATTCCAAAATGATCCATCTTAGTGGGCATATGTCAGATGACATTTTTCCTAGATGCCTAGTTGGCAATGCTGTTTAAAGAGCAGTTGCCCTGTTGGACATCAGTGGGAGGAGAGGCTCTTGCGCCTGAAGGTGTTTGATGCCCCAGTGTAGAGAAATGCCAGGGCAGGAAGATGGGAGTGGGTGGGTGGATGGGGGAGCACCCTCATAGAGGCAGGGGAATGGGGGATAGGATAGGGGATTTCCAAAGGGGAGACCTGGAAAGGGGAAAACATTTGAAGTATAAATAAAGAAAATATCCAATAAGAAAAACAAAGAGCAGTTGCCCTCCAGCACTACCTCCTGTCAGTATTGGCAGCTAGCATTCCTGCTGAAGAGCCTGCTGCCTAGTCAGTGATGCACTGCACGCTGCTCCATGTGAGGACGGCAGGGAAGGGAACGCATAATGTATTTTCTTCATTCTAGCAAAACTGCAATTTTCCCACTTGCCAGAAATTGTCGATTAACTTAAGCCCAGGGTTTATACTTGGTAGGGTTAAGGGTTTTTTGTTGTTGTTTTTAATATATTGTCATATAGAGCATTGCCTCTTACTTTTTGGAAGGGACTAGGTCAGTGCTTCTGTGAGATGCCCAGCACACTGGGCTTGCCTTTTTCCAGGTTATGTCATTCAATTTTATACTCTGTTTATTCTCTATGAATTAATAGTTAGTCTCAGGGTTTGATTATATCCCTTGTTTTCGCATATAATCTGTTTATTCTCTGAATTAATAGCTCTCATGGTTTGATTATATCCCTTGTTTTCACAAGAGTGTTTTTAGATGGTATTAGAAAAACCTTACACTGAAACCAGAATATATTGTCTGATTGTACCACAGAGGACACACTATACATTTTTTAAAAATTAAAAAAAACTTAAATGATATATTTATGGTATTTATAGATTTTTAGAAGAATCTTAGAGTTCGTCTAAGATAACCTTTGATTTATTTTTTTCAAAATATTCAACTTATTACTTTTATATAACATTCAAACCATAGCAATTGCCAAATGTAATTTTTCCATGTAAATCTGGAATGGAAAAAGAAAACAATTAACATAACCTTTTAACAAATAATTTAAAGTTCAGAGACATATACAGAATTATATGCTAATGAGTTGTACAGTCATTGTTGTTATAATATGTAGATCTCTGTCTGCTCTGGTCCAGTATCCTTCCAGTGTTAGCACAGTATCATTTTTAGTTGTGTTTTAGACAGTACCATTTCTGATTTTTCAGAATGTGATTTACTTCAGATTTTAAACATACCCTATAGTCTGTGGGGTTTGGGGGAGGGGTAAATTTGGGGTGTATGTGTGTGCATGCACACATGCACATGCATGTGCAAATATCAGAAATTGAAGTTGTTGAAACCAACTGCTGAAACCAACTTTCTTTTTACCAGGGATAGAATTCAGGGCCTCATGATTGCATGGTGTATCAGTTTCTTTTATGATATCATGATAAAATGCTTGACAAAATATTGATACATGACAAAATACTTAATAAAATATTGATAAAATACTTGACAAAAGGCAGCTTGCCCATCCTGTAGGAGAATACATGGCAACAGGGAGGAAAGGCCTGGCAGGCATGGAAACAGGAACAGGAAGTTAGCTATGCACATTTCATCCCAGAACAAGTAGTGTAGTGAGGCAATAGAGCCTCAGAGCTTACTTCCCGTGGCTTCCTTTTTCCAGGAAGGCTTCAGCTGTTCCTGAACAGGATTACCAGCCAGGTACCAGTCATCAAATGTAAGAGCCAACAATGACGTTTTACATTCAAACCAAAACATACAATAGGTACTTTACTAACTGAGCTGACTGTCCACCCCTCAGCTCTTTCTTATTTCTGAATTTATATTTCATTTATGTATTCATTGATGCTGGGGATCAAACCCAGAGCCTTAGGCAGTACTGTATCACTAAGCAACACTCCTAGCCCATTTTTAATTTGTTCTTTCTTTTTAATGAGTAGTAGAAAAATGAATTTTCTTTAAAAGTGTTTCATACATTGTGTGTCATTGGGATTTTGGATATAAATAGCATTCTCTTTGTATTAAAAACTTATATATAACTAACGTGTGCTTCTTCTTGCTCAAGAGTACTGATGAAATCTCCATCTCCAGCCTTACATCCACCTCAGAAGTACAAAGATAGAGGAATTTTACATCCTAAACGGAGCACTGACGACCGCTCAGATCAGTCATCTGTGAAATCCACAGACAGCAGCAGTTACCCAAGTCCTTGTGCGAGCCCCTCTCCTCCATCCTCAGGAAAGGTAGGGCAGCTACAGTCTGTAGTAAGCAGCAGGTTTGCAGCATTTTTCACAGATGTAGTTATACAGAATTATAAGCAGTGTACCTTTGTAACTGGCCTGTATTCTAAATACTAATGCTATATTTTAATCTAACTGATTATTTATTGATGGCATATATGATACAGCCTATTTTTTCTTCTTTATATCATTAGAAGTTTTTAGTTAAAAGAAGAATATTGCCATGATATTAATTTTGTTTTATAGTTCTTTCAAGTGTTTTCTGTAGTTCAGTGATTATTTTAAACACATAAGATAAAAAAATATAACACAAAGTATAGAAGACAGAAAAATTTGATATAGAATTGGAAACTGATGTGAATGATTTCACATGTTTCTTATTACTTATGATACTGATAAATGAACAAGAGTATGATTATAAGTTCCTTAGTTGTGTTTTGATGAACAATGTCTGCTGAACACTTGCTAAATAAGAAGAAAGAACATTTTTATTCTTAGATTTTATTTTTTTTTGTGTGTGGGGGGGTGTATTTTAAACTCCTTTACTAAGGTATATTCTGTTCAACAAAACTTACTAGTTTATGGGCTATTGAGATGACTTAGTGGGTGAAAGGGCTTTCTGCCAATCCTTGTGACTTGAGTTTAATTTCTGGGACCTGATGGTTGAGAGAGTCCCACAGGTTGTCTCTCTACTTCTACATGATGAATGTACTTGATATGAGCATACCCCTCCTCACACACACAAGTAAATATAGGTAATAGAAAAATTATCAGTTTAAACTGAAATGTTATGTAACTGTGTATTGATACCGTAGTTGATACCAACATTTCTATTACCTCAGTACTCCAGTAATCACTACTCATTTTCTTAAATAACTTGTAAGAAGAATCATGCTTTTGTGTCTAGTTTATTTTACTTAATGCAGTGCTTTTCATCTATACTGTTGAATGTAATAATTATATTTTTCTCTGAGTAGTATTTCATTGTATGGACATGCTACAGTAGGTTTTTTTTTGTTTTTTTGTTTTTTTTTTTTTTTATAACCCATGTTATCAGTTGATGTGGACATTCGAGTTATTTTACATTGTATTTTTACTACAGGTGCCATAATATTTGAGTGCAGCCTTTGTATGTAGAGGTTTTTTTGTGTTTTTTTTTTTTTTTAATTTGGGGTTGAATACCTAGGAGTGGGGCTGTAGGTTGTATAGTAAGTCCATGTTTAGCTTTATAAGAAACTCCTCCACCGCTTTTCAAAATGCCTGAACTAATTAACAATTTTTGCAACAATCTGTAAGTCTTTTCTTGTTCCATATTGACCACCCTTTTTCTTTGACAGTTAATCATTCTGCCTTTTCCAGGTGTGTAATGATGTTGAGCATCACCTGTGCTCATATGCCATTCTGTGTATAGCTTCTGGGAAATTATCTATTCAAACTTTTGTTCATTTTATGCTGTCTTTATTGGTTATCTTTCTTAAAATTAAATTATAAGAACTTTCTACATATTTGAGATATTTGTTTTAGCATTCTTTGCAGCTTTTCTAACCTACAATTTGTTTCTATAACCTTCTTTTGAAGATTGACTATTTATAGCATTGTTTGTCTGTTTTGAGACAGTCTCACTATATAATCCTGTCTGGCCTTCAACTTGCTGTTAGGGCAAGGTTGTCCTTGATCTCACAGGGATAAGACTGCTAGTATTGAGGTTTAGTCATGTGTTATGTCCATCTGTTTCTAGTTTTGATTGACTCTTTTTCCTCATTTTTTTTCTTACAATTTGTATATTTTGTATACTGAGAAATTTTTGGATAATCCAACAAAGCAAAAATATTCTATTTCCTTCTATGAATTTTACAATTAGAGTTCTTACATTTAGATATGTGATAATATTTCAAGTTAATTCATATGATATGGATGGGAGGGTTATTATTATTATTTATACAATTATTCTAGCATAATTTTTCCAAAAGGATCACCCTCCTCTTAAATTACTTTGGCAAATTTGTTATATTTTGATCATAAATATCTGATTTTTTTTATTTGACTCTACCAAGTCTCACTGATAATTATTTTTCTTTGTCAGTCATATACTGACTTGAATATGTAGACTATGAGACTTACAGTCAGTTTGTCTTTGTTTTCTGACCTGTTACTTTTCCTCCGGAATAGCTGTGACTGTATCTTTATGACTTCTGTCAATAAAGGTAATACTGATTTTTGTTGTCAGTGTTGTTCATATTAATCATGTATTATTCAGTGCTCTTTTTTTCTTGTGTTACTTTTGTAAAAGTTTGAAACCAGGTATAATGGTTTGAATGAGAGTGACCCCCATAGGCTCATATATTTGAATGCCCAATCGATAGACTGTCCAATACTTTTTAACTTTCTATAAATTTTTTCTTTTTCATTCTAATTTCTGTTTATTCATTCTTCCCTTACTTCTCTAGCTAGGACCTATAACAGAATGTTGTGTAAGTACTGAGAAAAGTACCATTGCCTTGTTCTTAGCAGAAAGACATTTAATTAAGTTTCACCATTTGATACACTGTAACTGTTAACATTATCTTTTGGATCTAGTTTCTTGGTTTAGATTATGAGTCAGAGTTATGTTCAATGTTCTTTCTACATATCCTATCGGAATCATTTGTCTATAGATGGTAGATTTTGCTCATTTTCCAACATTTTTTGTCTTAAGTGTTCTATTGTCTTGAAGAGAAACCATGATCACGGCAACTCTTAGAAAGAAAGAAAACAATTATTTGGGGCTTTCTTACAGTTCAAAGGATTCGTCTATTATGGTGGAGAGCATAGTGGCAAGCAGGGAGACATGGTAGCTGGAAGTTCTACATCTCAGTCCCCAAGCAGCAGACAGAGATACTGGGCCTGGCTTGAGCTTTTGAAACCCCAAAGCCCACCTCCAGTGTGACATACTTCCTCCAATAAATCCACACCTGCTCCAACAAGACCACACTTTCTAATCCCTGTCAGGTACACCACTGCCTAATGACTAAGCATTCAAATACATGATCCTAATGGAGGCCAGTCATATTCCAACCACCACAGTAATTCATGCATGTCAGCCTTTTGTATATTGCTGGATTTGATTTTATTGAATCAAAATGTCTGTTGTAAAGGATTGTTGCTATAAATGTTGTTCATAAAAAATATTATTCAGTACTTTTTTTTCTTGTGTTACTTTTGTAGAGTTTTGCATCCAGATGTAATGGTTAGAATGAGAATGACCCCCACAGGTTCATATATTTGAATGTCTAGTTACTGTTCTGCTGTGAAGAGACACCATGACCAATGCAACTCTTGAACAAGGAACCATTTAACTGGGAACTTGCTAACAATTTCAGAAGATTTAGTCCATTACAATCTTGGTGGGGAACATGGTAATAGGCAGGCATGGTACTGGGGTAGTAGCTGAGAACATTATATCCTGAACCAAAGTAGCTTAAAAAGAGAGAAACTGGGCCTGGCATGGTTGGGTTTTTTGTTTTGTTTTGTTTTGTTTTGTTTTGTTTTGTTTTGTTTTGTTTTGTTGGGGAGGGGGTATTTGTTTGTTTGTTTATTTTGAAACCTTAGAGTCCATCCCCAGTGACACATTTCCTCCAACAAGGCCACACCTTCTAATACAGCTAATCCTTCTCAAACAGTCTACCAACGGGTGACTAGGCACTCAAATATATGAACCTATGGGGGGGAGGTCATTCTCATTCAAGCTATTACATCTTGTTTTAAAACTCCACAAGAAAAAAAAGGAGTACTGAATAATATCCCTCATGAACAACACTGAACAAAAATCCCTTACAACAGAATTGGTATTATTTTCTCCTTATGCTTGTGGTAGAAGTCACTAGTAAAGACATTTTGAAATTTAATTTTTAAGAATTTCATATATTCTACCTCTCAAACTCTTCACTCCTACAACTCCTATGACCACATTACTCCCTCTCAAATTCATGATCTCTTCTTCTATAATTATTGTTACACATATATACACATATACCTACATACACATACCCTATTATGGTAGAGTTGACCCACATGGCATTGGATAACCTATCAGGGTCTTTGTTATGTGAAAACTGATCATTCTTTATTCAACAGTCATTGATTGCCTGTAGCACTCTATCTAGAGGCAAGGCCTTGCAAAATTATCCCCCTTCCACATAGTCATGTCAGCTTGTACTTTCCTTATTCAGATCTTGGTTAAGTAACCATATTTTTGAGACTTCATGGGTATAGTAGATTCTCTATCATGTCTATAAGACAATATCTAGCAACAGGCACCCGTGTCTGTATTGAGAATTATGGTTTCTAAAAACACCGAAATATGGGAATATGTTTTTGTTTTAATCCCATGTATGGGGGTGCCTCCACAGCATGTGATTGTGATTTGTCTAGCAGGGGCATGGTTATGCCAGTTCAAGATAGTTTCTGTAAGTGTGTGATGTTTGGAATTCTGGGGACTTTTCAGAGGCTATATAAATGCTAGAACCCTAATAGAAGGGGCTGGTTGAGCAATTGGTGGTTGGATGCTGTTGGTTGTGGTTTGTTATGGTTTGTCAAGTAGCTGTGTGTGAAGAGACAAAAAAAAAAAAAAAAAGAAATTAGATATCCTGACAATGAAAATCAAATTTACTTCAAGGATCTCAACCCCTACTCACCAGGAAAGTTGCTCCCTTTCCCCTCTAACCTTGTTTTCTCGCCTACCTAGTATTAGGGAGTTGATAGGGTGGAAGAAGAGAGGTAGAGAAGGGTGAAAGAAAAAAAGAACCTACCAAGTAGCCGAAACTCTGGCTGTACTGGTTCCCTGTTGCTCTTAGAATATTTCTGTCCTTCTTCAGTGATGATCCCTGAGTTCTTTCTGAGCTCTAACTAGCTGGTTCAACTCAACTGTTCTGGCACGAACTCCTCTCCAAGCTTTACTGATTCAAACTGGCTTTTCTCGGTTTCTCCTGAATTGCTCTGCTTGGCCTCAAACTAACTCTAGCAATCTGTTCTGATCTTCTGGCTTTTTTTCATTCTCTGACTCATCCTGTCTTCACCTGTATCTAACTTGTTCTCTTCCTGAAATCTGTCTGTCTCATAAAACTGCCTCCTTTCTTTTTGCACTGGTCTCAAGTAGCCTCTCTTTTCTTTCTGCTGTTGTGAGAGCTCTGCTATAACCAGAAAGTTTTTTCTTCCAGTCTTGGAGTTCACTGTGTGATCAAATACCCTGCAGTAGGGATTGCATTGTATATATACCATTTAGGGCTGGGACTCCTACTGTTAGTTATTCTTTGCATTTTGACGAGTTGTGGATTTCTACAAAAGCCTTTGGCTCATACAAAGAGTTACTTTCATGTGGGGTGAGTACTGCCTTTATTTGTGGGTGTAAAGGATAAGTGTTTAGAACACAGGAACTATTGATGGGAGGTTTACTGTCATTTTCATTTCTTAGTGTAGATGTGTTTAGAATTTTCTTTTTAATCATTGTTTTTTGTTGTTGTTGTTTTTGTTTTTTGTGGGTTTTTTTGTTGTTGTTGTTTCGTTTTTTTTTTTGAGACAGGGTTTCTCTGTATAACTCTGGCTGTCCTGGAACTCACTTTGCAGACCAGGCTGGCCTCGAACTCAGATATCCACCTGCCTCTGCCTCCTGAGTGCTGGTATTAAAGGCGTGTGCCACCACGCCCGGCTAATCATTGTTTTTGAGGAACTGGATTTTGATATTGCTTCCTACGATTCTCTTTTTCAATTTGTTTATCAGTAATTTTCATCTGTTTTTTTTTAATCTAAGTATTATTTCTCATATCTGCCCTTTCTTTCTCCTTGCTGGAGCTCTTGCTTGGTATCTGTGTGTGTATCTATATCTGTGTATGTATATATAACATCACTCAGTATTTCAGAGTTCTTTTTTATTTTCTTTCTAATCTTTTCTCCCTCTTAGCTTCATTTTAGGTAATTCTATTGTATCTCTTCTGTGGAAATTTGGTCATTATTCTTTCCATCCCCATGTTCCCAGAAATAAGACTCAAAATATATTTAAAATACCTTGACCATATAGCTAGATTCTGCTCTGCTTAGAACATAACATAAAATAACACTATTTATTTTAATCTACATTCTTCCTTGTGGCTGGCTACTTGTGCTCAGGTACCATAAATCTGTCTCATCACATCTTCTGGGGCAAATCTCCTGCATCTGGCACCATCCCAGAATTCTTTCTACCTCCTGGATGTTACACCTCCATTTCTGACTTAAGCCATAGACCATCAGATTATTATTGACAGGTGCCACATCCATAGAGACACAAGATATTCTCTCTTCACTCTTCTTTCGATGATATTTATTTTGAGAGAGTAAATCATTCATTTTTTGTAATGTCATTATTTTATGTCTCAAGGTTGCCCTTGTGTCTTTAATATCACCTGCTATTTAAAAATAACACTTTTATAGTGTTTATGTTTTATCTTCTAAAACATCATTCCCACAATATATAAGATATTTTACCATTCTTGTCTACTGTCTCCGAAACCTGCTAGCTGAGTCTGCTTGTATTGATAGTTTTTTCCTGGTTATAGATCTTATCCTTTATTTTCTTTCTATTTCTTATAAATTTGGTTGCTAGGTTTTCATGTATGTATTTTCCTTTAAATAGTGCTAGATTGTCTTCTACTATCTAGGTTAACTAACAATTAGTTTAATACTTTTTAACTTTTAAAAAATTATTTGTATGTGTGCATGTGTGTACTCATATGCCAAGGCAACTGTATGGAAGTCAGAAGACAACCTTCAGGAGTCAGTTCTCTTCTTCCACCAGGGATCAAACTCATGTTATCATGTTTTCCTGGCAAGTACTTTTAACTTGTTGAACTACCTTTTCAGTTTAGTCCTTTCAAGGTTTGATTTAAAAAAACTACTACAGTAGGTTCTGAGAAATTTTTATTCTGTTACTAGTTTCTTTTTAGCACTAGGGCTTGACTCTTCTAAGAGCAAGTGCACTATGCATTACAAGGTATGTGCTCTGGCTGAGCATACTGAGTATTCCCAGCCACTTGTGAGATGTGGGACATATTTAGTATGCTGCTTTCCTTCTAGTCTTGGCCAACTCAGCACATTTTGTCTGAACTATTGATCAGGTCTGTGCCTAGCCACTCACTTTTGGGGATTCTTCTGCAGTTTCTTTGGAACTCTTCATGCAACTCCGTTTTACATTGTTGTACCCATTATACTCACTATGGTATCTAAGCTTTAGTCTCTACAACTCAGTGAGATTTCCAGACTGTTCAGTTTTGCCATCTTAAAATTGTCTTAAGACAGTAAACTGGAATAATTGTAGTTTTGTTTTCAGAATTAGAAGTTTCATAAAACATTTTATGAAAATTCATTCTAGGCTTAAATTAGAATTAATAAAGTTACTTTCTTGGTACAATGCACTTTAGATGCTTTGGAAAGAAGTTCTTCTTTTTGGCTTTTTAATTAAGCCAAGAAAAGGTTTAATTTGCATTTGTTGGATTTGGTAACATTTGTTTATCAAGATGTTATTTATGAGAGCCTACTGTCTTTGAAAGCTCAAATTACCTTTCAAGAACTTATGCATTCTTTCATAGGGCTCAAAATCTCCTTCACCAAGACCAAACATGCCTATTCGTTACTTCATAATGAAGAGTAGCAATCTGAGAAACCTTGAAATTTCTCAACAGAAGGGTATCTGGTCTACAACCCCTAGTAATGAGCGGAAGCTAAATCGAGCGTTTTGGGAGAGCAGCATGGTTTACTTGGTATTTTCTGTTCAAGGATCTGGACATTTCCAGGTGAGCCATCCTGAATCAATAAAATGGGCTTTGTATTACTTGAGGTTACATTCTCAAGATCAGAGAAAAACCAAAGCCTAGCTGTCCATTGTATTTGGGTCCAATAAAATTGCCTGTAGTGGGACTGGTGGTGAGGTCTGTTTCACATTTCTGCAAGGGGGCAATAGGACCTCTTTACCTTGACTCACTAGGATGTTTCCAGATAAGTAGTTCTTCTGATGGAAACTTTGCATCTGTTTTTGGATTAAATGCAAGAACCTTTGCCTTTATAAAATGTTTATGTGGATCAGAAATGTTGACAACAAAAAGACTGTGATTCTTTTTAGAAAAAATTGAAGTTATGTTATATTTTATGGGTGTTTTGCCTGCACCACGTGCATGCAGTGCCTGTGGTTATCAGAAGAGGAGGGAGTCAGATCCCCTAGAACTGGAGTTACAAGTGGTCATGAGCCACCACATGGGTGCTGGGAATAGATCCCAGATTCTCTGGAAGAGCAGCTAGCGCTCTTCACCATTGAGCCATTGCTATCACTCAAGCAGTTTCTTAACATTAATTTGAATTTATGTATATCTAAACTTGCATACTATTAAATTATTTCATAGTTATTGTATTTATAAATAAAATTACAGGTTTGCTTATTGTATTTGTATATAATAAATGCTGACTTATAACTGTTGATACATTACAAAGAAACTGTTAATATTTGAAATTACATTAGGCTAGAATTGGTTTATCTTCCAAAATTTGATAAAGCAGCTCTTATGGTTCTTGATAAATTTGCATTATTTTAATATTGTATCATTTCTTTAAAATTTTTTAAAAATTATAGTTAACTCTATCAGATAAATATAGATATTTTAATGTCATCTTTGCTTTCATCCTTTCCCTCATTTTTATACAGGGGTTTTCTAGGATGTCTTCTGAGATAGGAAGGGAGAAGAGCCAGGACTGGGGATCAGCTGGACTAGGTGGAGTATTTAAAGTGGAGTGGATTCGCAAAGAAAGCCTTCCCTTTCAGTTTGCACACCATTTACTCAATCCTTGGAATGACAACAAGAAAGTACAGATAAGCAGAGATGGGCAGGTATATACAGGCATCGTACATTTTTTTCTTTTGATTTTGTTTTTGTTGTTGCTATTGTTACTGCTCAAAGGGGAAATATATAAATATAAATTGTAGATACCATTATGCATATGAGCATCCAAATATCTTAGATATTGACATTTTGCTAAATTTTGTTTCTTGTCATATGAAATCTTTCATATGTCACTTCAGGGGGTTTTGTTGTCTAATGACACATGTGACCAAACAGATTACCATCCTGCGGTCATTTGACTGAAGTCAAACTGACAGCAAGTCAGCTTCCTTCCTATTGAGGCACATTATATAACTACTTTACTAGTTTAGAAGCTTGCTTTATTTCAGGCTCCTTGTGCCTTTGATGCTGCCTCTGTACATTTACACTAGTAGCATGATGAGAGTGAACAAATAGTGCCAAAAGGCTAAGATGACTACATCTTGGAATCTGTTCTTATCAACAGTACCATGAGCTCTTGGTCCCAGTTTACATGCAAGGAAGCATATTCCACAGTTAGCTTTACCAAAATTACATTCAAATAATTTATTTGAAGCATTGTGACTTACTTCAAACTACCCTGGGGGCAGAGTTGAGAGTTGACTTCTTTCTATGTACTCTCTAGAGGTATCATACATTACAGAGGAGGACAAAAAACAAACAAACAAGCAAACAAAACCAACAAAACATGGCCTTCTTTTTATTCTTGTTCTGATAATTTATTAATTTTGATTTAAAGTTAAATAATTTCTGAGGTAAAATTAGGTAGTCACTTAAGATGCTTTATTTTGGGGAGAAAGCCTCAGAACATCTTAATCTAGATTTCAAACATTTAGAAGTTCAAATTGAGTGTTCTTGTTGAATTGCCACTTCAAATAAAATTTATTGTTTCCATCTAGACAGAATTCAGAGATTACAAGGAAATCTTTTGCCAGTTCATTACAAAAAGTGTGATATTTTCATGTTAAGTAGAATTCTACATTTAAATGTTGACTCTATAAAAGCAGAGAATTAGAAATCGTATTTACCATTTAATATTAGCAGATCTGACTTTGTAAAGGTCAAATTTATTTTGCCTTTTTGTCTATATATATTTTTACTGATTAAAAAAAAAATCAGCCCAGATTTTTTTTTAATGTTTATTTTCTCTTTTTGAATTGTCTAGGAGCTAGAACCTCAGGTTGGAGAACAGTTGCTCCAGTTATGGGAACGTCTTCCTTTGGGAGAAAAAACTACATCTGATTGACATTCAGGTCATACAATATTTGGTTTGAGCACTACTCCCAGTATTTGTTATCTTTAGGATGACTTTCAGATTATTTACTTTTTTTTTTAACTTTTTCAGAACTCCTGGCTACGGAAGAGCATTATGCCTGTTGTAGCTACAGAATGCACTGATTTTCTGAAAACCTTGATGAAGTGTTGTATGCCATGAGTGGATTTGAGGCATAGAGTATTCCTTCAGAATCATCATCTTCATATAGAGGAAAAGATAATTTAAATTTTTCTAGTGTTTTTTAGGAAATTATTATATAATGTTTGTTAATTATCTGTTTCAGATGAACAAAATAGCAATTTTGGTATTTGATACAACAGCACTTAATTTAATTTGAATGTAAACATTTCTTTAAAATATTCAGTTAATGACTGTTGATGCCAAATTCTTTTCTTTTTGCTCTTTCCAGACAGGGTTTCTTTCTTTGTTTAGCCTCAAATGTCCAGGAACTAGCTCTATAAGACCAGGCTGACCTCAAACTCACAGATATCTGCCTGCTTCTGCCTCCTGAATGCTGGAATTAAAGGCTTGCCTCACCACTGCCTAAGATGCCAAACTCTTATTGTTGACTTTTTGGTTATGAGCCTATCCTTTAATGGCTGAGCCACCTCTCCAGGCCTGCTGTTGACTTTTTAATTCAGGAAAGGCATAAATAGATCAGGATATCCAAGAACCATTCTAGAAGAGTCAGCTCTTAAGTTTATCATTAAAAAAGAACCAACACACTAAAATTTTAAATTATCTCTTACAGAACTAGTATACTTAAGGGCTATTCATTGTTATTTTTAGCCTGAAATATAGTAAAGAAAACAGGAGTGCTATTTTTCTCTGATTACAGAATGAGATAAAATCTCAAGAAAGGTAATTTCTCTCTACTTTTGATGAGATCAGTGCTTAATTTCATTACAAGTCCTGTCTCTTTTAACCTTATGTAAAAGATACCCATTCTTTTTTTTCTTCCCATGAAGCAACCTTCACATAACAGCAGCCTCTTTGTTTTGCTACAAGAACCCAATTTAAAATAACTAAAACTTATGGAAATTAATACAAGTTTTAAAAAAAAGCTCAGCGGTTATTGATAGTTTGGTTGCTGTATATCTTTGGAACTAAAGCTCACACAACCCATAATTCTTCATGTCTTTTTCCATTTAATTTTTAATCTTTTTCTCTCACCAATTGTATGTAAATGGGCATTTATTTTTCTAAGTCTGTGTTAATGCTAAGTCTCATGTCTCTTTACCATCACAGAGTTACTTTCTTTTATGTTTACCCACCATTGGTTACAGGTTTTCTTTGAAGATAAAGTAGAAGTTCAGGACAAAACATCAGACCTATCTTTGCTACTGAGCTCTAAATAGAGCAGCCTTGATGGTACTTTTCATAGCATTTGAAAATGAATTCAATTTAAAGATGAAAAGAAAACAAATGTCTGATTCAGTATTTGAGGGCAAAGATGTGAAAAATCATGGATTGGCATGAAGTCTTGAAAACTCTTCTACTTTTTCAGAGAAAATGTATTAATGCATTGTTTAAAGATACCAGCTATAACTTTTGCCTATATTGGAAATTGTGATATATTTCCAATATATCATACATATATATGATTTATGAATGCATATATGTGTACACACACTCACCCACTCATTCATACACTTTGAGATACACCTGTAAAGCTGAGCCAGAGTGAATTATGCTTCATTGTATGTGTATTACATTTCTTTTGAAACTTAGAATTTTCCTGATAATGTATACTTTTTTAAGGTATATATGTAGAGGTTTTCAGCATTCTAAATTTGGAAGAACTTTTAAGGAAATAAAACTTGTTTAAATGTTCCTTGTTTTGTAATATCTAGCCTGTAAATAAATGATGGGTTTGTTGGTAGAGTGGATATAAGTTGAATGTAATAAAAATACTGTCTTTTGAAGAAATGAATTTTAAATATATTTATCAAATGAAATACTATGAAGTTATTCAGATCTTGTGCACCATATCCTTTTACCCTCCCATGTAGCAACACTTTGAATTTCTTATAATCACAGTCATTATGTTTATTTTTTGTTTGAAACTTGTATTAGACACTTTTCTGATATAAGACTAAGGTAGCTGTAACTAATAATATTTTCTGAGATATCAATGAATTTCAATTACCTTGAAGAATATCCATATACATGTGAGTAACCCTCTTTCAATGGCAAAAATGTCAGGTATTTATTATAAAACCTTTAAAATACTTTAGCAACAAATTGGTTGACAATTCACTATTTGAAAGTAGAGATTTATACCATATTGAAACTTTTTTTGAAAATTGTAAAGAAGAGAACCTTGTCTTTAAATGCTAGTAGTTTTCCACCTAGCAAACATGAAGTACTGTTTGCCAGGTGCCATTTTCCCATATCTTTGTAGAAAATAATACTTGAGAAACCTGATGATATCCATCAGTTCTATCATTTTTGAGAGAATTTTAAATTTTGTTATTATTTCTTCACTGGGAGCAGTTACTGACCCTTTATTGATATTTATTTACTATATTTTATAATAGCATACTAAGGTACATCAGCTAGAGTTGTTGCTGCTTAAGAAAAGCTTATATGCTTGAATATGGCAACTTTGTTTTGTGTAGCATAACACAACAGTGTAGATTGTGCTAAAGTATATGAAGAGGATGGTTACTGAAAACTTAATTGTTAAGCTTTTTCTTTTTAAATATTTACTTATGTGTATCTGTTTCACATGCATGGAGGTATCTGTGGAGTCCAGAAGAAGGTATTAAATTCCTTCAAGTTGGAGTTACAGGCAGTTATGAGGTACCCAAATGAGGATGTGGGAGGCAGATTATGATCCTCAGGAAGATCAGGAAGTGGTTTTGGCCTCAGCCATTTCTATAGTCTCTATATTTGAGTTCCTTTAAGAATTTATAGACTTTGTAAAATAATTAGGGAAGATAGTTAAAACTGTAGCAATAAGTTGGAATAGGGCAAAGTATTTTTCAGAGTTTATACCTTACAGTAACTACCTGCTAAAATACCAGGCAAGAACTTTAGGTGAAATGGGTTTGTTTTTTGTTTTTGTTTTTGTTTTTAAAAAGCTGAGAAATAGTAAATAAAGCTAGAAAAAAATTGAACTTTATGTGAGGATAAAGATACCTGTTAAAAAGAAAGCTGCAGGGTCTGATTGATCTATCAGTAGTTCTGTAGTAGGGCTCAAGAACTTGCAAGTGTAATAGATGTCTCAGACATTTTTAATTTAAATACACTATTTTGTTGAAGCAGGCCACTACAATCAAAGATACTATTTTGGATGTATGCTTTAAAGTTTGTATGACACCGGCCTGAAATATTTGTATTAACTAATCTTGCACAGCAAAGCATCACAAATGTGAATAGAATACTAAAAAGTATAATTTAATGAAGTACTGACTTTGATATGAAAAATCACTTGGTACATCAGATTGGATTTTATTTATACCAATTCAAAGTGTGAAAACAGCAAATTGTTTAGAGTTTCTTACCTCAAAACTTGTACCTGAACAGAATGGGAATAATATTTTCAACATCTCTCACAGGATCGTTGGACGGATCAAATGACAGATTTATAAAACTATAAATACACCAGCCTACCTCCACCCCTAGGGATTCTGCCTTTTGTTGCAGACCCTGGGTTGTCCTGTTCTTTGCCATTGCTTCTTTCAGTCTTGTCTTCTAGCCATCTCCATTCCTTTCTGATATTCACTGCTCCACAGAAACATTCTCTTCCAGGGACCAACAGCTATCACATTTAACTAGAACCCATAGAGGGCAATACCAACCAAAGAATGGAACACCAATTTAACAAAACAAGATGGAATATCTATGCCAAGAAATACTTCAGATGTCATAACTCCAGGTGCCTAGAGAATAGTGCAAAAACACAAACATTAACAACCAAGACAGCAAACTGCCTCCAAAAGCCAGCAACTATTTTGCAATAGGCCCTGAGAAAAGCAATTTAGTTTCTAAAGCAGAAGAGGACTCCAAAATAGTATTAAAGAATGTGTTTAAGAACCTTAAAAATTTATGCACAAATACCTTAATAAAAACTGTCAAAACAATTGAATGAAATAATGATAACATTTCAAGCCGTGGAAGGAGAATTTAACAAAGTAAAGAAAACTCAAACTGAAATAAAACTGGAAACAAAAAATTTAGATGCCAAACAAAAACCTCAGCTAACCAATTAAAAGACTTGAAAAGGAGAGTTTCAGATCTTGACAATAAGGTGGAAGAAATGGAAAGCTCATTCAAAGAAAATGTTACCTCAAAAAGCAAAACAAAACAAACCCTCTAGGCACAAAACATTCAGGAAATCTGAAATAACACAAAAGACCAAACCTGTGAATAATAGAAATAGAATAAATAAAGGTCAAAGACACAGCATTTTTTAACAAAACTAAGTGAAAACTTTCCCAATCTAAAAGGGTACCTATGAAGATAAAAAGCATACAGAACAGCAAGTAGGACCGGAAAAGAATGCCCTAGGATATATAATCAAAGCACTAAACATACAGAACAGAGTGTGAAAAACTCCAAGGTGAAAATACTATGTCAGAAGCCTTTTAGAATAACAACTGACTTCTCCATGGAGACTAAAAGCCCTAAGGTCCTGGATGAGTATTCAACAAGCTCTGAGAGACCCCAGATGCCAGTCCAGACTTTTATGGCAACAAAACTATCTCAATTGACAGAAAAAACTTCACAAAACACAAAATTTAAGTATTTTCTATCCACCAACCCTCTACAGAAGGCACTAAGATGAGAACTTGAGTCTGAAGAGTTTACACCCAAGGGGACACAAAGAATGAATAAAACTAGAACAGTAAGTCAAGGCGAGTTAGACACATACCACAAAAATTTACAGGAATCCTCAAAGACATCACTTGAAGTTTATGAAATGGTATTCTAAGAAAATGAATCCAAAAAGTAAATGTGTATAACTGTTTTCATATTCAATAAAATAGTTTTCAAAAAATAAAATAGTTTTCAAAACTAATCTGAAGAGATAGGGACATTGCATACTCATTACAGAAAAGATCCACCAAGAGGGTATAATTCTAAACATGCACCAAACACAAAGACACCCCAGTTCATAAAAGAGACACTACTACAACTAAAATCACATACTGGCCCTCCTCCAGTGTTGATAGATGACTTCAGTTACCAGTATTTCACAAATAGGTCACTCAGACAAAAACTGAACAGTTAAATATGTAACAGACCTGACATCTATACAACATTACATCCAAATATTAAAGCACATACTTTCCAGCAGCTCATTGACCACATATTACACATAAAGCAAGTCTCAATAGACACAAGGATTGAAATAACACTGTATACTTTATAACCACCATGGATTAAGACTGGATACCAACAACAGATATAGCAGGAAGTATATAAACTCATTATTGAATGAAAATTAGATTAAGACAGATCAAAAAGAAAGTTAAAAGCATGTTAAAGTTGAATAAAAATAAAGATTGAACACCAAAAATTATGAGACACAATGAAGATAGCTATAAAATACAAGTTTATTTAGCACTAAGTGCCAAAAAAAAAAAAAACAAAAACTAGAGCTTATATTAGTAACTGACAGATATGCCTGAAAGCTCTAGAAAAACAAGAAGAAATAATACTCAAAAAGAATACATGAGGCAAAATAATCAAACTCAAGATTGAAATCAGTGAAACAATACAAAGGAGTCTCTCAGCCCAGCCAGATCTCATTTTTTATCTCCATGGTCTAAGGCCTTTCCCAACACACCTAGCCTATCAAACCTACCACATCTGGATTTGGGCTTTGTTCGGCTGCTTTTATCTGTGCTGCATCAAAAGTCTAGGCTTTTGCCAATGCCATCTGTATCTGTCACAACTCCTAGGTCCCTCCTATACAACATCCAACCTCTCCAAGCAGCCAGATCTCCATCTTTTTCCAGGGTCTAGACCTGTGAGTCTCCTTGATGTAAACTGGTCAAATCTGGCTCTGGTCTCACATTCAATGCTCTTTGGCCTATTCTTTACACCCCTCCCTGGGCTGTATCCAACCTCACCACCCTGTAAGCTCTATTCCTAGAAGCTAGGCTTAGACTAGGAAGTACATCCCGTATACCAGCCAGGTTCCCTCTTTCCACCTGACTTTATTTCACTCAAGTCATTTCCAACCCACTCACACATCCTCTTCTGGACCTACCTGCATAATTTATATCAACCTTAGAACAAAAGTCCACGTGTCCAAATTTCATTGCAAACTTCAAATAATAGGAAAGATCAAGCCAATATCTTCTCTAAATCCTACCAGTCCTGTCAAAATACTTGCCAGTGAGAACTAACTAGTTGAACCCTAGGACACAAAATTAAAAAGAACAACCATAAATTTCAACAAAGAATTTAAGGAAATTGAAGAAGACACAAAGAAATAGCTCAGAGAATTCAAAGAAGACACAAACATATCAATAACATTAATGAGAAAGACCTTAAGGAAAGTAAGTGCATGAGAACAGAATTCAATAAGGAGATCAAAACACTAAAGAGGAATCAGGATGTAATGAAAATGAAATTGAAAAAAAAATCCAATAACTCAACCACAAAAACTCAAAAGAAAAGCTGTACAAACAGAATGAACAAAGCAGAATTCTATTAAGTCTTGAAAATAAAGTAAGAGCCTTCTAATCCACACTAATACCTGCAAGAGCAGATCCAAACCCCACTCTTCAGCCCACAGCTCTGCCTATTTCCCAGGAGGCCTGCTCCCATCTAGGACACCCAGTTGAGACACTGACACTCTAATCCCCCACCTTCTGGGACTCCAGCCAGCCCTTCAGTTGTGAGCTCTGCCCCATCCTTTCATCGCTCCATCTTCCTTCCAGTCTATACATCTACCTGCAAATGCGGATCTGCATTCCACTCCCTAAACTACAGCTCTGCCTGCCTCCTAGGAGGCCTGTTCCCAGCCAGAACACCCAGGACAACCAATTTTATCTTCTGGTCCACATCTCTATCTACAATCAAGGATTTGCACTCCACACCCCAGTCCATAGTTCTACCTGTACTCTGGGAGGCCTGCTGCCATCTGGGAAAACCAGTCCCAGAAGCTTGCTATTCCCAAGGACAACCAGGCTACATCAAAGACAAGATAACTAAAAGTAGGTACCAGAAAACAACAAACAAAAGCCAGTGAAATATGGCACCATAAGAACCCAGCTCTCCCTCTACCCCAAGCCCTGGATATCCTAACACACCTGAAGAGCCAAGAAACATATAGAGGCAGACCTATCAGAATTACACCTGACTTCTCAACAGAGACCATAAAAGCCAGAAGATCCTGGATAGATGTTTTGAAGACCCTTAGAGACAACAGATGTCAGCCCAGACTAATATACAGCAAAACTTTCAATCACCATAGACGAAGCCACCAACATATTCCATGACCAAACCAAAATCAAACAATATCTTTCTACTAACCCAGCCCTACAGAGATACTAGAAGGGAAGCATCAACACTAGCAGAGTAGCTACCCAAGATATTAATCATCTCACAGCAAAACTAAAAGAAGATAATCACAGTACCAACACCAACATCAAAATAACAAGAACTAACAACCACTGGTCATTAATATCTTTCAACATCAATGGACTCAATTCACTAATAAAAAGACACAGACTAACAGACTGGATACATAAACAGCATCCATCATTTTATTTCATACAAGAAACACACTTTAGCAACCAAGATAAATATTACCTCAGTGTAAAGGATTCAAAAACGGTTTTCCAAGCAAACAGACCCAAGAAACAAGCTGGAATTCTAATAGCTAATAAAATAGACTTTCAACAAAAGGAAATCAAAAAAGAAGGGGAAGGACACTTCGTACTCATCAAAGGAAAATCCACCAAGATGACGTATCAATTCTAACATCTATGTCCCAAATGCAAGGGTACCCACACTTAAAAATTTTTCTTAAAGCTCAAATCATACATCAAACCCTTTGCAATAGTAGTGGGGAACTTCAATACCCCACTTTCACAAGTAGAAAGATCATTGAAACAGAAACTAAACAGAGACACAGTGAAACTAACTGAAGTTATGAACCAAATGAATTTAACATATCTACAGAACATTTCACCCCGAAACAAAATAATATACCTTCTTCTCAGCATCTCATGGAACTTTCTCCAAAAATGACCATCATACAATCAGACACAAAGCAAGCCTCAACAGATAGAAGAAGATTGAAATAATTCCTTGTACTTTATCAGACCCATGGACTAAGGCTGAACTTCAACAACAACAAAAATGACAGAAAGTCCACAAATTCGTGGAAACTGAATAACTCTCAATGATCACTTGATCAGGGAAGAAATGAAGAAGTTAAAGACTTTCTAGAATTCAATGAAATTGAAGGCACAGCATACCCACACATTTGGGACACAAAGCAGTACTAAGAGGAAAGTTCATAGCACTAAGTGCCTTCATAACAAAAGAGATCTCATACTAGCAACTTAACAGCACACCTGAAAGCACTAGAACAAAAAGAAGCAAACAAATCCAAAAGGAGTAGACCACAGGAAATAGTCAAACTCAGTGCTGAACTCAATCAATTAGAAACAAAGAACAATGCAAAGAATCAACAAAATGGGGGAGGGGGACTGGAGGGGTGTTGGAGATTTAGCTCAGTGGTAGAGCACTTGCCTAGCAAGCACAAGGCCCTGGGTTCAGTCTTCAGCTCTGGAAAAAAAAAAAAAAAAAACCTTAAAAAAAAAAAAAGGAATCAACAAAACCAAGAGCTACTTCTTTGAGAAAGTCAACAAGATAGACAAACCTGTAGCCAAACTACAGAGACATATGCAAATTAACAAAATCAGAAATGAAAAGAGGCATCTAACAAGAAAAACTGAGGAAATTTAAAGAATCATTAGGTCTTACTTCAAAAGGTTATATTCAATAAAACTGGAAAATATAAATAAAATAGATGACTTTCTGGACAGATACCACTTACCAATGCTAAATCAAGATCATGTAAACTATCTAAACAGTCCAATAACACTTAAGGAAATAGAAACAGTCATTAAATGTCTCCTAACCAGGGAGCTAGAGAGATGGCTCAGCAATTAAGAGTTACAGGCTACTCTTCCAGAGGTCCTGGGTTCAATTCCCAGCAACCACATGGTAGCTCACAAGTATCTATAATGTGATCTGATGCTCTCTGCAGATAGAGCACACATATACATAAAGTAAATAAAAATTAAAAATTAAAGTCTCCCAACCAAAAATGCGAGGACCAGATAGTTTTAGGACAGATTTCTGCTAGACATTCAAAGAGGAGCTAATACCAATACTCCAAACTATTCACAAAATTGAAACAGAAGGAACACTGTCAAATTCATTCTACGAGGCCACAGTAACCCTGATACCTAAACCACAAAAAGACTCAACAAAGAGACTTTCAGACCAACTTCATTTAATGAACATCAATGCAAAGATATACAATAAAATTCTCACAAACCAAATCCAAGAATACATCAAAAACTTCATCATAATCAAATGGGCTTCATCTCAGAAATGCAGGGATGGTTTGCCATATGAAAATCCATCAACACAATCCTGCATATAATCAAACTGAAAGAAAAATAAATCACATGACAGTCTCATTAGATCATGAAAAGGCCTTGACAAAATCCAGCACCCCTTCATGTTAAAAGTCTTGGAGAGATCAGGGATACAAGGCACATACCTAAACACAATAAACACAGCATACATCAAGACAATAGCCAACATCAAATTAAATAGAAACTTAAAGCAATCCCAGGAAAAACAGAGACAACACAAGGCTGCCCACCCTGTCTCTATCTATTCAGGATAGTACTTGAAGTTCTAGCTAGAGCAATAAAACCAGAAAAGGAGCTCAAGGGGACACAAATTGGGAATGAAGTCAAAGTATCACTATTCACAGATGATATCACAGTATACATAAGCAACCCCCAAAATCCTACCAGAAAACTCTTACAGCTGATAACTTTAACAAGGTGGCTGGATACAAAATTAAGTCAAAGAAATTAGTAGCCCTCTCTTATAGAAATGATAAAGGAATTGGGAAAGAAATTAGCAAAACAACACCCTTCACAGTAGCCATAAGTAATATAAAATATCTTGGTATAACTCTAACCAAGCAAGGGAAAAACCTGTATAACAAGAATTTCAAGACCCTGAAAAAATAAATTGAAGAATATGGAAAGATCTCCCCTGCTTGTGTATAGGTAGGAGTAACAGGAGTGAAAATGGCCATCTTATCAAAAGCAGTCAACACACATTCAATTCAATTCCCATCAAAAGTCCAACACAATTTTTTTAAAAGACCTTGAAATAGCAACTCTCAACTTCATATGGAAAAACAAAAACCCCAGGATAGCTAAAAACAGTTCTTAAAAAATAAAAGAACTCCTTCTGGAGGAATCACTATCCCTGATCAAGAGC
Source organism: Mus pahari (assembly GCF_900095145.1). Lineage (NCBI taxonomy): Eukaryota > Metazoa > Chordata > Mammalia > Rodentia > Muridae > Mus > Mus pahari. The sequence continues at coordinate 39,714,076 of NC_034604.1, forward strand.
TGCACTACCAAGAAATACTAATTAAAAAACAAAAACAAACAAAAAAATCTATATGGCATTGTTATAAGAAACAGGTAGGTTGATCAATGGAATTGAATTTAAGGCCCAGAAATAAATCCACATACCTATGGACATTTGATTTTTGACAAAGAAGCCAAAACTATACTATAGGGAGAAAAGCATCTTCAATAAATGGTGCTTGTCTAACTGGATGTCTGTATGAAGAAGAATGCAAATAGATCCATATTTATCACACTGCACAAAACTCAAGTCCAAATGGATCAAAGACCTCAACATAAAAACAGATACACTAAATCTAATAGAACAGAAAGTGACGAAAAGCCTTGAACTCATGGGTACAGGAGACAATTTTCAGAACAGAACACCAATGGCTCAGGCTCTAAGATCAACAATTGATAAATGGGACCTCATAAAACTGAAAAGCTTTGTAAGGCAAAGGACACAGTCAATAGGACAAAGTGGCAGCCTACCAATTGGACTTCACTAACCCTATATCTGATAGAAGATTAACATTCCAAATATATAAAGAACTCAAGAAGTTAGACTCCAACAAACCAACTAACCCAATTAAAAAATGGGGTACAGAGCTTGTCTTAGTCAGGGTTTCTATTCCTGGACAAAACCTCATGACCAAGAAGCAAGTTGGGAAGGAAAGGGTTTATTTGACTTACACCTCTATACTTCTGTTCATCACCAAGGAAGTCAGGCCTGAAACTCAAGCAGGTCAGGAAGCAGGAGCTGATGCAGAGGCCATGGACGGAGGTTCTTTACTGGCTTGCTTCTCCTGGCTTGCTCAGCCTGCTCTCTTATAGAACCAAGACTACCAGCCCAGAGATGGAACCACCCTCAAGGGGACCTCCCCCCTTGATCACTAATTAAGAAAATGCCTTACATCTGGATCTCATGGAGGCATTTCCCCAACTGAAGCTCCTTTCTCTGTGATAACTCCAGCCTGTGTCAAGTTGACACAAAACTAGCCAGTACAGAGCTAAACAGAATTCTCAACAGAGGAATATAGAATAGCCAAGAAGCACCTAAAGAAATGGTCAATATCCTTAGTCATCAGGGAAATGCAAATCAAGGACCCTAAGGTTCTATCTTACACCAATCAGAATGGCTAAGATCAAAAACTCAAGAGACAGCACATGCTGTCCAGGATGCAGAGAAAGGGGAACATTCTTCCATTGCTGGTGGGATTGCAAACTTGTATAACCACTCTGGAAATCAAACTGGCAGTTTCTCAGAAAGTTGAAAATCGTTCTATTTGAAGACCAGCTATTTTACTCCTGGGAATATACCCAAAAGATGCTCCAGTATACTACAAGGACACATACTCCATTATATTCATAGCAGCTTTAGTTGTAATAGCCAGAAACTGGAAACAAATTAGATGTCCCTCAACCAAAGAATAGATACAGAAAATGTGGTCAATTTACACAATGAAATACTATTCAGCTATTAAAAACAAGGATATAATGAGTTTTGCAGACAAATGGATAGGACTAGAAAATATCATCCTGAATGAGATAACCCAGACCCAAAAGTACTTACCGATAAGTAGATATTAGCTATAAAGTAGAGGATACCCATGATACACCCCACAGACCCAAAGAATCTAAACAAGAAGGAAGGTCCAAGTGAGGACACTTGAATTTTACTTAGTAGGAGGAATAATATAGTCATAGGAGGCAGAGGGAGGAAAGAGTGTGAGATAGAGGATAGGGAATGGAATGTGGTGGGGGGATCTTTCAGGCGTGTGGAGAAACAGGAGAGAGGGCTAGAGGGCCATGAGAATGAATGGAAATCTTTAGCTGCCAGTTGTGGTGGTAGTGTGTGTGTGTGTGTGTGTGTGTGTGTGTGTGTAAGAGGGATCCCTATTGTACTGGCTATCTTTGTGTCAACTTGACACAGCTGGAGTTATCACAGAGAAAGGAGCTTCAGTTGGGGAAATGCCCCCATGAGATCCAGTTGTGGGGCGTTTTCTCAATAAGTGATCAAGGGGGAGAGGCCCCTTGTGGGTGGGACCATCTCTGGGCTGGTAGTTTTGGGTTCTATAAGAGAGCAGGCTGAGCAAGCCAGGGGAAGCAAGCCAGTAAAGAACNTCCNTCCATGGCCTCTGCATCAGCTCCTGCTTTCTGACNTGCTTGAGTTCCAGTCCTGCATCCTTTGGTGATCAACAGCAGTATGGAAATGTAAGCCGAATAAACCCTTTCCTCCCCAACTTGCTTCTTGGTCATGATGTTTGTGCAGGAATAGAAACCCCGACTAAGACACCTATGAAGTCCCAGAGACCTGGGATTTGGGAGGGTCCCAGGAGTCAATTCAGGTGACCTTAGCCAAAATGGAAAACAATGGGGATATGGGACCTGAAGAGGCTACATCCAGTAGCTAGTCAGGACTACTAGTGGAGGGATAAAAACACAAATCCACCCACAAAACTTTTGACCCCCAATTTTTCCTCTCTAAAAGAAATGTAGGGACAGTGATGGAGCAGAGATCAAAAGAATGGGCAACCAATAACTGGCCCAACTTGAGACCAATTCCATGGACAGCACCAATCCTTGACACTATTAATGATACTCTGTTATGCTTGCAGACAGGGGCCTAGCATAACTGTCATCTGAGAGGCTCTACCCAGCAGGTGACTGAAACAGATGCAGCCAAACATTGAAGGATTGAGAGTCAGGAGGTAATAGGAACTCCACGGGAAGACCAACAGAGTCAACTAACTTGGACCCTTGGAGGCTCTCAGAGACTGAACCACCAACAAAACAGTATACATGGTCTATACTGGGGCCCTCAGCACATATGTAGCAGATACACAGCTCAGTTTCCATGTGAGTCCCCTAACAAATGAAGTGGGGCTGTCCCTAAAGCTGTTGCCTGTCTGTGGAATCCATTCCCCAACAGGGCTGGCTGCCTTGTCTGGCCTCAGTGGGAGAGGATGTGCCTAACTCTTCAGATACTTGATATGCTGGAATTGGGGGATACCCAGGAGAGCCCACCATCTCAGAGAAAGAGAGAAGGGGAATGGGGAAGGCCTCTGGGAGGAGGGAATGATCATGATTGGAATGATCATGGAATTTTTAAAAAAACAGCTAAATTAATTAAAAGAAAGAAAAATACTAAAGTAGAGAATATAAATCAAACAGGAAAAATGAAAAAAGAAAAAAGAAAAAAAGAAAGAAAAGCAACCCACAGGAATGGAAAGAAATGTAGGATACTATGAGAAAAAATAGAGAAGTAGATGAGGGAGAAGAATTCCAAGTCAATGGCACAGCCCAGAACTTTAAGTATATCATAAAGGCAATTTCAAGTATATAATAAAGGCAAACTTCTTCAAGTTCAGGAATCACACACCTATACAGATACAAGAAACACACTGAAGACCAAATAGACAATAAAAGAAAAGAAAATCTCTACTGCATATCTAGATATACAGAACAGAGAGTATACTAAAAGCTGCAAGAGCACAAACACAAGTCACATATAAAGTAAAAACCATCAGAATAAGAGATGGTTTCTCAATAGAAACATAGAAAGCCAAAGAGCCTGGAACACTGCATTCTATGTCCTAAAAAATCATGCCAACTAGATTATACTAATATACCCAGAACAACTATCCTCCACAATTGAGGAGAAATAACAACTTTCCATCGTATAAACAGTCTTAAAATTTTTATATCTAACAAATCAAACCTGAACAAAATAATGGAAGCAATTTGAGTTGAAGAGAGGAATAAGCAGAGCAGAGAGGCTGGGAAATTCTACTTATGAAGCCATAAATATTAAAACACAAAACGCCACTGAGAACACAAACAGTACAACCAAATATCAACACAATGATTACAATTACCACTACACTTACATAATAATTTAAATATCATTGGCTTCAGTTCCTAAGCAAAAGACAAGCTGACTTAGTGGATCAAGAAATAAAATCCATTTATCCGTTGTCTATAAGAGGCCGCTTTAAGATAGGCACCACTTTAGAGTAAAACGACTGAAGTATTACAGTCAACTGGGACCAGGAAGCCAAGAATGCATTGCTTCTCCTAATATATAAGATAGACTTCAAACTAAAACTAATCGGATAAAGAGGAACACTTCATTCTAATTAAGGGAACAATTAGCCAAGAAGACATTACCATCCTAAACAAATATGCACTGAACCCTGAGCCACCTAGTTTCATAAAAGGTGTGCTTCTGTGTTTAAGGACAGATTAACATTAACCCATTAATCATAGGTGATTTCTATAGCAGATTATCCAATAGGTCATATGGACAATGAATAACAGAAAAGTATCAAAATGTATTGATATCATACTTCAACTTTTCTTAGAGTCCTACAGAATAGTCTACACAAACACCAAAGAATACAAATTCTACGTGAAAGTTTTTTAAAAGCAAACCACCTCCTAAGACCCAAAATAGATCTTAGCAAATACAAAACCATTGAAATAACTCCTCGTGTTTTATTTGAACACTATATAATGAGCTTAAATTGGCAGCAGACAAATCTCCAGTCATATACAAATTCATAGAGGTAAAACAACTCATTACTGAATGAGGAGTGAGTCAGAGGGGGGCAGGGTTCTGGAGCTAAATGAAAATGAAAACACAACACAGTACACACACACACACACACACACACACACAACCTTATAGGACACATTGAAACCATCATATGAGGGGAATTTATAGCTCTGAGTACCTACATTAAATAATCAGAAAGAGCACGAATAATTGACTTAATGTTGTTACCAAACGAATTGGCAAAAGAATAAACCAAATGCAAACCTAGTTGAAGCCAAGTATCATGTTACACTCCTTTAATCCTAGCACCCAAGAGTCTGAGACAGGGAGATCTCTGTGAGTTTGAGACCAGCTTAGTCTACATTGTGAGTTCCAAGACAGCAAGGACTAAAACAACAACAAAATCAACAACTAGTAAGTCATAGTAAAAATCAGAGTAGAAGTGAGTGAAATAGAAACAAAGCAATATGAAGAATCAACAAATCTCAGAGTTTGAGTTTAAGAAAAAAATGGTTGACAGATTCTTGGCTTAACTAACCAAAAGAAAACATGAGAGGACCCAAATTAACAGTGTCAGAAATGAATAGGTAAACATTATAACAGATACCAAAAAAAATTCAGACTATTATAAGGAAATTTTTTAAAGAACCTATACTTCATTAAGCTGGAAAACCTAAAAGAAATGGATGACATTTCTAGATTCAGTCAAAACAAAATTAAACCAAGAACTCAACAACGTAAATAGATCCATAACAAATGAGTAAATCAAAATAATAAAAAAGAGTTTTCCAATTAAGAGTCTGGGGTCAGATGGATTCATAGCAGAATTTTATCAGACTTTCAAAGATCTGCAGTCAATCCTTCTTAAACCACTCAAACTATTATAGAAACAGAAGAAGTGCTCCCAAACACCCTCTATGAACTCAAGAGCATCTATTACCAAAACTAGGTAAACATATGAGGGAGAGGGGAGGGAGAAGGAGAGAAGGAAGGAAGGAAGAAAGGAAGGAAGGAAGGAAGGGAGGGAGGGAGGGAGGGAGG
>NC_034604.1:39719768-39723744 GCF_900095145.1 Mus pahari
AGAGGGAGGGAGGGAGGGAGGAGGGAGAGAGGGAAGGAGAGAGAGAGAAGAAAGAAGAGAAAGAGAGAGAGAAAACTACAGGCCAATATTGTTGATAAACAAAGACTCAAAAATTCTCAGTAAAATTCTTGTGAACAGAATAGACATACATCCAAAAGGTTATGCACTATGACCAACTTGATTTTGTCCCTGAAAATGCCAGGATGGTTCAACATACACAAGTCAATACATGTAATAAACCATAAAAATGGACTTGAAAACACAAAAACACAGCTGGCATTATGAGGGGAGTCCTAGAGACTGTAGGACAAATGGAACATACCACAACCTAATAATATATATCAAAAATCCACACCCAGCATCATGCTACATGGAGAAAAACTTGAAGCAATCATACTAAAGTCAGGAACATAAAAGTGATGTCCACTATCCCTACTCTTTTCTGTGTTGTGCTTGAAGTATTACATGGAAGAACAAGGCAGGAGAAGGAAGTTAAAAAGATACAAACAGGGAAGGAAGAAGTAAAATTACTTTGATTTGCCGATGACGTGATATGCCAGAGATCCCCAAACTTCTACCAGAGGACTTCTAGAAGTGATGAACCAATTCAGTAATTTGGCAGGGTATAGAATCAACTTGCATAAACCTGTAACATTTCTAAACAATAACGACAACAACAACAACAAAAGATTATGGACACACTCCCATTCATAAAAGCCTGAAAAAGTTAAAATATCTAGAGATAAGCCCAACCTAGGAAGTGAAGGATCTCTAACATGAAAAATCAACTTCAGAAACAAAAAATAGAGAAGTACACCAGAGAGAGAGAGAGAGAGAGAGAGAGAGAGAGAGAGAGAGAGAGAGAGAGAGAGAGAGAGAGGAAAGACCTCCTGTCTACTATGCTTGTGGATTGGTGGAATTGATATTGTAAAAATGACAGTTTAACCAAAAGTTATGTACAATTCATTGCAATCCCAATCAAAATACCCATTTCAATCTTCACAGGAATAGAAAATACTAACCTAAAATTTATATGGAAACTCAAAAATTAAGGGGTGGGGGTTGGGGAGCAGGGCTGGAAATCCTGAGCAGAAAAAACAATGCTATTGGGATTAGTAGTCCAGATCTTTTATTTTTTTAATTTCAATGTAATTTATTTATTTATTGTGTGTATCTGCTTGTACACACACACACACACACACACACACACACACACACACACACACAAACACCACAGGAATACATTTAGAGATAAGAGGATAACTTATGGGAATGCTTCTCTCCTTCTGCTCTATGGGTTGTGGAGATTGAACTCAAGTCATCAGGCTTTGGGATAGCTGCCTTTATCTTCTGAGCCACCTTGTCAGCCTTTGGGTCTCTGGCTTCTTGTGCCTGATTGAACTTTCTTTTTTTTTTCTACAACACTGCCCTCATGTGCTTACTTGATTTTTTTTCCCCTTGATAACGTGATCAACATTTATTTCTTTTTCTTCTCTTTTTTTATTTTAAACTCCAGATTTTATTCTCCTCCCGGTCCACCCTCTGACAGATCCATATTCTATACCTCCTCTCTGGCCCTCTTGCCCCACCCCCATCCCACCAGACCTCTAAACTCCCTGGGGTCTCCAATCTCTTGAGGGCTAGGTGCACCTTCTCTGACTAAACCTAGACCTGGCAGTCCTCTGCTGTATATGTGTTGGGGTCCTCATATCAGCTGGTGTCTGTTGCCTGGATGATGTTCCAGTATCTGAGAGATCTTGTGGATCCAGGTTAATTGAGATTGCTGGTCCTCCTACAGGGTTGACCTTCTCCTCAGCTTCTTCCAGCTTTCCTCTAATTCAACCACAGGGGTCAGCAGCTTCTGTCCTTTGGTTGGGTGTAAATATCTGCATCTGACTATTTCAGCTGTTTCAGAGGGCAGCATGCTAGGTTCCTTTTTGTGAGCGTTCCATAGCCTCAGTAATAGTGTCAGGTTTGGGGGCCTCCCCTTGAGCTGTTTCCCACTTTGGTCCTGTTGCTTTTCCTCAGGCTCCTCTCCATTTCCATCCATTTCCAGACTGGAACAATTATGGATCAGAGTTGTGACTATGGGATGGCAACCCCATACCTCACTTGATGCCCAGTCTTTCTGTTGGAAGTGGGCTCTACAAGTTCCCTCTCCCCAATGTAGGGCATTTCATTTAAGGTCCCTCTCTTTGAGTCCTGAGAGTCTCCCACCTTCCAGGTCTCTGCTATATAGATTACAGAGCAATTGTAATAAAAACAATAAGGTACAAAACAAGATGTATAAACCAATGAAACAAAACAGGAGGATATGCTTACATATTCCTTCAGCACGTTAATATTTCATGAAGAGGACAAAAACATAAGCTGGAGAAAAAGAAAGCAACGTCAATACATGGTGCTTAGAAAACTGGATATCTGCGTGTAGAAGAATGAAATTAGACCTGTGTCTGTCACCTTACACAAAACCAAACGCCAAATGCATCAAAGACCTAAACAGCTAGAAGAAAACATAGGCAGTACCCCACCCAATACAGGTGTAGGGAAGGTTTGGGGTTTTTTTTTTTTTTTTAAATCGGACTCTTTGCAGGAGAATTAAGGCCAATAATTGACAACCAAGACTACATAAAACTAAAATGCTTCTGGACAGCTAAGCAATGAACCAGGTAAGGGGAGGCCCACAGAATGGGAAAGAATTTTTGCCAGTTACACATTTGATAGAAACTTAACATCCAGAATATATAAAGAACAAAACAAAAGAACCCCCCAAAAAATCAACAATCAAGTATTCCATTTTAAATATTGTACCGGGAAACCAGAGATTTCCCAAATGAAAGAAAAAAATGGCTAAGAAATATCTTTTTAAAAATGTCCATTGTCTCTAGCAAATAGCAAAACACAAATCAATACAACTTTGAGATTCCATTTTACTTTAGTCAGAATGACAAAGGTCAATAAATTAATGTACAATAAATTCTGGAGTGGGTGTGGAGGAAAGGAAACCCTTGGCCACCATTTGTGGGATTACAAATTGGTGTAGCCACTAGGGAAATCAGTGTAGAAAGTTACAAAAAAAGCTAAAAAATATATGTACATATTACCCAGCTATCCCACTCCTTTGCATATGCCTAAGGACTTGTCACCCAGTTCCACAGATACTTGTTCAGCCTGCTCTATTCACATAACCAGGAAATGAAAATAACTTAAATGTCCTTAAACCGAACGAATAATGAAGATATGGTACAAACACTGCAGAATACTATTTGACTGTAAAGAAAAATAGGATCATGAACTTTGCAGGTAAATGAATGAAACTAGGAAAGATGATATCAAGTGAGAAAATCCACACTCCAAAATGTCAAATATTGCATGTTCTCTCTCATTTGATGCTCCTAGCTCCAAGTCTTTTGATGTGAGTACATAGCCTGGAGTAACTGCAGATGTGAGTACATAGTCTGGAGTAACTGCAGAAACTAGGAAAGTACATAGGGAATCTTTGCTAGGGTAAGGGGTGGAGGAACCATAAATAGGCTAATAGCAGGGTACAAGTGATCTGATCAGGGAAATGGGGAAAGGGGGACTCTAATTAGAGGAATTGGAGATAAATGCAGAAAAAGAGGGTTAAATAACAGAAAGGATTTCTGAAAATGTCCTGAGGAATGATACTGTTAACTTCAAAAACTCAAACCAAACTAAAAAACCCCACAGTGCACACAAATCTGTCTAAATTTATATATATATATATATATATATATATATATATATATATATATATATAGTTGCAAAATTTTTATCTGTGCTGAAAATGTTCAGTCTAAGATCCAAGACCAGAGCTGGGCAGTGGTGACGCACACCTTTAATCCCAGCACTTGAGAGGCAGAGGCAGATGGATCTCTGTGAGTTTGAGGTCAGCCTGATCAACAGAGAGAGCTCTAGGGCAGCCTGAGCTACACAGAGAAACCTTGTCTCAAAC
>NC_034604.1:39726063-39735739 GCF_900095145.1 Mus pahari
ACAACCACTCTGGAAATCAGTCTGGTGGTTCCTCAGAAAATTGAACCTAGTACTACCGGAGGACCCAGCAATACCTCTTCTGGGCATATACCCAGAAGATCTTCCAACTGGTAATAAGGACACATGCTCCACTATGTTCATAGAAGCCTTATTTATAATAGCCAGAAGCTGGAAAGAACCCAGATGTCCCTAAATAGAGGAATGGATACAGAAAATGTGGTACATTTACACAATGGAATACTATTCAGCTATTAAATCTGTGTCTTTCTATTCTCACCATAATAAGTAGTGACCAAAAGAAATTCAAGGAGGGAAGGGTTTAGTTGATTTACACTTCCTTATCACAGTCAGGAACTCAAGCAAGAACCTGGAAGCAGGAACTCAAGCAGAGGCACAGATGAATGATGCTTACCAGCTTGTTNCCACGGCTTACTCACGTTGTTGTTGTTGTTGTTGTTGTTTTAATACAACCCAGAACCATCTGCCCAGGAATGGTATCTCCTGCAATGCGATGCACCCTCCCACATCAATCATTCATGAAGAAAATGTCCCCATAGACTCACCTACTAGCCAGTCCTGTGGAGGCATGTTTCTCCTTTGAGCTTCCTTCTTTGAAGAGGACACTAGCTTGTACCAAGTTGACAAAAACGAACCAGCACTAGCGCTTGTTTTCAAGCATTCTTTTTCAATTCATTCAGGCTCTAATAATCTTTATTATTTTTCTTCTGTAAATCAATATTGTATGCTTCTACATGTGATTTAGATCCTGTAATTTTTTTTTCAGGGAAATTGTTTGATTTTGAAAGAAGACACCAGGTTTAAAATTGGTAGGTTATTTTCCTTTCATATTTCAATTTGCCTTAAAAACAATCTTACTTTTAGAGCTTAATTTTCATTTTATTTAATAAGATTTTGAGTACTTGTACATGAGTACTGTATTTATATCATTTCTACTTTTTCTGATCCCCTCTTCAACTCCCATGTTCCTCCAGAGACCTCTCAAATTCATGACCAGTTCAGTGTGTGTGTGTGTGTGTGTGTGTGTGTGTGTGTGTGTGTGTGTATGACCTGCTTAATCCATTTACTGTTGCTTATATGTCCATGTGCTTAGGGCCAACTACTTGAGATTGGAAACCTATCAAGCAAGGGGCTCATCTCTAGAGAAGACCGATTATTTGCGACGTCACTAATGGCTTGTAGCTTTTCATCCCTTGGAAGATCTTTGTGAAATTTGACTGTCCACATTGGCATGTGTTGGCATTATGCAGGTCTTATTTAAGAACTTACTTTTCAGTTATTTTTTGTGTGTACATATTGATGTGTGTGTTGGAGGTGGGGGTATGTACATAGTATGGCATGCTTGTTGAAGTCAGAGGTCAACCTCTGTGTTGGGTTTTGTTTTCAACCTTGTGTGCTGCTTAGCTACATATTCAGGGTTAGCTGGCCATTAAGTATCTGAAGGATTCCCCTCTCTTCTTCCTATCTTGTCACAGGAATGCTGTGATTATAAACAAACCTTGTTGTATGTGGCTTTTACATGTGCTTGCAAGGCAAGTCCTTTTACTCATCAAAAGCCATCTTATGTTTTACAAGACATGTTTTATGGACTTACTATATCTTAGTTAATAATTAGACAACACAGTAGTATCCAAATATATAAAGTATCACTTTCCATGAAGACTGGGCGTGTATTAAATACATTCATGTGTGAAATATATGGGAAAATAATGAAATAAGAGTCTCCAGAGACTGAAATGTGAAATGTAAGTTTAACACAAAAAAAGGAGGCTGGATTGTGTGCCTACGTTTGCTCCTTTTGTTCATCATTTTCAGCGAAGTAACTTCTGGAGGCTTAGATTGTTTACCTTACTATGCTATTAGGTAAATGATAAAATAAGTCATAGATTTTATTTGTTTTACTTTGTATATGTGTATATTTTGTCCACATACATGTATACATGCCATATGTGTGCCTGGTGCCCAGGCAGGTCAGGAGAAGTTACTGGAACCCCAGGAACTGGAGTTAGGGATGGATGTGGGTGTAGGAAAGTGAGCCTGGGTCCTCTGCAAGAGCAGCAATTGCTCTTTACTTTTGAGACATCTCTCCAACCTCTAAAGTATGTTTTATTTGATAAGAGGGCTAATCTTAATCTTGATTATCAACTTGCCATCTGCAGAAGGAGGGAGCCTCAAGAGAAGAAATGCCTCTATTAGATTAGGCTGTGGTAAGTCTGTGGGATTATTTTCTTGATTGATGATTGATGACAGAGGCAGGTGGTCATGGGGTGTGTAAGAAAGCAAGCCAAGAAAGCTCGGGAAAAGAGCCCGTAAGCAACGTTAGACTATGCTCTCTGCTTCAGTTCCTGCCTCCAGGTTCCTGCCTTGGGCTCCCACCTTCAGTTCCATCATGAAGGTCTATAACCTGTGATCCAAGTAAACCTATTTCTTCCCTTCACCAAGTTGCTTTTGGTCAGTGTTTTATCACAGAAACAGAAAGCAAACTGGAACACTACTTTTCTGGTCATGCTTAAGAATTTGGTGTACACACCAGTCAAGAGTTCTGGTGTCCTTTAATTGTAACTGGCAGGTTCTGACTCAAGCAGTGAAGATGCCTATTGAAAGGGTGTAAAGTAGTTCGAGTCAATGAGATTGAAGAGCCAGAAAGTGAATGGATGAGGATTTCTGGAGACGGAATATGAACTGAAAAACGATCAGGTCAGTATCTCTCCTGTAACTTTAATGCCATTGAATTCTTCTAGTGATGTTCTTTTCTGTTCAGCCACTTTAAAATTTTATATACCAATGCCACCCTCAACGTCTAATGAGGACAAATGTATGCCCAAGCTGTCACGCTTACTCTTAGGAAGGTGAGACCTTCCTAACGCCGCGTTATCCTTGAAAAGGGGACAGAGGTTAGGTTATGGTTAGATTTCTTTTACAAGACATTAAATCCAACTTAGGTGACTATAAGATTCTTTTCATTTTCCCAGTGATTGAACTCATGTATTCTGTGGAGGGTTTTAAATTGGTCCAAAAATGATGAAGGGGAGCTGGGCAGGTCATTTATTTCCTAAACCATGTGTAGAGACATTGTATGCATGCCTCTGGCATTTCTGACGGTGAAAAGATCCATACTTTATTGGATTCTCCGTGGGGTTTACAATTTACAAAAAGTTATATAGTACCTGGGGCAGTTCAACTTAATTAGCGGTTGCCTTTGTTAACTGTTGCCAGTGGTACCATGTTCTGCTCACTAGATGGCAGTGTTGCATGCATTTTCATACTTCACGTAGCTTTATTGGAAGGGATTGAAAAGGCTCCATAATTGAAAGGCATATTCTCAATACTGTTTTAGGTATAAGGGAATTTTCAGATATTTTGTTTCTTCTCCATGTTTTACAGATCTGAAACACAATTTCCTATAATTTAAGGATGGATTTACACCGAAAAGGACTTTTATTTTTCCATTCAATTACTTTTGTTAATTTTTTTTTAGCAAGCAAAATGATGAGTTTCATTGAGGCATTTCATAACCATGATATTATATTCTCCCATGACCCCTACTTTAATTTCCCTTGCCTTCTGTCCCTCTATCAATCTCCTAATGTGGTGTTTGTCTTTCTGAATCTAACTATTCCCACTTTGACTTGGTGATCTCCATACCAATTTCTTGCAAATTATATAATTTCATTCATCGCTATGGTTGGATAAACATTTGCGTACCTACAAAAGAAGCAGCAGTTGCTATTTTTTAAAGCACACTGGTCAATTATTCATAACACTCATTCTTTGAGTAGCTCACGACTTTGCCTTTCCAAGCCTAACCCAGGGGAAGGCTTTGCCAGTGTCCCATGGGTCTGAAGTGTTAGTCCTTGACATGCAGTGCCCATGTAAACAATACCCATTCATTCAGGTCGTCATCCAGTCTTTTTACATTCAGCCAGGCTCACTTTTCTCCCCACAGGTCTTGACAACCCAGATGGGATAGTATTCACTACATAAGTCAAACGAGCCAGGCATAGGATGACAGAGTGGATACACTTCTACAGGGCATTTAAGACAGTTCACTTCAGCCAGTTAGAATAGTGATGCCCAGAGGCTAAGGAGAGCACTGGAGGAGGGAGACATGGGGAAAGACTAATTAGAGAACCCTAAATTAGAGTTAGATAGGCACAAGAACCTCTGTGTTCTACTGCGCAGGAGTGTGATTGTGGATAATGATAATGTATAGTTTTAAATGCTAAAAGAAAGAATTTTGAAACTTTCACCATAAGTAAATGATCAAGACTAGAAGAGACAGATATTTTATACTCTGATTCAAACATTGCACAGTGTATACGTGTGTTGAAACACCGCACAGTACCCTGTATATATTAACATGTCAGTGAAAATTTGAATTAAATGATTGAAAACCATAAACAATTAAAAATGTTAAATAGGAGCTGGTGAGATGACCCAGTGAGTAAGAGTGCTGGCTGCCAAGCCTGGTGATCTCATTTGATCCTTGGGGTGGGGTGGGGGGTGGTGGGGAGGAGAGAACTGACATACGTGCTGTGGAACACATATGACCTTCTGCCACAGACAAACAAACAAACAAACAAATATACTTTTAAAAAAGTTAATATGAATAGAGTTGAGACATTTTGCTATTTCAAATTTGTGGGCATTCTACATTTTCTACTTTTTCAACCTGAGAGTGAGTTGGTAGCCCAGACAAGATCCAGCAGCATTTTTCAGGGTCCTTTTAGGGATGGACATGGGATTTGGGAAGGCTCTAGCTGAGATGTTCGTTCTGAGATGTTAGGTTTTGAAGATGGAAAACCATAGTGAAAATGGCTGCAAAGCAGGGCAGCTGGGAAGGAGTACGCAGGACACACATCAGCCTTCTAGAGTTTAGTCGGCTGGCTTCCAACATCCAGACCAGCATTCAGCATAGAGTGGAAGTGTTCATACTGGCAGAAGGAGGAGCCAGCTGAAGCCTAAGAACTGACAGAGAGGTCAGAGAAACCGGAAGACACCCCAGACTTCCCACCCTTTCCTTTCACAATAAGCATTTTCCTGCCCCCAACAAAGATGGCCCGCGGAGGGAAGAAACCTGGACATCCTGGTTATGGTGCATATTCTGAAAACCTCAGGAGGAATTTGGACACATCTGTTTCTTATATTATTTTCTGTCTGGGACTCAGGGAGTAGCACTGTTTGAAAAAGATTAGAAGGATTAAGAGGTGTGGCCTTGTTGAAGTAGGTGTGGCATTTTGGAGGAAGTGTGTCACTGGAGGTGGGCTTTGAAATTTCAAAAGCAAAGCATGTGTGCCAGGGCCATTCTCCATCCCAGTCCCCATCCTCGTCCCCATCCCCATCCCCCTCTCCCTTCCCCTCCCCCTCTCCCTCTCCCTCCCCCTCTCCTCTCCCCCTCTCTCCTCCCCCCCTCTCTGACCAGGTTGTAGCTCTCAGCTCCTGTCCAGTGCATTCTTGCTATCATACTCCATGCCGTGATAATAATGGACTGACCCTCTGAAGCTGTAAGCAAGCCCCCAGTTAATAGCTTTTTTAAAAAAAAGAGTTGCCTTGATCGTGTTGTCCCTGTACAGCAATAGAACAGTGCCTGAGACAATGTTCATGCACAGGATCAGAAGACTTGTAAGAAACTTCAAAAAATATGTACATGTGCTTTGTCTGCCTCTCTGAGGGAAGAGGGGGGAGTGTATTACCACATGAGGGCGCAAAAGAAGTCAGCCGCTTGCAAGTCAGGAAGTGGGTTGTCGCTAGAACCTGACCATACTGACATCTTGGTCTCAGACGTCCAATGTCAAGAACGGAGAGAACTGCGTTTCAGTCATTTAAGCCACCCAGTCTTAGGCTATTTTTTTTTTTTATGGCATCTTCAGCTGAGACATTTCTTATTCATGAGTCTGTTCAAGACTTTGAAAAAATTTCACTTGAATGATTCATCTAAAGGTAATGAGCTCCCTCAACTTGTCCACACTGCCAACAAGAAATTTGTATTATTTATTATAAATTTACCTCTCTTAGATGCAATTGCTACCCTTTGCTATTTCATCAGACAGAGAAAATAAGGGAGAGGATCCTTTGATTCCTGTGATACACACTTGTCTTGTAAATGAGATAGTTTGAAAGTGACCTGACAAACGAAATCAATGATTTACAAGAGGCAGAAGATATTGTATGCTCTACTCCGCTGAAGGGCTGCTTATTTCCGAAATGGATGCTCACTCTCTCCAGAATGCTGACTCTTTCTCAGAGGTTGGAACTTTCTGTCTGGGACAAGTATTCTCGTCAGAGTGCCTATGCTTTTTCTATGGCATGGTTATATAGATCTTATTGTGTTTAGGTTGTATGGTCATTGTATTTGTCATTCCATCTGGTATTTAGCTGATATCACATCCTACATTCAAGTGTCCTTTGACAGCCATGCCCACTGCTCATTGTGAAATATGTTTGGTTCTTATAACATACAATGCACTACTAGGTTCTCTTATTCTGTTTTGGGATGTGGGGCTTAGTGATAGCACACAAGTGCGCACACTGTGAAATAACTCTTGCTATGAATTACTGTTTTGACTGTTGCCTCAGGAGTTTAATGTTTTTCTCAGGATTCCTAAGCTGTGGTAAGTTAAGAGCAAAGAAGAATGGATTGTCAAAGAAAGTTGGGATGTGATTACCAGAAAATGAAGCCAACAACTGTCAGATATTTGCTGCTGTGGAATACTGTTTTATTTATGTTCCCTCCCTTCTGTTAATTTTCTTGGTTAAAAACTTTAGTGTGATTAACTCAAGACTCAGTACATTTCTACGCTATGAATGACATGCTACTGTTTGAAAACTACATTACCCAAAATGGGTACTGAATTCTTAAAGGAGCCTCCTGTGTCCTCTGGCTATGAGTTCTTGATACACGGGAAATATATTCTATGGGGTCTGTTAAAGTGTTAAGTACATATTAAAGTATAATATAAAAAGTGTGATGTGAGCTATATCTCAAATAGCTCATCACTTGTATCAGACTTATACTGCAGTGAAAAATCCATTTGAGAAGTTTAAATTTTACATAAAATTGTTCTTTATGGATATATTTGCCATTTTTAATATGCCCAGCCTTTTAGATTATGCAATGACTTTGGACTATGACTGGAGACTTAGAGTCGGTGTGAGGAAAAGATGCATATGGATGAATCTTTTTACCTCACATATATGCATGAAATGATAGTAAATTTTATTTAAAAATTAATAATGGGAACAGTATATTAGCTTGTTGTTCTTGTCACCATGATAAACATTCAAGACTAGTACAAAGGAAAAGCATATTGATTTGTCCCTCTTTTCCAGAGCCTTTGCCCCAGCTCTGGCTGGCTCTAACTTGTTGGGCCTGAGGTCAAGGAAGAGCACCATGGTGGTGACAGCACGTGGTGAAGGAGGTTGGCCACCTCTTAGAAGCCAAAGAACAAAGCAAGGCAGAGACAGGAAGGAGTGAGATATGCTCTTTAAAGCTATGCCTCAGCAAAATACTTCTCTAAGCAGGGATGCCTCACTACACCATCCAGTATGAACTAATTCCTGGATTAGCCCATTAACTAAGTTAGAGCCATTGTTGTCTAAGCATCTCTCAGTTACTGGAACCACCAGCTGGAAACCAAGCCTTGAACACACAAGCCTTTTGTGGAATCATTTCATATTTAACACCATAACAATAGATAAATTAGGTCACAGTTTTGATATGTAGGGCTATTTACGGAAATGGCTTAAGTTGCACACTTACTTTCAAAGAGAAACCAGAAGTCCTCCTGATTATACAATGCCATTGGACCAATGCCCAAGTTTCCTCCTAAAAATATCTGAAAGCATCATTTCAAAAGTATCCTAATTCATCTCTATCAAAATACAGGAAGTAGCAATATATCATCCCTATATCTCCATTCTATCTGTTCCTTTTCTTTACCGGGGTTAATATCTATGGAACTTAAAGCTTTAAATGTTTGATTCTTCTTTTCAGAATAATTCTTTGGAAATGAAATGCAACCCAATGGGCAAAAAAAATTTCTTCAAAGCAAATCTAGGTATCTTCCTTTGGCCTTTGGCAAAGACACACACACACACACACACACACACACACACACACACACACACACACACACACACATATATATATATATATATATATATATATATATATATATATATATATATATATATATATATATACTGGACGGTCCTGGCCAATCTGGATGCCTCTGGGTTGAGGGAAGTTCCTAAATTCTCATGAACAAAGGGGAAACAAATATTCACAAAGATTTTTTTCTTTTTATAGAAGTTACCTCTTGTTACTGAAGATGCCATAAATAAAAGGTTTAAGAGTTCATTGTTACTATGGTTTTGTGTTATATGTATGTAGAATGTGCACTGTGGTGCATGTGTGGTCAGGGCATAACAATTTGGGGGAGTTGGTTCTCCCTCACCGTCTCATGGGTCTTGGTGATCAAGCTCAGGTTGTCAGGTGTGACGGTCTGGTGAACCATCTTGACACGAAAAAGGGAAACTGAATAATTTTGAACTTGAAGGAAAGTGAAAGGAATTAGACCAGAGAAGTCCCAGAGCACTGTGTCGTTCCAGCTTCACTGGAATCACTGGGGCTGGGTTTTTATGCTTAGATATCATTTAGTCAGCAGGAGATGCCAACTGCACGGAAGATTCCCAGATGATGCTAGCATGTAAACAGCCTGTGAACCACCTTATCAAAGACCTTTCTCCCCAGAAGATGCTTCATGCTTTGAGATAGGGTTACAAGGAGATTAATCACTGTACTGTGTTGAGTACTTCCCCTAAAACTATGCTCATATTCTGTGTTACATTATTTAGAAAATATCTTTGCAGTAGAATTAAGGATGTTGAGATGCATTGCCTAGGTGGGTCTTAATGCTCTGTCTTAGGGTTTTTTTTCTGCTGTGATCAGACACCATGACTAAGGCAACTCTTATAAGGACAACATTTAATTGGGGTTGTCTTACAGGTGGAGAGGTTCAGATCATTATCATCAAGGTGGGAGCATGGCAGCATCCAGGCATGTATGGCGCAGGCAGAGCTGAGCATTCTGTATCTTCATCTGAAGGCTACTAGGAGAAGACTGGCTTCTAGGCAGTTAGGATGAGGGTCTTAAAGCCCACACCCACAACGACACACTTCCTCCAACAAGGCCACATCTACTCCAACAAGGCCACACCTTTTAATACTGCTGCTCCCTGGGCCAAGCATATTCAACCCATTACATGCTCCTAGGAAGGAGACTTGAGAAGACTGCATGGCTCTGAAGGCAGAGTCTCAGTAATGAACTCACAGTCCAGGAATGTCCAATAACATCCAAGAGCTGGAAGTGGCAAGGACTGGAATCTCTCTAGAGTTTATGAAGAGAGTGTGGCCCTGTTGATGTCTGTATTTTGGAATTCTTGACTTCATAACTTTGAGAAGGTGAGTTTCTACTCTTTTAAGCTGTTTTGTTTGTAATGGCTTATTATAGCAACACTAGAACATTCTTTTTTTTTTATTCAAAGCATATTTTATTTTATTTTTTTTATTATTATTTTCTTTATTTACATTTCAAATGCTATCCCGAAAGTTTCCCATACCCCTCCCCCCACCTCTGTTCCCCTACCCACCCACTCCC
>NC_034604.1:39736529-39740411 GCF_900095145.1 Mus pahari
ATGAACATAGTGGAGCATGTGTCCTTATTACCAGTTGGAAGATCTTCTGGGTATATGCCCAGAAGAGGTATAGCAGGATCCTCCGGTAGTACTATGACACTAGAACATTCTTTTGTTACCTAATGCTGCTGTGATAGCAGATCCTTGTGTAAGGAAAAAAGTTGCTAAATGCTGGTAGCTTCTTACTCCAAGTGCACCATGGCCATAACAGCTCCATGATTTATGCTTTCATGTCCCCAGTGTGGGATGCTGAGCTACAGTAATTGTTTGGCAGACCTTTGTTTGCTAGTGGGAAATATCTTCTGTCCCATATCCTGAATCCTAATATAATTTAGGAAATTTTCTGTGGTTCCAAAGAGGTGAAACTGGCTTTCACCAAACTGGTAAATCTGCAACTAATTGATGGAAAGATCATAATAGGATGCTCATTTGCATAATTATTCATTAGGCCATCAAAGTATGGAGCTAGAGTTTCTTTCTGTCTATGAGCTCTACTCCTCTCCTTGTGGGTTTTATTCTTTGACAAGTTCAGACCTGAGGGACAAGTCAGTAGCAGCTCCAGATCCTTGCAGTTTTAATTGCTTCTGCCCCTTAACTATCAACATATCTAGTGCTTCTTTGATAGTGACAGTCAGGTGCTGATCCTTGAACCAGTGGCCATGGTTGGGGGTTGCTGCATATTGATTGCCTTAGGTAGAGAGTGCATGGATCTGGAATGTGCAGATGCTCCTGAAAATGTGCCTCTGTTTCTCAGTTGAATTTGGATGATGAGGTACTCTGACCGATTATGATTTACCTTTATGAATAGAATACTTGTGCATGTTAATTTTGCTGCTATTAATTAGCATTCAGAAACTGTCTTTTGGTATTTTTCTCCTTTGTTGTGGAATTTTCCCTTGGCTGGCATCCTAGTCCAGAATAAAATCTGTCCCTGTGTGACACTTACTTGTATGATAGACACCCCTAATGCTTCCGTAAGGGAGAAAGAACACATCTCAAGAGGGTCACAATGTTTGACATTAGAGATACATATGTGTATGTGGGCTTTGTTTTTAAAAGAGAAGTTTCTTTTCCTGAATAATGACCTATATAAAACTAGAATGTTGTAACTTCTTGTTGTTGATATATTGACTAATTCTGGGAGTTATGGAGAATTATACACAGTGAATCAGCTCACTACCCAAGATAAGGATAAGTAAGTATTCTTTAAGTTGTTTTTTTTCCACTCTTCCATCACCTCCTTTCTATTAAAGAGACTGAATTATTTTGTTCTGTAAAGCTGCATGTTCTGGATTTTTGATGGTCATAATTTCTGTGGTGCCCTTTAATGTCCTCTGTGTATTCTGTAAATTGCTAACACGTGGAATACGGAATTGATCAGACTTTGACTTAGATTTGATTGGGGCTGCTGGAGGTGGGACTACTTCAGTAATAGCACTATGCTCTTCATCTGGAAACATCCGTGGATCTGTTGTCTCTTTTTCTTTCTTTCTTTTTTTTATAACATTAGTGCTCTTTGAAGATTAATGCCTACATCTATCAGAGGTTACAGAATGGCAGTGTTGCAACTGTATTATAGTTTCAGATTAAACTCATCGTTAAAGTTATGCATAAATGCATAAAAAAAAAACCCAAGGGGATGGGAGATGGCTCAGCAGTCAACACTAGTTTTTGCAGTTGCTGAGGACCTGAGTTTGGTTTCCAGCACCCACACAGTGGTTTATAACCATCCACAACTCCAGTTTCAAGGGATCTAATGTCCTCTTTGACCTCTGTGGGCACGAGGCATGGACATGGTGGACAAACATACATACATAGGAAACACTCATGCACATAAAGGAAAATCAATCTTTTTTTAAAAAGTCAATAGCATACGAATGCAAAATGAAAGCACTTATGCAGCCTACTCCAAAATGTCTTCTAAAGTTACACATAAGCCAGATATAAGAAATGCAGAATAGTAGCCTTTCTTTACATATTTACAGATTGTTGGACTGTCAAGCTTATTAGAAGACAACTGTATTCTTGCATCTTCTCTGCATGTACCCTCTGAGAAAATGCCAGTCAGCACACATACATTAGTGGGGCGAAACAAAGCAAATGGCACTCTAGTCTTACAATACTAAGACAGTTTTGACACTTTGGGGTTGAAGCCCCAAGAAAGCAAACCTCACTTTTCTTGCTGGAATGAGACTGGGTTGATCTTTGCCTGTGAAAGTTGGGGGGAAATCTGGATTGGGTTGTCGATGTCCTTCTGTAGAAGTCACCAAGTTGTCATGTTCCAAGTCTCACCCCTCATCCCTGCATAAGATCCTTCACCTTGATATTAGAATAAGTAGAAATACTGAAATATTTCATTGCTGAGATGGACTGGAGTCCTTTTCACGGCACGGTTTATCTTGTTTTTATTTGCGTCTTCTTTTATAAAGTAAAATTTGTTTTTTTTTCCACCATGAATGGGGAGAGAATGCCTCCTCCTGCCTTCCTTCTAAACTCAACCATAGTAACCATCCCTGTTTTTAAGCTTGCTGCTATGAGGTCATAGCCATGCATCTCCCACAGACAATTCATAACACTTCTGGCTCTTACATCTCTCCACCTCCTCTTTCAGTATGTTCCTTGAGCCTTAAAGGTACAGTTGATATAGATATCCCATTTAGAGCAGGGCACTCCTCAGTCTCTTGTCCTTAGCACTTTGACCAGTGTATTAGTCAGGGTTCTCTAGAGTCACAGAACTTACGGATAGTCTCTATATAGTAAAAGAATTTATTAATGACTTACAGTCTGCAGTCCAATTCCCAACAATGGCTCAGTAGTAGCTGTGAATGAAAGCCCAAGGATCAAGCAGTTGCTTAGTCCCACACGGCAAGCAGGCGAAAGATCGAGAACCAGACTCCCTTCTTCCAATGTCCTTATATGGCCTCCAGCAGAAGGTGTAGCCCAGATTAAAGGTGTGTGCCACCACACCTTTAATCCCAGATGACCTTGAACTTGGAGATCTCCCTGTCTTAATCTTCTGGAATCCATAGCTGCTATGCCTCAAGATCTCCATACCAAGATCCAGATCAGAAACTTCTATCTTCCAGCCTCCAAATTAGGATCACTGGTGAGCCTTCCGATTCTGGATTGTAGTTCATTCCAAATATAGTCAAGTTGACAACCAGGAATAGCCACTACAACCAGCTCTGTATCTTTCTGTTGTCTGCCATCCAGCACAGAAAGATGTTTCTGTTACCAAGGTTGAAGGTCTATGTGGTATGAACATAAATATTTAGAAGGCACTTTGACAGTGTGATTATTATGATTATCCAGCAAAATAAAATAAAACTACCATGGGGTTTTGATCAGGATTGCAGTGTCAAAGGCCCTCCTGCTTGTGTTCATCCTTGCTTACTCTAAAGTCTCTTCCTGGTGTCTCTCTTCAGTGACTCTGCATCAAGTTCAGCAGCATACATCTCCAGGTTGCATGTTGTCACTGGCCCATCAAGTGGCAGAGCTCCCATAATACACTTCTGCTCTTTTTCCTTCCTCACCGTCTCAGCGGTCTCTCAACATTCTCAACAGAGAAGGTACTCAGCCCCTGGTTGCATCTCGGCTTGGCTGCCTCATTGTCCCCCCCCCCCACCCCCAGTTAGCTCTTTCTTGATGCAGTGTTATGGCAGTGCCACTGACTGGGAGTGCAGAACACCCTACCTGGCAGCTACTGTTGACAGCAGCCTGGCTTAGACAGCCTGCGGAACCCCCAGGCACTGGTACCCTGATGGCTGCTCCTGCCTCTGGTGAGAACTTAAGATAGAAACTAGTCAGGCAGGTTCAGGGTAGGGAACAGAAAGCAAATTGTTCTCTCTCTCTCTCTCTCTCTCTCTCTCTCTCTCTCTCTCT
>NC_034604.1:39740470-39757926 GCF_900095145.1 Mus pahari
CTCCCCCCACCCCCAGCTGAATTCAGGTTTGTCCTTGCCAGGGGCAGGATGCAGGCAGAGAAGTATGTTGTGTTGTTTCATTTCCTAAATCAACATTCCTGCCTGGAAGGCATACACGAAGATGCGATTGACACTGAAGACACTTGGCTAGGTCATGTCTAGCAGGACATACCACCTCCTGCCCCATCCCATCCCTCAGCCCCACATCTGCCTCCTATAAAGAGTCTCTGACTGGCAGTTTTGAGCCATCTCCTATCTGGGCTTCCATTCCTGCTACATAAAGAACCTGCCTCTGTCCCGGAAACTTCCACTACAATCCTAAAATAAAACTCACTACTGAGATTTAGAATTACTTGGTTCATGAATTTCATTCTTCAAATTCTCAAGTCAAGAACCCAGAGTCCACGAGCATGACTTTGATGGCCATTCACCTTTCTCGAACTCTGGCCCCACAAATCCACTGAGGCTAAACAACTCCCCATGCTCTCAGGTACACCTCACTCCCCCCCCCCCCCAATAGCTCCTTCTTTATAGAGAGATTTTTAGCCGGGTTTCTTTCCTTTTCACTATTTCTTTTGTAGGGATAGACATTATTATTGCTTTTATTGAGTCTTCCCTTTCATTTGGTGGTACAGGTGTAGCTTGTAATCTACCCTTTTACTCAGAACTATTGCTGTCACTGTGCCTTTTACAAAAGCAAGTCTTCCAGGTCCTCGTTTCAGGCAGGCCTCGCCAAAATACAGTCATTGAGAGTCAACTATAGATGTACAGACTTGCTTCACTCTGGTCGGCCTGGAAATTGTTTTCTTTGCCATTACTGAAGATCCAGCCTTCCCTGAGTGAAGGTCCCCAAGTGGGAAGAGACCTTCTCAGAGTGCTGATGGCGATGACGGCTGCTTCTCTCTGGTCCTTTCTTTGTATTTCAGCTACTGTCATGCCCCGATTGATTCTGCAGCAAACCCAGGAGAGATGAGGAATTGCAGAATCCGTTGCAAGTGGGCATGAAAGTCTTTTTATTGAAAACAAGTCTTGACTTGGATCACAAACCCCCCTACAGCATAGGTTCGGAGTGTGACCCCCGGCTTGGGTGTTTTAATACTTATTATACACAGAGCAGTTAGAAGTTCTTTGAATGTTTAGGGTGAAGGGGAGGGAAGACAGGTTAGGTAAATCATAACTCAGACATGATACCGTTTGGTAGGGCAGAATTGCGAGGCTGGCGGGAGGATTAAAGATCGTCTTGTGTGGGGCTATCAGGAACTAGTTTTAAGGCCGACTATAACTGTCTGTGGCCTCTGATTACCTCTTTTCTATGATTTAAGCACGGAATCCTAATCTCCTTTCTTCAAGGACAGACACCAGCTGCACCTGGGAAAGTGCAGAGACAGTCACAGAAGCAAGCCTTGCCAGCTTGCTGTGGGAGAGAGCCTAGGGGCAAGGGGGACTTCTGCTGGTGCGTGCAAAAGCAAGCCGCCTGTGCACCTCACTACTAATGCTTTCCTGTATATGTTGCTAAACCTACCTCTAGCTAACACAAATACCCTTACTATTTTAAACTCAAGTCGGTGAGTGGGAATGCAGGGGAGTAGGATATGCTGTCATCTCTGGGACCAGGCAGCTCCTAAGCCTGTGTAAGAAGTCAAACCCTTGAAACACAAAAGGTAAAGGGAGGTCAAAGCGCTATGCAAATGCTGAAGAGTTTTGAGGAGTGAGAGCTCAAGTTCAGAGCAGAGTAAACATGATGAGTGACTCAGCAAGAGATGTGTTTGGGAAGGAATGTGTAGTTAAAAATAAATGGACGAAGACAGGAAGGGAAGGACTTCCCCTGCAGGAGGACAGACAAGAGCAAAAGGGCTGTGCAAAGTCTGCTCAGTGAATGCTTGTTGGGAACTCAAAAGGGGGCCCTGGGGAAGAGGGGAAAGAGCCCACACCCTGCCAGAGTTTTACCCAGTCTCTGGTCTGTCGGGTGTGGGAGGGCTGCTATCTATCTTCCACTCATCCCTGGGTGGCCCTCTAAGCCTCTGACCCACTCTTCCGAGAGTGACCAAGGGGCAGCCCTACCTGGGAACCCCGGAGCTACTTTGCTAAAGCCACCAGGGTTAGAGGAGAGAGGGATGAGGGAAGAGGTTCCCAACACCTGCGAGAGTGAGTGTAGCCTTGATGAGCAGAGACAATCTATGGTTTTAGAGGTTTATTGTAGAAAGGCAGGGAGAGAGAGAGAGGGAGAGGGAGAGGGAGAGGGAGAGGGAGAGGAGAGAAGAGGGAGAGGAGAGAAGGAGAGGGAGAGGGAGAGGGAGAGGGAGAGGAGAGAAGAGGGAGAGGAGAGAGGGAGACAAGTAAGAGAGCAAGCAGGGACTGAACAGTCCTTTTTATGGTCTTTTCTGTTGCTAGGTAACTGGGGAGGAGTTTAGCCTGAAGGTCAGAAGCTTGGGCTATTGCCTATGTGACTACTGACCATGCTTCTCTTTTGGGGGCTGTGGGGGGTGGTAACTTAGGCAGGAGCCAGAGTTCCAGGAGCATGAGGGAATGTCATGTAGGTGAATTATCACCCTTCCGGGTTCAGACCTCAGCTCAACAGGAGACCAGCCTGCAATTCCCCACAAATGTTTAACCTGGAAGTTTTTTTGAATAAAGACTACAGGGATACATTGTTGCTACTTCTTAGAAGGAACTCCAACAGTCGACTTGTCAACCAGAGTTGGGGAATTAATACTGAGGAAAATTTCAAAGTATCAAGGCAGGGCCACTAAACTCTTTAGCTGCTGGTGCTGTTGATGCATCCAGCACCCCCAACCCTCTTGGGAGAGCCCTCCTAGATGTTCAATGAGGAAAATCATCACAATTAGAAATTGCTTAGGTTTATTTAACTTTTATTGGAGATTTATTGATTTTATGTGTATACTTGTTTTGCTTTCATGTATGTCTGTGTTACACCTGTGTGCCTTGTTCCCTCAGAGGTCAGAAAAGTGCATCAGATCCTCTCG
The DNA here is from genome assembly GCF_900095145.1 of Mus pahari. Classification (NCBI taxonomy): domain Eukaryota; kingdom Metazoa; phylum Chordata; class Mammalia; order Rodentia; family Muridae; genus Mus; species Mus pahari. The sequence continues at coordinate 39,743,455 of NC_034604.1, forward strand.
GTGGCACAGAGGTCCTTGTTCTCACAGAGAAGCACTAAGAGAGCCAGAAATGCTAATCGTGCAGGCATGACTCCTCAATGGAGGAGATAAAATCAAATACTTTCCTTCCGCCCAGAAAACCGAGAGAGTAGATTTTGTTAACAACCTGGTGACCTTTTTGCTATCTGTGGAGGCAGACTTCATCCAAATTCCCCCATAACGATGATTCCACACTCTTCTCTCCCTAGATCATTACCCATCCTTAGGGGTCATGTCACAAGTACTCTATGGCTGTGGCCCTCTCTGCTTTGGGTCAGGGACCACATTAGTTTCTAGGCCTTTTAGCTATAGAACACACCATCATGGTCACATGTACAGTGTGAAAGAGTTTCTATTTAGTCACACTGTAAGCTTTATTATACACCTGGAGTTGGGCTTATTAAACGTATTGATGCTTGGAAACCTTTTCCCGAATTGTACTGAGTTTTAAACATGCTGAAAGTAAACCACCTGGCATCAGATTCCAAAAAGTCCTATCCAGTCTTATCTCTTATCTCTTCAAGCATTTAGCGTCCTTGGATGGCACCTGCAGGGACTCCCCCCGGCCCACCACTGGCGTCACAGACAGTCATGACCCACCATGTAGGTGCTGGGAATTGAATCTAGGTCCTCCCCAAGAGCAACAAGCCATCTCTCCAGCCCCTGCTTGTGCCTATATTAAAGATGAAGACTGAAAAACTCAGTACCTAGAATCAAGCTCCGGTTTCTCATAAAAGAATGAAGTGTATCATATGTGTTTTTCCTAATTCAGAAGGTGGTATTTTCATTATATTCGTTGTAAGTCCAGCAATATAATGTTTTTTTCCCAGTAAGCCATGTATAAGATGTCCACACATCATTTCAAGTTTAACCCAATTATGCAGAATGATCATTATCACATTTTATCTTTGCCATGAGGATAGGAAGCAGGGGTTTCCAGGGATTAGCGAGAACAGGGGATGTAGAACCTGAGCTGTCTAAATGCATGATTATGACTAATATGGCAACTATAGATGATGACCAGAAACATGGCATGAGAGGACTGGGCAGACAGGCCTGTGGCACTCTTCTGGATGACTGTGGAGTTGGGGTGATAAGCCTAAGTTTCAGGAATTCTCCTTTGCTCCAGGAATGTGTCATTGTGCTGTCAGCTGTGTTAGGAGCTTGGACTGAGAACACAGACCTTACTAGAGTTCCCACTACCTTCTGTAGCCTGGGGCAAATGAATAGAAGCACAGTCCCAGACTGGGACATCCTCACATCCCCTTCAATCATCCAGCCACAGCCCTAGTCTACTTCACCGCTCAGTTAACCTAGTCACTCTGTAGGATCGTGGCCAGAGGATGCTATCGAGGTAAAACAAACAAACAAACAAACAAACAAAACTCCTTCCTGCTGCCGCCAGGAGGGCAGGCTAACTCCTCTTACAGGAACAGAGGCCTTCTCGTGCAAAGGAGGTTTCGTGGGAGAAAATCTGAAAAACTAAATGCCATCTCAGAGAGCTCACTGTAACTAGAGACTAGATGAGGTTAACTCTGAACAAACGGAGTATCTAAGCCTCATCACTTGGTCTGTATGATACAGAGAAGTTAAAACATTAGTAACTGGGAACTGAAATTAGCCATGCAGCCTGACAAAGTGGGTGCTTGACGAAGACGATCCAAGGGAACTAAAGCTTCCTGGCCCCATGAGAAAGCGGCATGAAGAAATGGCTGTCTCCTCCAACAGCCCAGGGCTTTCCTGTTTATTTCCAAGGCAGTGTGGTTGCCTTTAAAGGCTTACTGGTATTAGTGGTCCCTTCTCTATTAGAGACCTCCTTGCTCTCCTGAAACCCCCAGCTCTTAGAACAGGAGCCACCTTTGCTTCCCTCAGCAATCCAAGATAAAATATGGAAACAACAATCCAAGATAAAATATGGAAATTATGAGGCTCCTTGCTCTTACTGTGGGATTTCTTTAAGCTCTAAAATAATCCGGCCTAATGAGTATGCTTATTCTGTATATATTTTAGTTCACATATCTTCTTTTACCAAGTCCTAAAATATATGAAAATACTTTAGATAAGAGGGTGGGGATGAGTCCTTTATATAAAGTAGCTATAACTAGAGATTGTTTTTTTTTTTTTTTTTTTTTTTTCAAAGCTGGCAACGTGATACCACTAAAAACATCCTCCTGGGGCTGCAAGGAGGGTTTTGGAAATGACGTGTGGAGTATTAATTCCAACTCGTTGCTTCCCACACGCCATGGAATATTCCTTAAAAAATTTTTAAATTAAAGCTGAAAAAAATATGTAATTGTCGCTAATGTCGAGAATCTTTTGAGTCATCAAATGTGAATTATGAAATGCTCGTCGTGTTTCTCTTGGTAATATCACCAGAGAGAGGATGAAAAAGACTCCGCAAGCACCATACAGCTCTGCCTTGATACACCCTGCACCAAAGCCATTGCCCCCTTTGCTCAGACCCCAGACTCACCTCCTCTGACTGCATTTTGGAGTGGTTCCTTGCTGTTGATGTATTCATAATTTATCAGAGAGTGTGGGAATGGCACCATAAATATGCTTTGTGGCTTTAAAATGCCATTTACAAAGACTTTTCTTTTCTTTTCTTTTTTTTCTGAGAAAGGGTTTTTGCTATGTAGCTCAGTCTGGCCTGAAACTCCTGGCTATACTCCTGCTTCAGCCTCCTAAGTATTGAGATTACAGGTCTGCATCACCCTATGTGGCTACTGTATCCTTTTCAAACAGGAGCGATCCAAACCACACTCTTCGCATTTGAATTGTGTATGAGAAAATGATAATATGGCTCATTAAAATGACATTTTTCCTTGCTATTTATTCTATACCATGCTACTAAACTAAGTATGGCATGAATATTTGGTTTATGAAAGTTTATTAACTTAGGCGAAATGGGTGTTCAAATAATACCAGTTCCTAAATGTACTGGAGTCCGAATACCATAGCCTCATCCCCCACCCTTTTCAAGAGTTTCCCCACCTCACTGGCCTCGTGGGCTCTCTATGCTTTGAGAACACGAAGCTGTAGCTTCAGGGGAGAGTGCTTCTCTGTGGAACATTGAGCAGAAAAGAAGAGGGCATCATATGCCAACGCCACGATGTTTTCCTTGTGGACAACCCTTCTCTTTAAGTAGGAAGAATTTCTAAGTGGTTAAGTTAGTTATACACCTTCATTTCTTTGTAAAAAGTGAATGAAGGTTTACTATGGCAGTTCTTCTGGACACAGATCTTTGGAGAAATTCTCTCCAGTAAGTGCAAATTCACTCCCATGCAATGGCAACATCAGTTCACAGCTCTCATGAGAAAGGTCATGGTGTGATATAGTAACCACTTTGCAGGGGTCTTGGGAGGAATTAGTCCAAGAGGTTCTGCAAAGTGGTTTGGAGATATCCCAGGAGACATATGCTAAATAGTCCCCACCTATCTCTGGGAAGAGGCGCAGTGACTGCAGTGAAACTCCCCTCAAGCTGAACAGTCTGCTAACTGCACCCAATTTCCAGCCAAGCAGAGTCCTTCTCTCCTCTGACAGTGAAGATAATTTCCACAAAATCCAGATCACTTCATGTTCTTGAAAGCTGTATTCAGGATTGAGAAGCTAAACAAGTGCTATCGATACAGTAGGCTCTCATAAGTAATTGTTGATTTGACTCATTTTTAGTCTTTTAAGGTTCTTATGTGTCTTTGAATGCACCCAAGAAGATGTCGCCACTAGATGGCGCTCTATCACCATAAGGATTGCGGGGCTCGTGGTGTTGGGGAATTGCTAATTTTGTAATTAGCCAACAGTGTAGATAACAGAGGTTTAATTTAAGTAATTTCCCTCTCATTATACTTTACAAGAAATCATGACCTTTCAAAATAATGGAGGAGGGACAGAGACCTACTTATTATTTTATCTTGCAGAAAGCAAGTTCAATTGATGCAATTCTCACGTTGAAGGAGAGAAGGCCAGGCTGCTGGCAGCTCTGTCTCACAGTGTGTGGCATTAGTAATGGCTGTGGCTGCATTCCTTCTACCACCTCATCACAGGAACTGTCAGAAGGTGACTTGAGATTTGGAGGCATGAAGGTGCACGGTTCATTCTCGTGGTGAGAAGGTGCTGTTTATCCTGGAGCTACTACTTATTTAAATCTCAAAGTATGATATGACACAATATAGTTTTATAATTACTATGATATGAAAAGGTGTAGCTGCTTCTCCCAGCCCCTGAAAGTTGCCATAACGGGCTAAAGGGCTTTCACTCTTAAAACAATTTATAATGATTTAAACTGTGGATGACTTCTAGGATCATTGACATTGACGCCTTAAAGTAATGTATCAGAATAAATTCAAGCAGAAGAGACGACTGGCTTTCATTGCAAATTGAATTATCTTTGTGGGGATGGGGTGGGGGCGCAGGGGGTAATTCTTCAGCCTCTCAGCCTCGCATAGATAACAATGTAAAGTGATACAGCAGATCATTTTGTTAAACTATGTTTTGATCTGCTTAGTGTTCAAAACATTCCAAAAGGGAGGTTAAGTCCTTTGAAGAATCTCTAATGAACAAAATGAGTCCTATAAGATGTAGGTGTCTAAATGACCACATTCTTACAATGAGATGCTTTCTTCTATATTTCTGTGTATCTTTGCACCCATACTTTATTACAATCATTTGTGCCTTTTTGACAAAGGAAGCCAAGGATGCTACTGGGAAGGATGGGGGCTGCTTGACCTTCGAGGACAGAGGCTCGCTCTGTGTTGCCTGAAGTTCTCAGCTGTGCTGCGTCCCTCTGGTGCCACAGCTCATTCAGCGGTGCTCAGGGTGGGCTCTGTTTGCAAGGAAAAAAAAAAAAAAAAAAAAGAGTAACATCTTCCAGAGACTGAACCCATTTCTCATATGATTATTCAATGTCAGAATGTATTTGTTTAGGTAACATATATGTGCAAAGCTGGGTTTTTGGAGGTTGATGGGATAAAAAGCAAGTAGTATGTAAAAATCAGAAGTGAAATAGTCATGAGGATGGAGGAAGCCAGGCTGAGCCTAGTGTTGGAGGGGTTGGAGGTTCCCCTCCTCACCTATAAACAGTAATGTCCAGACAAGAATTAGATGAACTCATTTCTTCCCTCCAATTCTGTATATTTTCTTAAATGACTACTAAACTTTTAGGGCATAGATACTAGTTAGATTTCTTTTTTAAAAGACTGAATTACTTAACAAAAGGAATGGCTGAGTTTCTATTTGCCCTAGAATGATCATGGAAAGTTTGGGAACTTGGGGAAAGTCAGTCAGAGGCTCCCTGGTGTTCTGTGAGGAAAGCTGGTGCCTGCTGGGCTGAGAGTCACACTGGTCCCCTCTGGGACTTGCTTTTTCCCAGATAACTGGTCTGCTGAACTTACTGGTGGCCAAAAATCTTTGCTTGGATTTTATGTACAGGGGTGGGGGCACTACGATCTGTGTCTTTTTCACACTGCACCCTGTTTTTCCTGCTGCTCAGCTGCCCTTCCTTGCTAGTTTTTCCTCTATTATTCATCGCACTATTTAATACACCCTATAACTTTTGTTCACTTTTTGTCACTTACTGTTTCCTTCCTCTCTACACTATTGGTGTCACTGCCTACTTAGCTGCCTAATAAATATAAGTAAGTCTAGAGACATGCTTGGCACATGGAGTTACTGGCAACACTTGCTGAATTAATCAATAAAGGTTGGTGGCATTTCAAGCCAGGTAAATAAATACACGTTTTCTTGTAAAAATATACAGATAATAAAATAGTAAAGAAAAAAAACTTAAGGACTTTTCCTTGTTATGAAAATGCTTTGTGATTCATTCCACTTAAAAGTTGTTCACTATTTGCTACTCTGGTTCCTTAAATACATCCTTCCATATTTATTTTATAGAACAGGGTAGAGAATGCTCCCAATTCCATTCTTGCTTTTACTAGTTCTCCACTCCTAATCACAAGGCTGCCGTGTGCCTAGAGTTGTACTTATTAAGTCCCTTTTAATTGTCTTCCAACCGGGGCTAGCATTAGTTCTGTGAAGGGATAGACAGGAATCTCCAAGAATTAAACTGAAACTATAGGTTTTTTTGAAAGTGGAAAACAATCTGTATGAAGATTAACCACACATTTTAGATTGGAGAACTGCAGTCCTTATAATCCTTTCAAATAAGCCAGAGAGGCTGTTATTATATGTTGATTATTTATAAGTACAAATAGTTCCTGACTGTTGATGGTTATATTTATATAAGTTTTGACTTGATAGATGAATTTTTCAGTATGCATAACAAGTTATCACACCTTAGTGGCTTGCTTGGGTTAGCTGCTTAGGCCCTCTGGGCTGTGGGGGTTGAAGTAGGGTGCTATCAGGCATTTGGTATGCTCTCTTCAGGCCAGGCTAAGGATGAATCAGTGTCTAAGCTCACTTTACTTGTTAGGAGAATTCATGTCTATGTGGTTGAGTGGCTGAGGACCCTCCCTCGTCTGTTGAAGGCTGTTATTAGGTTCCAGAGCCCACCTATGGCTCCCTGCCCTGTGGCCCTCTCCAGAAGCAGTTCCTGGCCTGGCAGTTTGGTTTGTGAAGATTTCAGAAAGAATCTCTTCTGTTTGCTGAGATGGAATCTTTTGGAACACATCCATGGGGGTGGCATCCCCATCATAAGGCTCATCCATGCTCAGGGAGATTTTGCAAGAGCCTCAAATGCGGAGAGGCAGCAGGTCTCATCCTAGGGCAAGTCCTCTATGAAGCACTCATAGTTCCTGTAAAAACCCCAGGTCCCTATTTACTAAATCATTATTTAAGAGCAAGTTCCCTTTCCAGATCTTATTTTATACCCAAAGCCATACTGGTCACTAAAGGCCCACATATTTTCCTGGGTTCTCTGCAGCTGGGTGAGACTTACCCACATAGGCGGCCTCAGCTCTGCCCTCTACCCGCCCCCACCCTTCCCCCCATATCCCTTTTGATCTGACACAGGAGGTTCTTCATTGCATTGTGTACCTGCAAAATTATGTATTTGTTAAAATTAAATGAAGACAGGGAGGGGTTCAAGGGCCCCATTCCTAGCTGAGTAGCTATGAATAGTTGATGACTTTTGAATTAGGGGAGAGTCAGTTTTCTTTAAGGGTGTTCCCTCACCCCCCTGAACTTTGACAACACTCCAGAAGTATACAAACAGTACAGATTGGAGCTGATGTGTTGAAAAATTAAATTTTTAAAAATCCACAAAAGTTGGGGAGGGGGGCAGAGGGGTAAGGGTGGGACTTAAGGAGAGGAGCTAGAATTGAATATGATTTTAAAACATTGCATGACATTCTTAAGGAATTGATAGAAATATTTGTTGAAAAGACTTGAAAATATACTCTCCATTGGGTTCTCTAAGGACAGTTATTTTGTCACTTTCTTGGAAATTGAGTTGTACATTCATGATCCAATCAATAATTATGATACACTATGTGTAGCAAACCATATTGAGACCTATCTAGATTAAGTGCTTTCGTGTATGTGGTTCCTTCGTCTGAATACAAAACACGCAGCTATAAGAAAACTTTTGGCATGGCTGTGGTGTGTAAAGTAAATTATGAGTGCACTTTATCACTCCCACAAGGATGTTCTCTTAGCCTGAAAGAAAACTGCAGTCGTAGAGGATGGTAGTGAGCAGAAAGATGGCCTCTTAGCTATATGGATCACTAAGGACAAAGCACTCTTTGTTCTAAGCTGTCTACCACTCTTTCACTGAAATACAGTGGTCTGACACACTGTTAATAAATAGAGAGAGTCCAGGAGTACATTCTTGCATATAGCTGTAAAAATGGCTTCACTCTCTTGATAAATATTACTAATTATAAAAGTGAATTGTAAAAATTAAGAAAGTTCCAAATACTCAAGGAGTTTAATTTGTTGTTTTAGAACTAACACATGCTTTTTATAATAAGAAAAATTTAATGTTAGTAATAAAAAAGCTACCCACCAGAAGACATGTGGGAGCTATTCAGAGAAAATGAAAAAAAAAAAAAAAGTCATATTACTAAGTATTATGTGGCTAATTCTAATTGAAGAAGAACACTAGAATCTTTTTTTTTTTCCAGAACCCTTGAGGATCATAAATCCATGGAAACTGAGGAGTCTCACTTTGCTGTGGTGGTGGTGGTGGGGAAACAACGTGAAGCTTTGTTCAGTGCAGTGGTATGAATTTGCATTTGTAAAAGTGTCGGTAAAGCCTTATTTTTAGTCATCTTGCCATTTTGTGTCTTTCATTGTACTATCGATCAGTTCTGAGCCCAAGAGCCCATAATAGGGAGTTTCTCGGTGGTGTAGAGTTCGGGGTTCAACTGCTGGGATGAGCGGACAGTATTTAAACACTCTCTGTATCTCAGTATTTAAGCCTTGAGTATTTTATAGGAAAAGGTGTGTGTTTCCCTCTATGGCCTCACAACCTCCTCTGGTTGTCTAAATACAATGTGTCTGTGTACCTGTGTACCTGGGTGCTTATGTGCACTTTGCTTTTTGTGAGAATGTTTCTTTTATTCTCTTATGGTGTTATAAGTTTGATATAGACATCACAGTTGAAGTCAGGTTTTTAAAGGCTTTTTAAGGCAGAGATTTCCCTGCACCCAGACTGAAATTGCATCTTGAAGGAAGCTCTGAGTGATGCCTGGCCGGTGATTGGGGTCTGATGAGGGACAGAATGATGGCGATGCCCGGTGTCTGGAACCATGCTGAGATGGCATAGCATCCAGAGAAGCTATGCAATTCACAGCAGCATTCTCAAATATAAACTCTTAGCAAAATTACCAGGGGGCATATTAAGATAAAACCTTTTCCCAATACTTCCTGATTTGGTGTATCTGTATGTGGAATCTGAGGTTTTAAATTTCTAACATGTTCCCAATGGATGCTCTTATACCATTTGAAGGCCACTTTTGAGAAGCACTGACCTAGGGAATCAAACTACATACTTAGATTAGGGAATGGCTGCTTGCCATAGACACCCAGGTAAGGGAAGCTGGAGGGAGGGCCTACAGAGATCAGGAGACTTGAAGTGAAATATGTTCAAGGAATCCTACAGTAGACAGGACCCTTGGAGTTCTAGATCATTGCAGCTGCCAACCTGACATGGCCCAGAGTCATTCAAGGGAATCTCAACTAGGGTTATTGTCCAGATTAGATGTACCCACGGCCATGTCTGTAAGGAAATTTTTGATTGGTGATTGATATGAGAAGGCCCAAACACTGTGGGCAGTACCATCCTTAGGAAGGCAGGTCTAGGCTGTGGAAGAAAGCTGAGTAAGCCAGAGGACACTCCAGTAAGCAGCATCCCTCCATGTCTTCTGCCTCAACTTCCTGTTCTAGTTCCTTCCCTGACTTTCCTTAGTGATAGATGGTGACCTGGAAATATTAGTCAAGTAACATCTTTCCTCCTCCAAGTTGTTTTTGGTCGTGTATTTATCACAACAGAAAGCAACCTCTGACATTTGGGGACAATCCTTCCTTCCTCTAATGCACACTGGCAATAGGATAAGAGAGACACAGCTCTCTTCAACTTAGAGGCAATTGAGACTTGTAACTGTTCCATTCTGAGTTGCTGGATCGTCCATTTGTCCTAAAAAGCCACAATTGCTTCTAAGTGAGCTAAACCCAGGAGAAAAGTTTCCCCAAATAGCAGTGAGGTGGATTCACATCTTCTCCTTTAGGGAATCTCCCAGAGAGTATCATTCCAAGCCAAGCCATCACTTCCTCTGTTCACTTGCAGAAGCCAGGGCAGAGGGATCCTGTACCTTGGCTTGGCTGTGTAGAGCTTCTCTCTGGAGCATGGCGTAGGTGCGTGAGGTAGACGATAATGAGTGAAGGGTTTCCATGTGCTTGAGCCAGGGCCTTGCAGTGACGATCTGCAGAGGCAGCTGCATTAGTGGTGGTGACAGTGCACACACTGGCAGATTGTTCTGTGCATTCATCTCCTCTGTGATTTTGTCTAAATGCCAACTTCTTGGGCCACCTTCCCTGGCCATTCTTATTTCAGAGTGCTATTCACTGTCCTGTACACAGTACTCCTTATTCATAGGCTTTGATTTTTCCTTAAGGTGGCGTCTGCTATGGTACATACTTCTCTTATTTGGTTTTATCTGACTTTCTTAAGTCTTATGTCTTTTGTCTGACAAGCTTGTGAAGAGAATTTATCTTATGTTCATCCCAATGCCCAGGATAATACCTGATGCATGAGAATACTTCATAAGTATTTATTGAATGAATCAATACTGTGAGTCTGCTGTATTCGTCAGTAAATTCACTATTTGTTTGCAAGAGCTAAAAATTGCTTCTTCCAATTATTGACCCTGGAGATATCTCTAAATATGAAGTATGTTTTTAAACTAGCTTGTTAATTTTGAAGTGTTTCCATCTACATGGAAAAATTATCTTAATAACTCAATGTAGCTAAATTATCAACTGAGACTGTTTGTCACTAAACACAATTTAGTGATATGCATAGGGGGCAAATTCATGTATTTTTCTCCATTTTTCTTTTGTTGTTAACTATGCACTTTTGGCGAATATTTTGTACCTCGAGAATATTTTAGACATCGTTCACAGTTTTGTGGATATTTTGGGTCGCGGAATTTTGCACTAGTTTAATTTAATACTTTAAAATCTCAGCTTCATATCCAATAGAGAAAAAAAAAACATTTGTCTCCAGGAAGCCTGGGTGCCCAGCACCTGCATCAGCGAGGGGATTGTCTTGGCTGGGGTCTGGCTTGCTTCTTCTTTCTATTCCTGCTATTCCCTGGGAGTCTTCTCTCTTGGGTATGTTAGGATTGGAGTGACTAGGGGAAAAGGCAGACGCCTCCTATATAAGAAGGTGCTACTGCTTCCATGGCTGGCCACGTGCTTTATATAGCAGGCATCTAATGCCAGTGCTCTGACTGTACAGTGACAGTTCCCCAGCCACACAGCAGCAGCCTGGATGACTTCCGTTGCAGCCTGCTTGACCTAGAGGAGTCACAGTTATAAGCTGGAGGGTAGATAGCCACACAGCTGCCATTTTTCAGCTAAGTTCTTCCCTACCCCTGATTCCTCTCCACTTTCTGCTAAAAAAAAAATCCCATAGAGGGAAACCAGCAAGTTCTCTCATGGACAGAGTCTGGCTGGAAAACTGGTGTCAGTCTTCCTACAGGTACTGCAAACGTCTTCCAGTGTGTGGAACTGGGCTTTTCTAGAGGAAAGAAACTCTAGTCTTGGGTCTAAGAGAAGGCATAGGACTTAGACATTCTGCCAGGGTATTTTTTTTTAATTGAAAATTCAGTCTTTGAAAAGTTTATACATTTCTACAATGCAGCTTTATCATAGCCACCTATACTCCCTGCCTCTAGCTCCCATCAGGCCCCCTCATCGACTCTCCCTCCTACTCATGACTTCTTTCCTCCTTTCTTTCCTTCCTTCCACCCTCTCTCCCTCCCTTCCTCCAACAGTCCCATGTGTGTCTGTTTAAGTCTCTCCTGTTTGACCTCGGTAATGGCTTTTGGTGAACCCCCTTTTTTTTTTCTTTCTTCCTTTATTTTTTTATTGATTCTTTGTGAAGTTTACATCATGCACTCTAATCATTCATCTTCCTGTGCCTCCAGACCTGCCCTCTGCCCTTGCCACTGACCTCCCAAAGGGAAAAAGAAATCTCATTTGTGAAAGCTGTAGTGTGCCCCTGCGTATTTCCTTGTTTTGACACTTCTTGGCTTGCAAACGTTCATTGCAGTGAGTCATTGGTCTGGTCTGAGGCCTAAGGCTTCTGGAATCCTATCAATACTGGCACCTCACCAGGCTCTTCACGAATTCCAGCAGTTCATAGATGGGGTAGATGTTGGGCTGGGCCAACTCAAAGCCCTGACTCTGGGGCTGAACTGGTCAACCTACCGGGTCTCTAGCACCTCCACCACCAGGGTGAGTTCTCCAGCACTGCCCCAGCCGGCTCACCCAAGGTCAGCAAGAGGCAGGGCCAGCTCTCCCACTCTCAGGCCTTCTGGGCGACTCCCCCCTTGCCCATGCCAGCAGGGCCAGCTCTATTGTGTTGCCTAGACAGGGAGCAGGGCCCATTCCCCTGAGTGCTACAGCAGGCCAGGGACTGGGCCAGCTTTACCAAAGGGCAAAGGGGTCATAGTGAGCACTTCTCCCTTGCCCATTGTCACCACATAGCTGACAAGTGGCAAGACCAGCTCTCCCATGCTCATACCCTCGGGGCCCGGTGAACCTCTTTTTAATTCCCCCTGAAGAGTAGCCCCAAATCACTGTAATTCTGTCTTTCCTATAATTCTACCACATTTCTCTCTCTCATCAGATGTCTACATAAAGTCATGGAAATGCTGAGGGAAAACAGAGAAAGGAATGTTGGGGTCTTTCCAGTGAGAAAGGGGTGTGTGTGTGTGTGTGTAAAACAATGTCAAAGCAACATAACATTACATGCAATCCTACACCTCTTGGGGTGCATCTGTGTTTTGGATATGGCATAATTAATGTATGCGTGACAGTCAAAGGACTTGGCAGAGAACTGTTAATTACGCTTGCCTTCTGTCTAGCTTAATGACTCTTTGACCAGTAAATGAGGAAACACCTGGTGACTGATTTTCAGCAATTCAGATCATCTAGCGAGTCATTGCTTTACCTGATGTCCAGGCTACACTAGCCACGTTGAGTGTGAGACAGCTGTCGCAGACTAGACGCCCGTTTTCCAGCCATCTGGATAGAAACACCTTTTGGATCTAAGCTTCACCTTACGCTGAGTTTTTAATAAAACAGCACAGGACCTCAGTTTTGGATACACCTTGATCAGCCGACCCGGCATGTGCAGACTCTCAAAGCTTCTGACTAATTTTGCTGCTGTATTGGGCCCCCTTGTGCTTCCTTAGATTAACCGCTGTCCTGCGCAGGTTACTCCTAAGTCAAACTTCACAGGGACCTCCTGACTTGGTTCAAACACAAGAGGTTTCCGCCATTTGTAGTGAGGGAGTTACAGCAGCACTATCCTAGCAAAAGCCTGGCTTTGGTGGTAAAGCAAGCCTCCCAAATCCTCTCTGTGGTTACAGCTGTGACGGTGTATAGTTCTCCAGAGGAGCTGTTGGGAGAGGTCTGCTAGTCTCCGTAATTCACATAATTCATGCTAGTTACGTTAGTATGTCTTTCCTGCTGAGGATTCCAGCGTGGGAATCAGCCCCCTCCTGGATTCTGCAGCCCCACCCTCATTCCCACCTGCCAGTTAAAACTTCACCTCTGGGGTTTTGGACGTCATTCTTTCCATATCTGCGGCTTCCCGCGACAGAGGCTTGGAATGGTTACGGAAAGTCCACCTGCTTTTGTTGACTTTCGTTACCGCGTAGCCTCTTTTTTACTGGCTGTGGCCATTTGGGGAAACTGAGGCAAGTTCAGGCTTACACTTCTCCAGTTTTCTCATTGTCTATTATCCAAGAGTGGTAGGGGGTAGAGGTGGGGGTGCTTTCTAAGGATATTCAATCCAGGACGGTGGTGTGGGATCTGTGTTACACCTCTGCCCTTGTCTTATCTACCCGCATTGCTGTGTTCATCTCTCCATGGGAAGCGTATCCCATGTTTGGCTGCATTCCCCACAGCTTAGTCAGTCTATCTCTAGCTCTCCCTTCAGTCAGCGCAGGTTTCTGGAAAAAGCAAGTGTCTCTCTGGCAACTACCGCTGACCCTGCCTCGGCATGAGACTTAGAGTGTGACTGGATGCTAGTTGCTGGCAAACTGGTTGTTTCTTTGTGGAGATCTACCCTGGCTTAGTTTGTGGTGTGTGTGTGTGTGTGTGTGTGTGTGTGTGTATGTGTGTTGTGCATCCATGTGGAGTTCAGAAGTCAACCCCACTTCCTAGTAGAGACTTAAATCAATAGTGGGCACAAGTGTAACAGATTTGTCTCAGAGGAGAAATCTGTCCTTGAAGGCACCTGCCAGGGGAAAACATCTATTTACGATCTCATGTGTATGCATGGTGGGGTGTACATATGCTTAACATTATGCACACACAGATAAATCATCCAAAGTTATATAATATCCCATCTGTCAATCAGGGTAAAAACAACATCTCATTCCTGCCTCGGCTATAGCTTGTGTACCTCCACAGGAACTTATAGCACTCGAACCCTAAAGAACTCAGGGCCCTTAAGCCATGTTTTCTGTAGCCCACTCTCATTCTATGGACCATACTCTAAGTCTAGTCCAATTCATTGTTCCAGATGCAAAGAATCTGGACACTGGTGGTTTCAATAAAACAGCTCCCATGGGTTCATATATTTGAATGTCTGGCTCCCAGTTGGTAGTCTCTTTAGGAAGGGTTAGGAGGTGTGGCCTTTTGGGAGGAGGTATGTCATTAGAGAGGTTTGACATCTCAAAAAAGCACACCAGACTCAGTCTCTCTCTCTCTCTCTCTCTCTCTCTCTCTCTCTCTCTCTCTCTCTCTCTTCTATCTCCT
>NC_034604.1:39758094-39761930 GCF_900095145.1 Mus pahari
CCTCTCCCTCTCCCTCTCCCTCTCCCTCTCCCTGCCTATGGATCAAGATGTAAGTGCTCAGTCCCAGCTCCAGTATCACACCTTCCTATCTGTCACCATGCTTCCTGTCCTGATAATCCTGGATTAAACTTCTGAAACTATAAACATGCCCCTAATTAAATACTTTTTTAAAAGTTGCCTTGGCCATGGTATTTGTCATAGTAAGTAGAATAGTAACTAAGACAGACACTACATCATGGGACATGGGGCACCCTAGATTTCCTCCAGTAATTTAAGCATATATATATATATATATATATATATATATATATATAAAGTTTATGTATATGAGTACACTGTAGCTGTCTTCAGATACACCAGAAGAGGGCTTCGGATCATATTTCAGATGGTTGTGAGCCACCATGTCGTTGCTAGGAACTGAACTCAGGACCTCTGAAGAGCAGTCAGTGCTCTTAACCACTGAGCCATCTCTTCAGCCCACGACTTTTGAATATAACCATTTTCTTTCCCAGTTCTAATCTTGTAATTTTTTAGAACTCTTACAAGAACACCTACATAAAGGAAAAGACATATCCTCAGAGCATCAGTAAGGTGTACTATCCTTGGTTTTACCTTATCAGGTTGCAGATTGTAATCCAATCCATGGCATCTCCAGAACCAGCCTATAATTGCTCTTATTGCAAAGGTGAAAAGAGAACAGGGTGTGTGTCTGGGGGTGTGGGGGAGGGAGCAGTATAGAGAAATTTTAATCAAACAACAGGGCAGCTCTGGCAAAGAATCACATCCAAATACCTTCTACACCTATGTGATCTGGCTAGATACATACCTTTAATCCCCCTGGCTAGAATACAGATATGCCCTTAATAAGCACCTTTAATCCCAAACAATGAAGGTAAAGTTAGTTTGTAGAAGAAAGCAGTTATATTTGAAAGTGATGTTTAATTGAGGGGTAGACAATGTGATGAATCAGAGATAGATTTGACAGAATAAGTTAGAGATAGGATCTGACCAACTTTCATGAGGACAGACAGGAAAGAGAGGCTACTTAAGAGCAGTACGGCGAGAGGTCAGGTCAGTGTTGTTCTGCTCAATTCCTGTAGTCAGTGAAGTCTGTGCAGTTCAGCTTGTGGAGTTTAGAGGTAGTTTTTCTAAGCTAAGCAATTCAGTCAGAAGCTGAGAGAAGCCTATTAAATCGGTCGTATTGGAAAGGAGTTTTATCCAGAAGAGCTGAATTTAACCAGTCAGTCAGAGTTCAGAAAGGACTAGAAAGGGGAGCTTATTCAGCAGTAAACCTCCAAGATGACAATTACATCTGGTAAATAAAAATTACATTTATAAGGTTGTCTCTTAGAAATCCTTTAAGCTATAAGATTCCCAAAACCTCCAAAATCTTATATGTAGCTACCAGGAAGGCTCTTAACATAAGGAAGACTCTGTTGAGAAGCCGATACCTATATTCTTGGATATGTCAGCATTTCCCTGAGTACCTATTGACCTCTATACATAAATCTGTGTTGAAAATATCTTCCTTAAAAAAAAAAAACTAATTTGCTTCATATTAGCTGTACTGGATAGTTTTGTGTCAACTTGACACAGCTGGAGTTATCACAGAGAAAGGAGCTTCAGTTGGGGAAATGCCTCCATGNGATCCANCTGTAAGGCATTTTCTCAATTAGTGATCAAGGGGGGAGGTNCCCTTGTGGGTGGTGCCATCTCTGGGCTGGTAGTCTTGGNTTCTATAAGAGAGNNGNNTGAGCAAGCCAGNGGANGCAAGCCAGTAAAGAACATCCCTCCATGGCTTCTGCATCAGCTCCTACTTTCTGACCTGCTTGAGTTCCAGTCCTGCATCCTTTGGTGATCAACAGCAGTACAGAAATGTAAGCCCAATAAACCCTTTCCTCNCCAACTTGCTTCTTGGTCATGATGTTTGTGCAGGAATAGAAACCCTGACTAATACATTAGCTCATCTTGAAATTCTCTTTTGTGTTGTCAAGAATGACAGTTTCGGTGGAATAGAAGCTCGGAATAGAGTTCAGGCTTCTCTAGGTAACAGCATGGAGTTGTGTAACACCTCAGACATTTTGCTGCTGTTGTTGTTGTTGCTTTGAAGGAGAATCAGATGTATAAGTAGAATGATATCCTTTTCAATCTGATTTGCTGAATGAGAGGTTTGTAGGGAATTAACTCTTCTTTCTGTGTTATAAACCCTTCACACACAAATCATTTGGACAAAGATGCTAACAAATAGAAACTACTTTCAGAGGTGATAGTCACGGCCATTTAAGGGGCACTACTGACTAATGCAAACACAAATGAATGGCACTGGGACAAGATCCTTGAGGGATTACAGTTTTTAAATATATACAGTGGCTAAACCTGTTTACAATATCTTAGGTTTCAAACCTGGGACAAATGGCTGAGGAGCCTATTTAACATATCATAGAACTGCCAGGTTCTTTCAGCATCCCTCAGTTCCTACCTGTTCCAGGGTCATCCTGGCTGGCATACCCCAAACTCTACCTGGAACCTTTCCTGCCCAGGGGCTGGGCTGTATTTCTCCCAGCTGCCCTTTCCTGTATATTTCAGTCATTTTGATTACCTGGCCTTTTTGTTTGTTTGTTTGTTTGTTTGTTTTTGCCTACGCTCTTCGGGCCTCCTGGCTGCTATACTTGGTCCCTCCCTAATAACTCTTATTTCTACTTTCCCCTTTCCTTCCATTGCTCAGGGTCATGTCCACTCTGGATTCTCCCAGATGTCCCTGCCTCTGGCTATGCTCTCCCTTTTATCTACAGTAAACCTTCTCCCCCATACCTAGGAGCAGTCATGTCCTTCCTTTTAATTTATTTTTCTTTTTTTTTTCATTCATCTGATGCTGAAACTCGTGATCAGTCAGTTCCTGTTACTCTTTATTTCTTTTTTCATTCACATTAGTGGGGCTTGAACCGAATAACAGTTAAGAACCATTGATGTTTTAGCCTAAAACTTGTGAACATAATGCAGTATTTCCTTTCAAAGAGCAACTTGTTAAACTGAGAAAGAAGGTATCTAGTTGGGAGTGGAGTGCATTGTATGGTCTCCATGGTATTTCTAAAAGCCACAAAGTTGAAATGTCATCAACAGCAGGAGCAGCAACAACAACAATAAAATGACCCTAGAATTCAATTTTTCGTTCCAGTAATATACAGAACTAAAAATAGTGAAACTGGGTTGGTCTTATGTGTGGTATGGAGTTGGAACCTCAAAAAGCTGTAGCAAAGGTCTGGAGTGTTATGTCTATGTTGCTGTTGTTCCAAGCAATTGTCAATCTGGATTGATTGTAGATGAATTTTCAGTGTGACTAACAGTTAATTCCATGCAAGCCTCAGGCCGTGGGACTCTGGAGGATATCCACTTGGAGTGGGCTGCAGGGTACCATGAGGAGTTCCTCCCAGCTCCCCTCTTCTTTGCATGTGCACCACCCCCGCCCCCCTCCTCTTCCAGGGAGGTTGCAACATATAGATGCATCTAAAAAGGCATTATAGTGAATGGAACCCCAATGGAGGTTGACTTCCCTTGGAAAGCCAAGCATTGCAGCATATAGTAGGTCACTGACTACGAAACCAAATAATTGGAGATGAATGAGTGGACAAGAGTCAAAGAGGCTTCACAAAGATGTAATCCCTTCTCATTGCTTCTCTCATGCTGGGCACATTAGGATGTAAACAGGAACAAGCCATAGGCCGAGTTGCCAGGTAACCAGGGTACCACAGTGTTCCATTTTTACTTTACTTCAGATTCAGGAAAGCCATCCAGTGTGTGTGTGTGTGTGTGTGTGTGTGTGTGTGTGTGTGTGTGTG
>NC_034604.1:39762007-39764240 GCF_900095145.1 Mus pahari
GTGTGTGTGTGTGTGTGTGTGTGTGTGTGTTGAATTGAGAAAGAACCCCCACTTCTTTCACCCCCACCTCTCTTTACCTGTCTGCAGATAAAATATTCTAAAGAACACAATTGTTTTTAAGCTTAAATTAACATTTAAGCTGTTGGAAAATCAATGGGAACCTCTGGATGAAAACCAGAGGGTGGTAATTAAAGGGCAGCAGCCTCCTGCTTGGAATTCAAGCAGCCAGAGGGAACAACCCCACTGCCTTAGCTAATTAATTCTACAGCTTCAGTGTCAGGGTCTTCTGCCCCCTGCCATGTATTTAAGTGTTCATGGAAAACACCCAGACTTAGAGGTCCCCCTCCAATTGCCAGAGTTTGATTTTACAAAAGCTTGTTTGCAAACTATCTTTTTTTGAAACAAACAAACAAACAAACAAACAGATTTTAAAAAATGAATAATAAGCAAAAAAAAAAAAAAAAGAACCAAATAGAACCTCCTATCCCTCCTAAACATAAACACACACACACACACACACACACACACACACACACACACACAAAGTACCCAGCATAAGTATCCAGTTCTCAGTATATCAGACAGGAAGCTGTAATGATCTATCTTTTGGTGCAAAGAGAGTGTTGTGTTTTATAGAAAGATATGTTTGGTGGAGGTGTGTTAAGGTGTGAGGGAAAGGGGTGCCTCTGAGTATCCATGCTAAGGCATACCTTCCACCCGAGGGACCAGCCACAGGACAGTTAAGTAAAGAATAGAGTTTATTCAGGGTGTGGGGAGGGGGGTTGAAGGAGCAGAGACAGAGAAAGGCAGAAAGAGAGCTAGAGAGTAGAGGAGTAGAGGTTGGCCATGAGCACTTGGAGAGAGAGGGGGGAGAGGAATGGGGAGAGCAGGAGCAAGGGGGACAGAACAGGAGCAAGAGAGAGGATGGGCCAAGCAGCCCCTTTTATAGTGAGTCAGGCACACCTAGCTGTTGTCAGGTAACTGTGGGGCAGAACCTAGACAAAATACTAACAGAGAGGAAACTGAACTACTGAAGAATTATCAACAGCATGCTATTATTTTTGCCTCTAAAGCAGGGAGACTAGAGAACATTACAGAACTCAACTCTTCTTGTTGTTGAGTGTGAATGAATCTGAGGAGAGAGATGTTTGGTTCATGATTTCTTTCATATTGGGTTGATAGGAAATTTTATATCTTGAAACATTGATAATTTTTCCAAATATAGTGAAGTTTAAACTAAGATGGGTCTTCATCTAGCTGGCAATGGCAATTAGTACTTTGGATAATTGACTCTTGTATATTGATGAACTGAACTTCTTTGCAGAAAAGTCTAGACATTTACAAAGTTCAGTCGAAATGAACATAACAGAATCACAGAAACAGGCATTTAGAACAGGCACTTGGGCCCACAGGGTACCAGAAACTAAAGCCTGACATTACTGCCTCCATTTGATGTCTGTCCTGTTTAGTTTGGCTGAGAAAACAGGTAAGTCATTGTCTTTAACTGTTCCTCAGAGATTCCTCAGAGAAAACTCAGAACATAGATATTTCTAGAATACACTACTCTCTAGAGAAGGCAGTTGTCTAACAGAGCAAAGCTACCGCTGGAGCAGAAGTGACCTAGGAACCAGATGGATCCCTATGGAAGACCGTCCAGGACTCGAGTCTTGTGAGGAGAATTCTGAATCCTTGTGAGGACACTCCAGGACCACAAGTCTTGTGACCTCAGCTGCTGCCAAATGCAGATTTGTTCTTGGAATGTGTTTCTGAGCCCCTCCCAGGAAGGAGCTTGCTTCATACTACTGATTGACACTTGCTATCATTATTCAGAAGGTTTACAGCCTGAACTCATGTAAACTTAACTCATGTCCTTTATTAAACCTCAAAGTATAAATCATTTGGTGCTTTAAAGTTGGTTATTAAATTAGAATGTAGTTAGCATCTTTCATAGGGTCCATTCTCCCAGGTCCCACTGCCTTTAGAGTGTGGAAAATCCCCTCAAGCAAAGACAAGGAACAGATTTCTAATGATAACTGTGAAGAATCAGAAGGAAACAATAATTCGTTTTCAAGTCTCTCTGCATTCATTTGTCACATCCTAGAAACCTGCCTCCCCACTGGGACGTTCTCTAGAATGGGATCCTCTCTTTGACTGCCAGACAATTTAGACATCATAAAAAGAAGAAGAAGAAGAAGAAGAAGAAGAAGAAGGAGGAGGAGGAGGAGGAGGAGGA
>NC_034604.1:39764449-39766624 GCF_900095145.1 Mus pahari
AGGAGGAGGAAGAAGAAGAAGAAGAAGAAGAAGAAGAAGAAGAAGAAGAAGAAGAAGAAGAAGAAGAAGAAGAAGAAGAAGAAGAAGAAAATTTCCAAGAACTCCATGATGAGAGAAGGAATAGGCTGAAAGTCCAGCAAAAGGGCACATTTTTAATCCAGAGGTAGAAGCAGAGGCAGAGGCAGGCAGATTATTTTGAGTTTGAGACCAGCTTGGTCTACATAGTAAGTTCCAGGACATCCAAAGATACATAGTGAGACCCTGCCTCAAAAATCACAAACAAACAAACAAACAAACAAATAAGAATACAGACCTAGGTTTTCCAGCACGGCAAGAAATTTCCAGTGGTTGTGTCTACTAATCTCACAGAACAAGAATGAAGAATGTTGACTCCAACTCTTTTGGCCTAATTAAGCAAGCTTTATTTTCTGTGCCCAGCAAAGTCTAAGTCTGGTGACTGCCCCCATGCCTCAAGATGCAGTTCAAGCGAACGGCATTGAGTTAAATTCCTCAGGCCTCTTTTACAGGGGGAAAAACTGCAAAGTGGGGTGCTTTCAGAAGGAATTTTGGCAACATAGGAATTTGGCAAGTAAAATACAGAAACATATAGCAGTTTAAGGTTATTTGGCAAAACATCTTGTGGTTTTGGAAAGGTTTAGGTAAAGGCAACATCAGGGTGAAGATCCAATCAAAGACAGTGGTTCAAGGTACAGTAAGATGAAATTTCAAGAAACAGAGATGAATTTATTTTGACCTTGGAACAGGATGGCTGTTGGGTTCGATCCAGTGCTGGTATGTATTCAGATACTAAATACTGCATTCCAAGATCTGATTGCCCCAAGATGAGTGAATTCCCACATACACCAGCTTTCCCCCGTTATCCCTGATTGGTTCATAAGGTTGCTGACAACCTGTAGCTGGGCAGAACAGAGGTAGGAAGAACTTTGTTTTCTGGGGTTGGGGTCTCAGGTAGGGACCACAAGGGTGAGAAGGGGGAGGAGAAGGAAGGAACCGTGGGGTAGGCGGAACATGGTCATGTGACCATGAAGAAAGGCCTGATGAACCAGAAGCAGCACAAATGAACAGACGGCCAGTATTTATGGGAATTTTGGCAGGGGAAGCAGACAAGATAGCTTAAAGGGTTGGTATCTGCCCAGCTGCGGTGCATTATAGCTAAAGGTCTCTGTCTTTAATTTGGGAACTAAATAGACTGCAGTCAGGTAGAAACCCCTAACATATTTAAAGCCAACAAGGAGGTATAGCAAAACCCCAGAATAATAACCACTACAGTTGACTTCTGATGGCACTTGGTTGACTGTAACAGGGCCCCAGACCTTAGTAGGCCCTGAGAAAATTGTGTCCATCTTATGGGGCAGGCACCAGACCTGCGCTTTGCTGTACATAGAAAATGAAGTCCCTTCGGGACTCCTGACATCCTGACTTGCATGTACTATTCTGCTGACATGTAATCATTCTGCTGATGTTTAAATGAGCCAATCATGTGAAACTGTGCCAATTCCTCCTAGCCCCCTACCCTCTCCCTATAAAAACCCCTAGCTTTTGAGCCTCGTGGTCAATTCTTCTGTCTCCTGCGTGAGATACGTATCAGCCCAGAGCTCCATCATTAAACTACCTCGTGTGCTTACATGAAGATGGTCTATTCGTGATTCTTGGGTGCCACCATCTCGAGACTGGAGTGGGGAGGGCTCCCCACAGAGGTCTTTCACTAGCTGACTAAGAAAAACTTTCTATTGGCCAGAGCATTCTTCCCTGGTGAATACTCACAACATTGACAATTACTCTGCATCTACAAAAATTCTATTTTGCACTGTTATCTGTAATCCAAATAAATGTATTATGAGCAAGTATGCTAAACTCATGGGGCCTGCTGGATGGCTCAGTGAGGAACTCTGCTTGCCTCTGAGCCCAATGTTTTGAATCTTGGAAGTCATGTGGTGGAAATGGAAGGAGAGAACCATTTCTGGCAAGTTGTCATCTGACCTTCATCTGACCTGCACACCATATAAGTATTGAGACATGAACCCCTCATTCATGCAAATGCACACACACACACACACACACACACACTCACTGAGAGAGAGGGAGGGAGAGAGAGAGAGAGAGAGCAAGAGAGAGAGAGAGAGAGAGAGAGAGAGAGAGAGAGAGAGAGAGAGA
>NC_034604.1:39766656-39779243 GCF_900095145.1 Mus pahari
AAGAGAGAGAGAGAGAGAGAGAGAGAGAGAGAGAGAGAGAGAGAGAGAAAGAGAGAGAGACTAGGAATGCAAAAAGAAGAAAGGAAAAGGGACAAGGAGGAGGAGGAAGGGGAGGGGGAGGAGGAAATGACCCTGTTAAAGCAGCATGACTTTGAAGTTGCCACTCAACTCAAGTTTCCTTGATCCCAATTTTGAGTCTCTTCACCTGTTAAAATAACTTGCAGGCCCCTTTATCTTTAAATCTTGGGTTTTATATTTCAGTTTCAAGAAGGCTTTCCCTTTTGTCTTTGAGTGAATGCTACTTCTGTACATTGATACGTAACATAATTTATAGTTTCCACACTACATTTGATGTAGTGGCTTCAGCTCCCTCTCTTTTTTTTTTTTTTCTCTTCCTCCTCTCCTTTCCTCCTCTTCCCCCTTCTTATTAGCACTGAGGCTCAAACCCAGGGCCTCATCCATGCTAGAAATCTACTCCAGAGCTATATATCACCTTCGTAGACATACCGGACCACTTCAACTATTTCTGGGTGATGTTCTTTCTGGATAGCAACTGTCTACATGAAAGCCAGCCTCTGTGCTGGCTGCTGGCACTTTGAGGATCCGGACTTGCTCTCATAAATGTTTTTATTCACTTTACTTCAGCTACTGCATTTGCATTTTGGTTTTTTAAAATACAGGACCAAGCAAATTGTTGATAACAGTGTACCCTGAGAATATGATGGACTTATGAAAAAATGTCTGTATATATTGCTAGAAAATTTTGATATATGGAATCAAAACTCAGAATATTAATGCTTGCTCAAGGTCATTTTTTTTCCTCCAAAAATAGATACGCTGAATTTGTACTTTATTTGGACAATTTCCATATGGAGCGACTCAGAACATCTTTGAGACTCCCATTTTGCCCTCTAAGAAAAATATCTAAGCATTTAAACTGAAAATAGCAAACCTATTAAGTAGGAAGTGAAGCCACAATGTTCTGTTCTGTGAATGTTCTATTGATAATAGAAAGGAAGAAAACTCAGTAACAGAGAGCCTAGCTTTGCTCGTCTCAGTGCTCAATAACTAATACATTCTTTAGAGACAGTGTTTTCAACTGCAAACCTAGTTTTTTTTTTTTTTTAATTTCATAAAGAAGAAATAAAGCATTTAAACTCTATTATTGGCCTTTGGATTGTTTCTGTTTTCTTTCTTTCTTTTTCTTTTTTTTTTCCCCCCAATTCTGAAATCGCAGTCAATTAGGTACTTCTTTGCCTGACAGATTGCAAACCAGAAGGGAGAAATTCAAACAGAAATTTGAACTAAAAACGTCTTTACAATACTTCTTTTTCACATTTTTCCTTTAAAATTTACAGAACACATTTATTTTTGTATATAATTAATTATGACCTGCTTTAGACTGGGCCTTATGTAAAATCAATAGTGGACCTGCTTTATTGTGAATCCCTGCCTATTTTATGTGTTTACTTTAATCTCTTCCAGTTGGTAGAAGGGCTGGGATGGATTCCCCATTCCTTCTGATTACCAATTCTGTTTTCTGAGACCTGATGCCTTGTTGATTTGTGATAGATGAAAGTTTTTTTTTTTTCCTTCAGTTTTAGCACTACCATCTGGAGTCATTGTATATCCATGGCATGAAACGATACATTTCTTTTTGTGGTTAAACCTGACTTTTTTTGGATTTCGGGTGGGCAAACCTCCCATTTCAATATCTTTATTTTGAGATGGCATATAGAACCCAGCAAATACCAACGTGAGACAGCAGCACTCTCATTAGAAACATTTGAAGATGGGGAATTTCATAGATGCTGGAGAACATGGGCTAGGATGGTTCTGGGGAGTGGACGGCTTAAGTCTTGGTCACTGACGGGAGAGAAAATTCAGATCCTCCTGGATATTCAGGAGCAGTGGTTAGTTAGTAAACTTTTATGTGTAACTGTGTGGCATACTGGGATGTACTACAAGTAAACAGAGCTGCACTGACTTGTGAAGCATCCTTAACAACTGAGAGATTCAGGAAGAGGAGGGGTAATATGGCTCCTGATGAGATAATTTCACTTAATTGTTTCTCTGTGTGTGTGCGTGAGTTTTTGAGAGGATTTCTCACTGTGTAGACTAGGCTGACCTCAGAGTGATTACTTTCCAAGTCAGCCTCCAGATTGCTGGGATCACATCCTTGGCTTTGTTTTGTGGGTTACTAGGGTTGAAATCAGATTCTTAAGATTGCATGACAAACGTATTACCTAATGAGCCACCTCTCTAGCCTCATAAATCTTAATTTAAAAGTGGCCTTTCTTTGGAGAGGGTTAGGAGCTCAGTCAAGGCAAGTCTTCTATGATAAGGTCATCTCCTTGTTAGGGAGAGAATGGCCTCTGACATGAGGCATGGAGAAAAATGGGTAGACGGGCTCACGTGCTTCAGTTCCTGCTTCTGCGTCTCCTGGCGCTTCACCAATGATATTCTATTACCTGGGAGTGTAAGCCAATAAACCCTCACTTACTCAACTTAGTTCTTTTTGGGGTGGTGGTGGTGGTGGTGGTGTCACAATGCCTTAGCACAACAGAAGGCAAAATCATACATATATTTACATATATTTGTTGTACTCGATAGTATATATTACAATAATGACAATACTATGGCAAATTTAAAGCAAGTAAAATACTTAACTCTGCAGTAAATGTTTTTAAGATAATGATAATAATATAAACACTTTATATTTGATTATATGTTGTCTTGTTAACATACTTGGTGGTTATGGAAGGGCAATAGGAGCTTAAGAGTGTTATCACCATGTTGGAAGTCAATAGGTGGTATCTGAAAATACTGCTCATAAACGGCCAACTAAAATATTATTCAGAAATATGGAAGCGAAGGCCAGAAAAAATGCGTTAAGTCATTGGCCAGTCATGTCGGTGAGTCCCATGGACACTTGGGAGGATTGAAAAAAAGGTCTGAGGTCTTTTATATCATGTGCCTTTTCAAAGCTATCTGTGTGATACTTGAATGAAAATATAAATTCATTTAATCAATTCTGTGAGGGCATTGAGTAGTTTTGTGATCATCTGAGTCTGATTCTTAGAACTAAATGAATTGGGCCCAGAGAGGCAGCTCATTGGTTTGAACACTGTCTAGTCTTGCAAAGGACCCTGGTTTGATTCCCAGCATCTACATTGCAGCTCACAACCAGCTGTTAGCTCCAACTCCAGGGGACCTGTCGTGCCCTCTGCTCTTGACCACAGCAAGGAAGACGCAACCACCAGTTCTTCTTACAGCAGTTTATTCAGGAACCTTGAATAATCTTCATCATCTCCCTCTTCATCTCCCCAGAGCCCTGGGCTACAAGCCCTTTTATACTCTCATATCCACTCCAATCACGTCAGGCCACGTTACTTCACCAGGTACGTGGCCTCAGCCAACCAGAAGAGCAGGAACATATCACCACCAAATATGGACCTGTTTACCACAAGCTCCATAGCCAACAGGTGCCATCTTTTAAGGTGCGGCTTCGGGTAGCCCAGGGGAGGGGCCGTGGCCTCCTACAGGGACCCAACACCCCCTTCTGGCCACTATTGGTACTGCATGCACACATGGTCAAACATTAAAAATGAAGTCACTTTAAAGAATTAAATTAATGACGTTGGAATCCAGGTCTTGTAGTGAGCAGCACAAGGGAACCTTTTGGATATGTTAGTGTGTACCATTGAGGGTGTTGAAGCAGACTTGGGAGGAGGGTGTCAGTAGAAGGCTGCACATTTACTGGAGCCAAGGAGTTAAGACAGACATTCATGGGTGCTCTTCCCCATTCTTCAGATATATTTCTGAAGAACATGAAATGTATCTAATATACTGCTGGTGGCATGGTCAATATTGCATCTTCATAGAGTACAGTGTTTGAAATTTAGCAAGCCACAATGGATACTCTTGTAATAGATTTATTATTTAATAAAAGCTGAGAAGTAAATTATAGCTCTGGCTTCTATTTTGTCTTCCAAGTGTCACTTTGACCACTTTAAAAATTAATTTAGTTTCTATAATGCAATGCTGTGACATATTTGGGTAATATTATTCTATTCAATTACAGAAAAGTAATGGAAAAGAAAGGAAGTCTTTGCAATGAAGGCTATGGCAGATATTGGCTCAGCGTAGACTCTTACTTTAGAATCTCCTGCACATGGTCTGTGTGCTCACAGGCAGTGGTGATTGTGCTCTTCTGAAATGACATGCTCTTCAGTGAGTTTGAAGCACTCACCATACTTAGAATTCTTACAACAGAGTGCATGGGTACAGACTCTTGAGAACCCCTGTGCATATTTTATAGATGCAGAAATGGAAAGGCAGAGCAACACTGGCTCCTAGGTGAAGGGTGATAAGATGGAAAGGATTGAGGTGAGGTCAAAGGCAGCCTTGATCCTCCAAACCCTCGCTCTCCTCTCTGCCCTCTTCCCAGTGTCTTACGTGAGTCCTTAAGTGAATGTTCTCCACAGTTCTAACCATCCATAGGAAGATTCTGCTACAGCTTTAGTTTCCTGTCAGCCTCATATGTTCTTAGAATCATTTCCTTTCACAATTTTACCATAATCTATCTTCTTTTTCCTCTTTTGGTTATTTTCCAACTTATCAGAACATTTAATTCTTATTTTCTTTTTAATCCTTTCGAAATCTGAATAATATAATTTACGCACATCTTTGTTGGAGTAGAAGCTCCCTTTTGATTTAGATCCAGAGTAATGAAATTACAACTGAATTTTCAGCAGTTAGAGTGCTAAGATATTAGTATTTTGAGAACGAACAAATCACAGTGGGCAGGCAGCTGGTTACATATGGGGCACTGGATTATAAGGAAAAGGTGAGGCTGGGGAGTCTTTGTGAGAGCGGGAAATGAAGGAGAAACCTTCAGTGAGAAGGACAAGTGGGGAGAAGGGTATCTGAAACTGAACAGAGGGTACAAGAAAGGTCTAAAGTCTTCTTCCATTGACCCATTAAGGAACAATAAAAATGTCCAACCACTGTCTAGCCTGGAGAGCCCCCAGAATTGTAGCAAACAATTTAAACCACTGGGTCTGCAAGCAGTAGTAAATTACCAGCTGGAATAAAAGCCATAGGACAATCATACAATGAAGTTGAAGGTCATCTTCAGAGGGGAGATCTTTTCACTCTCTCTGTGATGGCAGTTGTAAGACACGAGGGTTGTAAATTCCTTTGAAAATTAAAAATGAATTGTATAGGGAGTGAACTCCCGTGACCTCTCTTGTCCTAACAATCTATTGCTTGTGTGCCCTAAGAAGCAGCAGGTGACTGTGACTTTGAGTAGAGTTCATAAGATCAGCTTTTCTTTTTCTGCTGAAGATTTTAGTCTTGGAATTGGGGGTAATAGAAGAGGAGGCAAATAGTAGCCTAGGATGCATATGTCCTATATTACACCCATGAGGATAATCTTTTGGTAAAATTCCTATTTTATTGTTATGATTCACCATACATTCACTATGTATTATATGCATAAAAGGGGTCAGACATCATAGTAGCTTAATGTAACTTTTTTTTTTTTAAGGGATCAGTATTTCTAAATAGAGCAAATAAAGTGTGAAAAAGACACCTGAACAGGATTATTCCTAAAGGTCTGCAATTGTGGTCATAAGAAAGACAATGACAGAATATCTTCTAACACCAGAAGTTAATATTATATCTTATTTTTACAACTGAATGTATTTATAAAAATATATTATTAATTCATATTCAAATATGGAAACAAAATCTATGCTATTAAGAAATGTTAGTGAAAGGAAAAGTTACACTATTCTCAGTAGTTCAGAAAACTGGGAAGGTGCCACCGGGCTGCTACATGATAGAATACTAGAAGATCTACAAGTAGCTTCAGGGAGGGAGGGTGTCCTAGGGTTTTTGCTGCTGTCAAGAGGTACCACAAGCAAGATGACTCTTATAAGAGAACACATTTAGTTGAACTTGCTTACAGTTTCTGAGATTTAGTATATTATCATCGTGGCAAAAAGCACGGTGGCACACAAACACACATGGTACTGAAGAAGGGGCTGAGAGCTTTACATCCAGAACCAAAGGCAGAGAGGGTGGGGGAAGGGCAGGGATAGAGGGAGGGGGAGGGGAGGGAAAGGGGACGGGGACAGACACAGAGACACAGAGACAGACAGAGAGACAAAGACTGGGCTTAGCTTGGACTTTTTTTTCATTTATATTTTTTATTATTATTATTTTCTTTATTTACATTTCAAATGCTATCCCGAAAGTTCCCTATACCCCCCCTCCGCCCCTGCTCCCCTACCCACCCACTCCCACTACTTGGCCCAGGCCTTCCCTTGTGCTGAAACATCAAGGCCCACCCCTAGTGGCACACTTTCTCTAACAAGGCCACATCTACTTCAACAAAGTCTCACTTACTAATTAATCCTTCTCAGGTCCGCTACTCTCTGAGGACTAAGCATTCAAATACATGAGCCTATGGGGGCCATTCTCATGCAAACCACTACAGAGAGTGAACACTTAATTAAGGGGATAAATTATTCCTCTCACTACCTTAGATATATTCAGGTGAATGAGATTTTTTTTTTCTTTCTGTTGGGTGGATTCCTAGTTGACTATCAGTCTCAGATAGATAGGTCCTGAAGGGAGGAGAGAATAAAATTTAAATTTCATAATTTGACTCTCCCATGTATTAGCAAATAACTTGCTAATGTACTACATTGGAGTTTTTCTTAAATATACCACGATTTAAAAAACTTTCTGTGAAATTTCAGTTTCTGGATAACTACATGGCTATCACAGTGATGAATTTGAAGCAACTGTGGTAACCTGCACAAGACTCTACAAAATTCATCCAGCCAAAATCTTAGCATAGATGGGATAGACTAGTTTCGGGCCCCACCCATAACTGAGGAACTTTTGGCAGCGATAGTTGCTGGTGAAGGGGGTCGTAATTCTTATTGAGGTTGTGACTATTGGTAGTTTTCCCATGTGCCAGCTGATGGCCCCACACTCATGCACAGATGGACAGCACTAACTAGACTTAGTGAATTATTGAAAAAGAGAAGAAAGACATGAAGTTGGGAGAGGGTTCCGTTGGGGGACACAGGGAAAGAGTTAGAGGGGGCAGCAGGACATAGATATGATCATATTTCATTGAATGCATGTATGAACTTACCAAAAATAAAAATTAAGAAACCTTAAATATTTTTATATTTTGGAAGGTAATTCTTTTATCTCCTTAGTATTCAGATTCATAAATCTACTGTATAAGTTGTAAATTTGTAGCATAATTTATTTTAGCAGTTAGAAACAGTGCTAAAATATATATATCTGGTATTTGCATAGACCCATAAATATAAAAATGAGAGGCAACTTGAAAAATCTGTAATGTACCAGTCACTGCCTGACTAGGAGAGTGAAGGACTTTCCTCAGTCAGTAGAGAGCCAGAAATTTAAATCAGAACAGAGCATAAACAAGTGGAATTAAGCTCTTTTGTAATTTTTAGGGAGACTTTTGAACTCGTATGTTTATCATTGTCTTCATTTCATTTTAATTGCCAGTAGTCCCGGTCCTGTAGTACCCCTATAGGTTTTCCTTGGCCTCTCTGATTTTCTCTATTCTTACAGTGAACTTGCTGGACTTCAGTGGACTGTGTGACTGACCCCCTCTTCATTTTCCTCTGCATGAGGACTGGTAGTGGCTCTTCAAGAATGGGGCTGTTTGTCTCATTCACCTGTGCTCTGTGTAGTCTTGCAAGTTCTCTGTCAGGAGATGAAGTGTCTTCTTCCACTCCTCCCATCATGGCTGATTTCCTTCCACTCTGGATGAGGAGGAAAGACCAACTTACCTGAATCCCTTCTCAATTTTTCCTTCCCACTTATACTACAAGAAGATGATGGGTTGACCCATGCACTATTTCTGTGATGCCCCCTAGACTGAAATGTGTGAATCCTTAATGAGACAGCAAAGGCCACCATCCTCGTCTATACAATGCCCACTCACTCAGCTGAGCATATCTGTAGTGGCTATAAATTCCTGTTCTTGTCCTGAATATTAATGTGTGTTACTGCTTCTCTCCATATTTTCTATCTGTTGGGCAGCTTTCTTGTAGCTTTCTGCTATCTTCATAATTCTGTGCTTATTTAAGTGAATTATCATAGCACAGAGCTTAGAACGAGAATCAACCTTAGAGATTATCTAATGCTCTAATTTTAATTTCTTCAATGAATAAGTTATTTAATAATTACAAATGTCATATATTTTCAATTCAGGAAACCAAGGACAGAATAAACAAAAACAAGTCACAAATAAAACAAAATGTATTTTACATGTGAGAGGAACTTGACTCTTGGATAGCTGAGGGTGGATGACTCTAGAGTTTGAGTTGTTAATCTGAGGGTATTGAAACTGGCTTCTTGAAGAAGTGATTAGACCATGAGTGTGCCCCATCATGAAAGTTCCTACAGAAGAAACTCCACACAACATTGGACTAATCTTCCCTTTTCACCTCTGTCACATGAAGCCACAGCAAGAAAGCCCCTACCAGACACTAAATTGCTAAGATTGTCTTGAGATGCTAGAAATGTTCATTTGAATGACCCAATTTGTGGTATTCTGTTGCAGTGCCACAAAGGTAGACTATAACAATGATGTACATACTTAAAACAAATAGTTTTATGCTTGGAATTCAATAAATATAGTATAAACACTAAATTCTGTTCATTTTTCAAAGATATTTTAGTCAAATATGTTACATAGAGATGCATCCTCTAGTTGAGTTCCAGCAATAAAGATACAGTAGAGTTTCAACCTCCTCCTTATATCTTTTCTCTGCTTAGCTCCCCAATCTAGTCTCTTTTAGACATAATCACTATACCCATCTGTAGTAGAAATATTAAAAATCCAAGTCTGGGGTTTCTTCCCCACCTTAGACCATTTGTGTTCCTGGATGAAAGACACATAGTCTTTATATTTTTTAAATAGCCTTGGGTAGCACAACGGTGAGGCAGCTACCTACCCTCCATACTGTTAGAATCTGCTTTCCTATCGATAACCCCAAGTTATCATTTACTCTGTTCCATCTGGGCTGCTCTTAACTCTAATTGGCCATCCCACATAGCCACATTCCTGTGGCCCAGCTATCCCATAGTGCCTCTCCTCTCTCCTGCATGTCTTCTTTTATTCCATGGTGGTTTCTTTCTTCTCTTCCCTCCTTGTGGTCCTCTCTCCCAGAAGCCCATGAAGCTTCAACTCTACGTACGTCTCTTCTGCCCAGCTATTGGCTGTAGGCATCTTTATTCACCAATCAGAGTTAAATTTGGGGCAGGGTCCCAGGAGCTATGAGCAGACTCCGGGTCTTGGGGGGGGGGCAGCACTTAGCATTGCAACAGGCAGTAAAAGACAAAACCTCAACACCCATTTAGTGGACACACCTTCATATCTGTTTCTCTGTATTTATGTATACATTTAGAGAATTTTACAGATGATTGCATTGGCATGGCATTTTCTCTATTCTCCTGAAAACTGCATTCTTCGTATAGTAAACGCTTTGGATCCCTCTTCTGAATCAATCTGTGTGTCAATCATGCTCCATACAGAAAACAAAAGACCTAACCCAAATTGAATAATTTGAGGGAATTTCAACCGACTACATTTTATAGCTGGGACATAGTGAATTTACAGAATTGATGGAGTATCCTGAAATTAGTTAGAACAGAGACAACATTACCACTCTAGAGGAGATGCAACGAAGAAGGAAGAGGACTTATTGGAAAGGGAAACTTTAGAAAAGGAGACAGACACACAGATGGTAAGAGACAGTAACAGAGGCAAAGAGATTTGGTTGGCACAGGGCTGCATGGCAAGGCTGAGACCCTCAAGGGTAGGAAGCAGCTAGTCTGAACCAGTCTCACAAGGACAAAGCCAAGAAATGAGTTCCTTCTCTACCTTCTTCTTTTTTTTCTATCATGGACTGACCATTTTTGTTTCTCTGCTAAATGATACATAGTAACCTCCAAATTATTAGTATTTGGTGATAGAGCCTTTCAGAAATCTTAAAGGTAGATATTGCTATGAGGGCTGTGAGTCCTCATGATGGGAGTATCATACCAGACACCAGAGTGCTTTATCCCTTTCTCCTATATACATGTGCTGTAATAGGGCATGGGAGGCAATCTCTCCAGGGCATGAGAAGAGCCCTTACCAGAAACCAACCCATGTTAGATCTTGATCTGAGACTCTGTCAAAGCATAGAAAAAATTTTTTTTGACTTAAGTCCACCCTGACTTTTATATTTTATTATAGCAAGCGAGAACACGTCCTCGAATTTGGACTGCGACTCTCATTGATAGAATTCATTAGGAAACAGACAAGCAAGATAATGTCCTGATAGACACAGTACAGTGGTCACACAGTCATACAGACTTGGTGATTCTTTCAGTACATTCTCAGTGCTTCCGTATGGCACACATTCTTCTAGGGGATAGAGAAGGAGATTAGAAAAGTCACAGTCTCTCCAACGTTCACAGTCTATTGGAGTTTGGGTCACGTAGATGTAAAATAATCTTAGCTTGCACATACTTGAATTGGTTAAGTTGTTAGTAATAGAAGTTCTAGGTGCTTCAAATTTTAAGATGCAAGCAGTACTGTGTGAATACTTTGTACATCTGTGAAGTTATTTCTTAGCAGCAGATATCAAGAAGTAGATTGTTGAATTAAGAGACATGCTCAATATTGTTGAATAGATTGATTTAATGTCTATTAACAAGGTTTAAGACTAACATTATTCCTTACAAATAGTTATTATCAGTTTCACAAAGCATTGTCCACTGATGTGGGGAGGGTCAGGGATGTTTGATGATTGAGTTTATTCCTTCCTGATGACAATAAGAAACAGTATTTCTGGCCATTTATATACCTTTTTTGTAAGTTGCCTTACCCGTTCATATAATTTGATAAATTTCTTTTTGTATGTGTGAGTTCATTGATTTCAAGTTTTTGAAGTATTCTTCATACACTTTATGCTATTCTCATTCATTGTATGTCTGATTTCTTTTTCTTTGGTAACTCTGTCTGCTTAAACATTAGATTGTACTTATAATTGGGACCTCTCAAAGATTAAGCAATATTTGATGGAGCTCATCTTGTAATTATGGTGATTTCCTCTTCACTATTTTGTGAGTGCCCCATCTCTCTAAAACATGTTAGCTACAGTGACTTGGGGGGAGTGGTGTATATGTCTATATTTGTTGGTGGAATATAACAATAGCTATTCCCTTGGGGGGGAAAATGTAATCTCCCTGTTTATCCTGGGCGTTTCCAGTCCCTTGACACTCACCTCTTTCTAATACAGCACTTCATGTGCTCTCTGTCGTGCCCGTCACCCAAAAGATGCCTTTGCTGCTGAGGCTGGCATTGGGAGGTTAGAGGACACACTGGTTGCTTCTGCTGAAAGGTGTCAATCAAACTGCCAACTGCAGGGACCCTGCCCTCTCTACACTTGCTCTCCTAAGCTTCACTGTTGAAGGTTGTGCTTCTCTTGGTTGTAGTATCAGTGGATGCTTCCCGTTTCCCCCTATTCTTGTTTATCTTGTATTTCTCTTGTATTTCTTATAAGTTTTTTTTTTGACTAAGAAAAGCTCTTCCATTTCTTTTCATGCCTTTTAACCATTCAAATATATTTTTATATCCTTGTTCTCAGAGTTCTAGGCTGATGACCTAATTCTGGAGTATTAAGTCTAACCACCTGCTACCTCTCCAAGTGGTACTGTTGACAGAAGGCATGGTGAAGCATGCAAGAAATTTTATTTTTGGTTTGGGCAGATCAGGAAGATAACTAATCCAGAAAACTGTCTTCCTTGTACTGGCAACAGATTTAGGTTTATATTGGGGAAGAACAAAAATGGGGAGCCAAGAGGGATGCATATGCATGGTGTAGGTCTGGCTGCCGGGAAGGGAAAAAAAAAAAAAAACAACTTCAAGAGATCAGATTAGTTGTAGAAAGTTGAGTGATTCAGGACAAGGACCGGATGCTTCTTTAAATCCACCAATGATGAAGGAGCCTCTGTTGCAGTTGGTCGTGACCAGTTATTGGTTGATAGAGGCAGAAGGCCAGAGACTGACCCAGACACAGGAGTTGCCAGGCTTTTTCCTGTAAAGGACCAAATAAATAAACGCTTTGTGGGCAGATGGATTCTGTCAGAGATGCTCAGCTGTGTGTTTGTCATGCAAAAGCAGCCAAAGATAATACATGCAGATGAGGGGACTTGGCCACACTCTAACCAACCTGACGGACAAAGGAGAGCTCATTTCCAGACAGACCCCTGACCTCTTTTCTATGTAACAGATAAGAGTCCCAGCCCATCGGAGACTGAGATCTGCCCAGCTTTGCTGGAAGAACTGGGTGAAACCTGCATCTTCTTACTTACCCACTGCCTTCCCTCATCTTTATTCTTTGGGCAGCATCAAGGAAAGAAGCCTAAATGTCAGTCTTCTTAGAGCCTTGAAAATAGAGAATTTGCCCTCAATTCCTTTCTCTCTCTCTCTCTCTCTCTCTCTCTCTCTCTCTCTCTCTCTCTCTCTCTCTCTC